>NC_090922.1:1058887141-1059190171 GCF_040938575.1 Ambystoma mexicanum | reverse complement strand
GAGCTTTACATTTATTTTCCAGTCTACCTTTAACCGCAGGCTTCAAAAACGGATGGCGCATGGTTCGTAACCCCTCTTGCCATACGTGATCTACAATGGGGACCAAAAACACCGACTTCCTCCTCTTCCCCATATGATCAAACAAGAAACAAACAGTCTTTCTTTTTTTCTTCCTGGGCCAGGCCAAACTCAGTACATGCTTTACCCATCATTGTGTGGAAGGAACCGATGTCATCAGGCGGTGGTGGTTGAGCCGGACTTCTTGGAGCTTCAATCTCAGCCTCCGACTCCCAGGTCAGGTCTCTTGAAGGGGATATGTCTGAAAAAGACTCTACTCATTCCGACTCGGACTCTGGTTTTTCTCCTTCCTCCGGGTGTGAGAGTGGAGGATGTTCATTAACCGGAAGGGCTTTTGGTACCCTAGCCATTGACCGGGGGGGCAGGACCTGGCTCATCGTCGGCTGGCGTAGCCTGTACCACTGCTGGAGCACCAACTTGAGGCAACTTTGCGCCCAATCGGCTCAAAGTCTGTAATGTGGACAATACCTCCAAGGACAACACCGCCTCGGGATTGAGTAGAGGCTTTTTAACTGGGATAATTTCGCCCACTCGAGACCGTCAACGAGCTGACCCCCTGTAATCAAAGCTCCGTTGGCCCAACCACCGGTTCACGGTCATCTTCTATGGATGATATGGAAAAGGCCGCCTCCTGTTGCAACAGGGTCTCTGGTAAGATCGGATCGTACACTTCCGGCTGCCAGCCTTCCGGAGGGGCCACCATCGACGATGCCAACTTCTCAACAGTCGTCGTCTGAATCGACGGAGCTACTGCAGGAATGCCCTGCATTGATGGTAATGAGGGCATCAACGATCGAACTCCTGTCGACGACAACAGTGGTTGTGGCACAGAATACTGAGGTGTTCCCGCCTTTTTTGAGCTTGACTTATGCTTTGACAAATCTCGACTCGAGGATGATCTATGATGGTCACCTGAGGAGGTCTTTAACATGTCTTCTCTCCTTTTTTGACGAGGAGGAAGACAAAGCTTTTGTTTTTGATGACGATTCCCTCGTAGAATGTTTCTCAGAGAACTTTTCTCCGTCGAACGTGACTTCTTCGCCGGCGGCTCTGCAGATACAGAGCGGCGGGGGACCACCTGAGATTTAGCTCTCGATGCCAAACTATGTGCAGAGCCTACCTCCGAGGGAGGGTACGCTCCCGCTCCGTCATTCAGCCACGTCACCAGACGTCTATTTTGGTCTTTCAGGGTCTTCTGTGAGAAGCCTTTACAAATTTCACAATTGTCCGCCGAATGATGAGGATGGAGACAATACAGACAGTCCATATGGCCATCTCCTTCGTACACCTTTTTTAATCCGGATGTAGCACAATAACGCCTTCCCAGACATTGGGAAAGAAAACGAAAAAAAATCAACCTTGTAAAATAGCCGATGACACGAGGTGATCCCACTACTTCGGAAGACAGTTGAAATCTGAAGGGCCTTGTGGGGGCGGGGATATTTATACGGCTATGTCCTATTGGGGCAGGCGTAAGCGGCCCAAAACGACATAGAAAGGACACAAAAGTATCAACATTTTTTCCTATGGAAAAAATCTTTATAAATGTACCGAGGGTTCCCAGCCTGACGGGGAATATTCTAAGCATGTGAATCCATGAAAGATCCAATGCAGGAGAATGGGGCAGACACAGGGATGTCTGGTGGGTGCCCCGTTTGTAGGCATCCGAAACGCAGTGCCCTGGGGCATAGGTGATGCTGGGCATATTCTGCTGTGAAGATGCGCTGTGTGGCGTGCAGCGCTTGTCACATTGTCTGACAGTTGCCTGCAGCTGGGTGGGGTGGAACATGAGGAAGGGGGCAAGTGAGGCGTCCCCGAAATGCATAGGTTGTGGGGCATTTAATCTGGAAGGATCAGAGAGAAAAAGGATAAGAGGGGTGCAAGGCAACAGTTGAGGGTGGGCTATCATGACTTAATGGCAACGTGAGAATGGAGTGTTAAATGACAATGGTAGGTGATAATTCAGCAATAGCATTAGGTAAGAGGTCGTTCAGGTGCAAATCCACAAACCGTGGTAGTAACTTGGTCCAGTCTTCAGTAGAAGATGGTTGAAGTACAAAGCATTGGTAATAGGCAGATTGTCAGGGGTTATCATTGCTGTGATATGGTTGAAGTACAAATCTATAGTCAGTGGCAGTAGGATAGGAACAACTTTAGGCATACAATGGTTTACATGCATATTGATAATCAAAGGCAATAGGTTCATGTGTAGTCAAAGGCAAAAGGAAATTCACATGCAAATCAGCGAGAACAGCAGGTCAATGTCAAACATAGGTAGGGAATGCAAATGGCATCAAGAGGACCATTTGCAATGAAAGCTATAGTAGCTCCGTGCCTCAAGTAGAATGTTCTCTAGGTGCAAAGGGTAAAAACTCTCTTAGCCAGAGAGTAACACATTTGGATGCATTTAACAATCCATCTAGAGATTGGCGACTTAGAGCCAAGGACCCCTTCTACACGAGCCGCAACAGAGACAAAGAATTAATCTGTCTTTCGTAGTGGTTTTGGCTTATCAAGGTAATACAGCACTGCTCTCCTAACATCTAGTGTATGGAGGCTTCAAACAGCTGAGTTAGTGGGATGCTGTCACGGCTCGCTCCCTTCGTTCCCGTCACTTGGGGGCATGTTTTGGGGTTTTTTCCCTACTGGACATTTCCTCCGAACCTTATGCTCCAGTGCTGTGATGAATTGGGAGTGCTAAAACCTTATTTTCCAAGTTACTTCCCTTCAGGATCCATTCCTGGTTTTTGGCAGCCAGCATGCTACTTTAATCTGATGACTATGCTTCCCAGAATGCCTGGCTTACTGCCTCACCTCCTCCCTTGCAGGACAAGGTTGGGTGGAGGATAGGCAACACCTGTGGCTGCAGGTGCAGCAGGCGGCACACCTAAGGGGTGTGCTCATTAAGCAGCTTTAAAAGCCTCAGTTTGCTTCAGTCCAGCGCTGGTCATTGTTGCAGTGTTGCTGTTGTGACTGGTCCCTTGTTCCTGGTTCCTAGTTTTTGCCCCTGGTTCCTAGTTCCTGTTTTTTGTTCCTCTGCCCTGGATTTCGAATTTATGTGCTTTATTGATTTCTGCTTTCTGGATTTCCCTTTCTGTCTTCCTCTGTCTGCAGGCAGCCTTTCTCTGTGCTTTACCCTTTGATGCTGCCCAATTTGCCTGTGTTCTCTGTTTCTTTGAAGCTGTCCTTTGCTACTGAAAAACTTGATGTATTAGTCTTTCCCTTTATAGATTTAGCTTCCTGCCTTTCCTCCTCGGATGGGTGGGTAAGGTTTCCTTTTGTGATATCATTTTCCCTGCTCCTGATCCTTACTTTCTATTGGGATCCATTCCATGTTTTCCATTGCACTTCTGCATTTATTTACCATTGATTATTAGGTGTGGGGTGCTGTTGTAACTAGTTCCAGTGTGTATGCCCTTTGTTTTCCTCACTATTCTATAATCACTATTCCTACTTGCCCCTTGACTAGGGTCTTATGTATTTAGTTTCCTCCACCCATTGCTGTTATAGCCTTCAGGGTCCCTGTTTGATCAACTGGGTTCGTGGGTTTACTGACATTCAAGTGGTCTTTCCGGTCCTCGTGAGTACTGTTTCTAAGTTCCTTATTCAGTATCATCCAGAGTGTCAGCTCACAGATCCTGTCCATGCTTGCCCTCTACGTGGGCTTAGCGCTGTCAGTATCTGTAATAGCATAGCGGGTAAGGAGTTTGCCGACTTTCCTTTCAGTCATAAGGAGGTTCTAAGTGCTTACCCCACATCCCTTTTCATATATTGGTATTATAGTTCCACTCTATTTGCACTCCTGGGTTTTAGTATACACAAGTCTTGGGTATTGTATGCACGTTGTTAGATTCAAAGTTGTTCACTGTGTGATTCCGTGCACATTTCCCTTGCCATATTCATTGCCTTCTTCCTTTCTTAACAGATGCTGAAAGAAAGTTGAAAGTTCAATGGACTGGTTAAATGGCACCTGGAAATATATTTGGGTGCAAAGCGTGGGTGTGTGCGCAAAACCACTTTGTACTTATTGATAGTAACATATGGGTCTTGAACTGAGAGACCCTGCAGCTCACTAACTCTTCTAATGGAAGTAATAGCCACCAGAAAAGATCTCTTATAGGTGAGAACCTTAAGACTAGCTTGGTTCAAAAGGAGGACCTATAGGTTTAGTAAGAGCCACATTCATGTACTCAAGACCTTCCTTTTCACCTCTGTTTTCTCTCTGTCCCTCCCTTGCTGACCTACCAGTCTGCTGCGCCGGCTGGTTGCTTGGCTACCCCCCAGAATCTCACTGGGTACCAGTCTCCCATTGCACTGCCTCTGCGCCTACCGCGCACTTCAGGCTGTAAATGTAACCGCCTCAGCCACCTGCCTCCTTGCACTTACCCAGAGCTGCATGCCCTGACAGCACTCAGAGAATGTCTGCCCTGATTGCACTTACCCCTGGACTTTTGCGCTGTCGCACATTCAGAATGACGCAAGGTTAAGGGCTCTGAATACAGCAAGTAGCTCTAACAGGTTGATAGGTGTGTTTGCTACCGATTGTGACCATGTGCCGTGCGCCATCTGGTGTAGAAGGTGAGCTCCCCACCTGGACAGGGATGAGTCCATGGTGAGAGTGGCTTCTTCTGCAGGGGTGGTGAATGTTTGCCCTTCATAAGGTTGTCCTTTGACTACCACTGTAGGCACAGAACAAGGGCCTTCGAAACAACCACTAGATCGTCCCACTGACCGCTTGCTTGACACCATTGGCTAGAGAGCCACTCCTCCATAGGACGCATGCGCAGACTGGTATGTGGAACCAAGAAAATGCAAGATGCCATCATTTCGAATAGCTGCATGGCTTTCTGTAATGTTATCCGATGACCGGCTACATATTGAGGGATCTGGAATATGTTTTGGACCCTCACGTTGGAGGGGAAGACAAGGCCTTCACATCTGTCTGAATTAGGGCCCCCAGAAATGGTTTCACTTGGCTGTGGACAAGACTCGATTTCTTCTTGTTGACCGAGAACCCCAGTTGGAAAAGTAGGTCCATAGTATTTTGGGTGTTCTCCAGACATGCTTGGTGTGTGTCTCCAGTTATATGAGCCAGTCGTCTAGATAAGGATACACTGGAACAGACTGTCTGCGCTGGTGAGCTGCCACCACTGCGAGTACCTTGGAAAAAACCCTTGGGCTGAGGCAGTGCCGAAGGGGAGAACTTTGAATTGATAGCGAGTGTCCAATGCTGAACCTTAGGTACTTCCTGTGCGCTGGCAACATTGAAATATGAAAGTATATCTTTCATATCCAAGGTAGCCATGTAATCCCCATAATTAAGCATCAGAATGACCCCCTGCAGAGTTGTCATCCTGAACGTCTGAGGCTTGGCATACATGTTTGCAGGGTACAGGTCTAATACAGGGCACATGTTTATATTCTTTTTGGGTACAAAGTAGTATATTGAATAAATACCCTTGTTTACCTGTTAAACAACAACAATTTCTGTTAGGGAGATTTATCTTTTTTAGGCGCTGCAGTTGTGCTGATCCAACAGAATACCATCCTGGGCCTCTGTTTGGACTAATTTCGTGCGTGGTTTGGCCCCCTGCCCCAGCCTGCATCCCTCTTTTCCCACGGCTTCCCGGCTTGGCCTTCCTCCCGCCTCTCAGCCCGCCCCTGGTCCCTTATTAGCTAATTTTCAAAGAGCCATCCAAGGCTCGTATCGAGCCTGCTCACCGCTGCTGCCTTTTCCACCAGGCGCTGCAGTTGAGCTGATCAAACAGAGGACCCTCCTGGGCCTCCGTTTGGACTAATTTTGTGTGTGTTTTGAGCCCCCTGCAACAGCCTGCATCCCTCTTTCCCCACGGCTTCCCGGCTTGGCCTTCCTCCCGCCTCCCAGCCTGCCCCATCCCCTGATAGGTTGGATCACTGCTCATTACTGACCACCCCGGGGCAGTCCACTGCCCGGCAGCCCCTTTGGCAAAGGGCCCCAAGGCAAAGGGCCCCAAGGCAAAGGGCCCCAAGGCAAAGGGCCCCAAGGCAAAGGGCCCCAAGGCAAAGGGCAGCTACAACAGAGGCGGCTCCATAGAGTGTCTGCAGGTGTCCGCAGGGGAAGCCAGTGAAGCCAGCATCTAACAGACACCAACAAAAAACAAAGTGTGGCATGGGTGGGGTGTAGAGCAAATACTCTACTCCAGAAAGCCTCCGCCACTCTACCTTACATCTCCATAACGTAGACTGCCATAGACTTACGCCATGCATACTTAGAGAGATTTGTGACCACCAGCCTAAATCTACTCATTGCTGGACTGTAAATGTTGCCTTGCATCACATACCAACATACTTGCCAATGATAACATGTGCCATACCTAGAGAGAACTGTGAACATTGACCTGGGTCACCCCTAGATAGGATTGTCAATGTTAGCATGTGCCACATATAGATGGAATTGTGAAGCTTAGCAAGTGCAACACTTAGATAGAACTGTGAACATCAGGCTGCGTCGCATCTAGACAGGATCGGGAATGTTGGCACGTGCCACACTTAGATGTAACTGAACACTGGCCTGCGTCGCATCTAGACGGGACTGTGAACGTTAGCATGTTAAATATCATATAACCCACTAACCAAAAATGCTTAACATCTCTGCATACTTATCTCATTCAAAAAACTCACAAACGCACAACAACACACACGCACTTCACAACACTGCAACACATAAGCCGCACCAACAGCACACGAGGACTGACACTGATCTGATACTCGCACCAAAGCTCAGCACCCGGTTTATACAGAGTTGAAGCTGCCAACAGAACACCACTCCTCACTATCCTACTCCCTCTTCACCTCACTAACCCATCCCACCTTCTCGTTTGCAGATCTGCCAGAGCGCCTGGGGACCAACTCTGTTGGTGACGGGGAGCGGTACAAAATACCTTTAAAATGTATGCTTCATCCCCTCGCCTAGTGAGACCGCCAGTACTTTTTGATGGACTTCGCAACCTTTTTTATGAAATCACAAATGAGTGGAGCCTTTTACACTCATTCATTCTAATGGGCTCTTTTGAAACTCTATTCTTTGTATTTTACCTTCCCTATGGAGTGTATTTTACTTTATAACTCGCAAAGGCATCTGTATTTTACTATTGCAGCACACAGCTCCTTACGTGCAGTGTTGCTGGGGACTCTTATGGCCCTCTTAATATGCATTCCTTTATCCTAGAGTAACTACAGTTCTTAAGGATAGAGAGATAGCTAGTATCTCCCAAAAAACGTTGTAGTCTGAGGGATTGGCACACACCACCTTATGTGGAGTGCCAAAGGGATACCTTCTCTCTGCTCCTGTGACATTTTAGTCACAGAGACAATCTCCTAGTTATGGCTGGTGGCAGTGGACGTGTTCTACCAACTATTGTGCGATTTTTCTACTGCAGGCTAGATAGTGCAAAATAGGGGTACCCAAGTACCAACTTGGGGCTTCCCTTCTTTTTTCGCCATTACTAGCATGGTTTTTCTTTGTTAGCCCTTCTTCTACCATTCTGGGAGGGGGAGGCCTGTGTGGGCGCGTTTTGCCTTTGGCGGGAACCACTCTGTGTTCCTGCCTAGGTTCCAGTGTCTCTGGGCAGGCAGGAAGTAGGGGAGGATTTTTCCACCCCCCCCCCTGTCCTTGTCTGCCGGAGTGCCCGAATGGTACCAGGTCTGACTGTGGGTCTGGCTGTCCTGATTTGACAGCCAAACGACCCTTTCTCTAAACTACTGAGGAAGATTGCAGAGGAGTGAGTGCTGGAACTGAATGAAAGGTGAGGCTCCTGGAGTGAAAAGCAAGCCGACCACTGGAAGCTGAAGTAACTGAAGACAGCCAAAGACGCTGCAGACCCTTTGCAACACCATGAAGCTACCACTGTTGTCCTGACCCCGTTTTTCTGTGCGACAGAGGAACTCCGAAGAGGACGACTCATTCCCTTTGACTGGTGGGAATAACCAGTCCCAAGACGAACTTTGATTTGAGCCATCTCCCGAGGTCCTGTGAGGTTCCAGGGCTGCAGAACCCCAACACCAGTAGGCCTGCTGCCCAATTCGAGTGCATCTGCGTGGAAAGGTCAAATCCGTCAAGTCTTTGCTATGCCCTCAAGGACACTCCAGAGAACCAATCTAACTCGATCAGACCCCCTCAGAGTGCTGGCCTACAGTAAGCGAAGAAGATTGACTGGGCAAATCGCGTCATTTGTTGGTACTGCAGAAAAGGTGACAAAACCACAGAGTGACCAAAGAAGTTACTGAAAGCAATGCCAGAGGTCCTCCCCTCGAGATTGCTGCCGAGAGTTCCCATCCATTGTCCTGCCTTTCGTCATCAGACCAAGGAACAACACAGAGCATCACCACAAACTTTTTCTTCAAACCTAAGGTACTTTGGGGAAAAGGTTACTGCTTACCTTATTCCAGAAAAACTGCTCCAGGGCACCTTTAGCGAGTCCTTTCACAGGATCTCAAACATTGGTTAAGTCTTCTTGTATCTTCTTTCCTGGATAGTAGAAAGTATCCACAGGAACTTTTGACTTCTGCTGCTTTTCAAGACTTGAAGCCTCTCAGAACTGCCTTTTAGCTAGGGTTGCGTTTTTGGACGTAAAAATACTTACTGTGCAGGGAAACCACCTCCAGAACCTGAAGCTCTGCTAGGAGAACAGCAATCAACTATTTTCCTGCCCAAAAATAACTATCTTATATGTGTATGCTGACTAAATGCAATTACCATATTAGGAGCGTTTGTGCACTAAGACTTTCAATCAACTTGCACTGCACTTGGTAAGGAACAAGTTACTTACCTGTAACTGTTGTTCTCCAGCATGGGTCTGGCATGGATTCACATGCTCATGAATATTCCCCGTCGTCATGCTGGGAATCCTTGGTAAAGAAAAAATCAGTATCATGAATATTTCCCGTCGTCATGCTGGGAATCCTTGGTAAAGAAAAAATCAGTATCGGTTTCGTTTCTGATCTGTCTTTCTTAGTAATAACCAATCACTGATCTCTGGGTCATACTGCCCCCAGCCAATGACTGACCTCTCCCTAAGCCCCGCCCCTGGCAGCCATCCTCAGATTTGGTAGCACGTAAAGTGGCAGTATGACCAAGTAAATAGCCGCAGAGGGGAAGGAGGGAGGGTTCGCATGTGAATCCATGCCAGACCCATGCTGGAGAACAACAGTTACAGGTAAGTAACTTGTTCCTTCTCCAGCATGGGGTCTGGCATGGATTCACATGCTCATGAATATAGGACTACATAGCAGTACACGCAGGCACAACCACGGGAGGTGGCAAGGCTCAACATTAAGCATTACATAAAACTCAACATTAAGCATCTCTTACCTCCTCACCAGTCTCACCTTAAGCGAAAAGGTCGCGCAGCACTGCCTGGCCGACTCTGGACTACTCCCTGGAATCCCGGTCGACGCAGTAGAATCTCGTGAAGGTGTGCGTCGACCTCCACGTAGCAGCCCTGCAGATGTCCAGCAGGGGCACACCTGACAAGAAAGCCGTTGTAGCAGCGATCGCTCTGGTCCAATGGGCTCTCGGACGGCCGGGTAACGGTCGGTTTGCCAACCGATGACAGTGCATGATGCAGCCGGAGAGCCATCTGGAAATGGAAGCCTTCGAGAGAGCCTTCCTTTGGTTCACAGGTCCAAAGTTCACCAACAGCTGTGATGTCTACCGAAAACTCTTTGTTCGGTCCACGTAGAACTTCAGCGCTCTAGCTACATCCAGCGAGTGCAAAGTCCTCTCAGCCGGTGACAAAGGCGACGGGAAAAGGACTGGTAAGACCAAGGGCTCGTTGAGATGGAAGTCCGACGGCACCTTGGGCATGAAGGAGGGGTGCGTCCTCAGCACCACCCTCGTCTCGTGGAAAGTCAAGTATGGAGGCTTGCAGGAAAGGGCCTGAATCTCTCCCACGTGTCGTGCAAAGGTGATGGCCACAATGAACGCTGTCTTCCACGACAGAAACTTCAACGGAGCCGAATGCAAGGGCTCGAATGGCGGGCCCATGCGCCTTGTCAGCACCACGTTGAGTTCCCATGCCGGGGCTGGAGCCTTCACCGGCGGGAACAATCGGAACAGTCCTTTCATAAACTCCTTCACCAGGCGATGAGACCACAGGGATGACCGCCCTGCAGTTCTGGCGTATCGGGAAATCGCTGCCAGATGTATCTTGATGGAAGCATGAGCTAGTCCAGCTTTGGCCAGCGACAGTAAGTACGGTAGCACTTGAGGGGCTGTGATCCGTAGAGGGTTAATCTTCTGTGCACGGCACCAGACAGAGAACCTCTTCCACTTGTGTCCGTAGCACTTGAGAGTTGAGGACGCCCTGGCCTTTGCAAGAACCTCTCTGCAGTCAGCCGGGATATCATACCCTCCAAACGCTAGCACTGCAAGAGCCAGGCTTGCAAGTTCAGCGTCTCCGGGTTGTGATGAAGAATGGCACCTCCTTCTCTGGAGACAAGATTTGCGTCCGTCGACAGTTTGATTGGCGGGGACGATGACAAGTCCAGAAGGTCCGGGAACCGTATCTCTCTCGGCCACCTCGGTGCGACGAGGATCATCCTGCACCGGGACCTCTTGATTTGGTTGATGAGCCCGAGCAGCAACGGCGGGAACGCATACAGGAACAGGCCGTCCCAGGGGAATGAGAAAGCATCGCCCATGCTCCTCGGCTGGGGGAACCTGCTGGCGAACCTCTGGCACTTGGAGTTCATTGCCGTCGCAAACAGGTCGATCTGGGGTTTGCCCCATCGCTGGAAGAGTTGATCCACTTGATCCTGGCGTAGTTCCCACCTGTGGCAAAAGCGCAGCACCCTGCTGAGCGAGTCGGCAATGGTGTTATTTATCCCCGCTAGATAAGGCACCAGAAACGGCCCAGTGCCACAGATCCTGGGCTTCCTGGGCTTCCTTGGATAGGGCTGAGGATCTGGTTCCTCCCTGCTTCCGGATGTAGAACATTGTGGTGGTGTTGTCGGTGAAGATCCTCACCACCTTGCCCTTGAGGAACGGGAGGAATGACTTGAGGGCCCAAAACACCGCTTGGAGTTCCAGTATGTTGATGTGGAGCGGCCTCTCCTCCGGGAGCCACAGGCCTCTCAAGTGAAGATCTCCGGTGTGCACTCTCTACCCCTCCAGGGAGGCATCCGTCGTCACCTAGTATGCTGGGGTCTGAAAGTCTGTGCCCGCGACGCGATGCGCGTGGGTGCCCCACCATCTAATTGCCTGGCGGAATACTTTGTTGAGCGAGACCTTGTCCTCGAAGCTGTCCGTCGCTTGTGTCCAACGGGCATCGAGGAACTCCTGCAGAGGACGCATCCGAAACCTGCACAGGCGCACCAGGTGGATGCAAGAGGACATCATCCCGAGAAGTGACTTGATGGACCACACTCTGGCCACGTCCGTGGCCAGCAGACACTGTACCTTGCCCAGGATGGCCTGCGTTCTTTCCTCCGACGGCGAGGCTAGCTAAGCTACTGTATCAAGCTTGGCTCCCAGAAAGAGCGCGACCTGCGACGGAACCAGGTAGATTTGGGGAAGTTGAAGGAGAATCCCAGGCCCGTGAGCAGCCGGACGGTCTTTGCCGTGTGTTTGACAGCGAGTTCCCTTGCCCCTGCTCGGACGAGCCAGTCGTCCAGGTAGGGGTAGACGTGGATCCCCTGCAGGCGCAGCCGCGCCGCCACTGGTGCTAGGCACTTGAACACCCTGGGCGCCGACTTCAACCCGAATGGGAGGGCCTTGACCTGGTAGTGCCGCCCTTGGACTACAAACCTGAGAAACTTTCAGTGTCCTTTTAAGATGGGGATGTGAAAGTACGCATCCTCCCGATCCAACGACGCTAGGAAGTCGCCTTCCTCAAGCTATCCCAGCATGTGCTGGAGGGTGACCTTCCAGAACGTCTGTGCCTTGATGTATTTGTTTAGCTGATGCAACTCCAGGATGGGACGCCAACCTCTTTTCTTCTTCCTGACAAGGAAGTATCTTGAGTATACTCTGGAGCCCCGGAGCCTCTTTGGGACGAGCTCGATGGCACCTTTCTTGAGCATCGCACTCACCTCTAACAGTAGTTGAGGGACGTGGTTTTCCTTCCTGGCCACTGGAGGAATTCAGGGGCACTTTAGGAATTCCAGAGTGTGCCCATGGGCCAGGGCATCCAGCACCCAACGGTGGGTGGAGATGGACTCCCACACGCTGACTAACTTCGCCAGCCGGCCTCCCACCGGGGTGCTTCGGTGGGGGCCCGACGCCACGGCCGGTTCAGTCTTGTTTGGAAGCAGCCTTGCCTCCTTGGCCTCCCTGGCGACGACGGCAAGATCCACCTGACTTGCCTCGTCCCCTGTAGGCTTCTTGCGACGAGGAACGGGCTGCTTGGCGGTAGTTCGAGGAGTCGCCGCCAAATCCTTTGGAGGCACCTTGCTTGCCCCCGGAGCTCTGCGTCGGTCTTGATGGCCTGCAGCGACTCATGCTCTGTCTTTCCAAATAGATTGCTCCCGTCGAAGGGCATGTCCAAAACCTTGGCTTGCACGTCCTGGCGGAAATCCGTCGCCTTGAGCCAACCCCCGCCGTCGAAGGCAAACACTGTTGCCCAACTGGCGGAAAGCGGTGTCAGCAATGTCCCTGGCCACAGTTATGGCGTGGTCCGACGCCACCTCACCGTCCTGTCCTGTAGGATCGCCAGGGCCTCTGCCCTCTTGTCGCCCTGGAGGAAGTCCAACAGGGGGGCGATCTTGTACCACAATTCCCTGTCGTAGCGGGCCACAATCGCTAGGGCGTTGGCCGCCTTAATCGTCGTCGCCGCCGAGATGACTCGTCGTCCCATGGCGTTCAGCTTCTTTCCCTCGCCGTCCGGTGGGGAAGTTGAAGATGAGGCCGCTGCCCCCCCGCTTTCTTCTTGGCCACTGCAGAGAGGACCGAATCCGGGGTCGGCTGTGCCCTAAGGCACAACGGGGCGGCATCGGGGACCCGGTACTTCTCATACCAGTCCCTCTTGGCAGGTGTTGTGGACGGGTTCTTGAGAAGGGCAAGTCCCTCGTCCCAGATGTCATCCAGCAGCGCAAGGACCGTCTTCCTCTTGGCCTCGCGCCGTTAGTAGAGAATCCCTTCCTTCTCCTCTTCGGGGCAGAGCTGAAAAAGCTCGGAAGCCCTGGCATTCATGGCGTGAAAAGAGCCAATCTCATCGGACGGGGACACCCGAGGGATCGGAGACGGTCAGTCCCGTCGTCACCGGCGTCATCATCCGTTCCCGTCGTGTCTGTTCCCGTGTCGTCCCTCGGGATCGGGGAAGGCGACAAAGGCTAAGAAGGCCGTGAGGGCTGACGGGGCACTGGATTAATTCTCCTCTTGTTTGGAGGGCTTCCCGACGGACCCGGATCAGTCGGGTTGTCCGTCAGGGGTAGGGGCAGTCTCGTCCTCATCTCTGTGCATAAGGCTTGGATTGCAGTCAAAATGGCCGCCGAGTTGTCCTGCGGCTCGGGCTGTGACGGGCACAACGGTTGCTCCTCCTCCACAGGAGCCTCGTCGTTGCCACCCTCGCTCTCGTCGTCCCCCTCGTCGGGATTCCTCCCGTGGGACCGGGCCTCTTCCAAATTCGTGGTCAGTTCCTCTTCGGAGGTTGTGTCCCTGTCCGTAATGGCCACCGGGCCCCCCCCTCTTTTTCCACCGGGGTCTTCACGGGGGTCTTCTCGATGGGCTTAAAAGAGGATTCCCTCTGCGGAGGCAGGGAAACTCTAGACCCGGAGGTCGCCTCCACTGGGATATCCTCCACAGGCTTTGCCAGGGCCGCAGCGACTCCCTCGATAGAGGCCTTAGCCGGGTGAATCAAGGCCTTCACCACCTTGGACGCGCTTGAGGCCTTCACCTTAGGGGGAGGGTCACCGCCTCGCTCCCCCTGGGCCAGTTCCTCCGAGATCAACTGGGGCCTCTCCAGAAGCTTAGCCGGGTTCTCGGGTTTTCTCTTCCCTGAGCCAGAGCATTGGCTCGCGGTTGATGGCGTCGGTGAAGGTGCGCCCTGCCTGGCAGCCAAGGAGCCTGACCGTTCGGCGCTCCCAGTGCCCGCAGACTCGCGGTGCTTTGCCTTCTGTTGGGCCCCCGTCACCGGGG
Organism: Ambystoma mexicanum; assembly: GCF_040938575.1. Lineage (NCBI taxonomy): Eukaryota > Metazoa > Chordata > Amphibia > Caudata > Ambystomatidae > Ambystoma > Ambystoma mexicanum. The sequence continues at coordinate 1,059,175,980 of NC_090922.1, read as the reverse complement.
CGGCCTCAAAGGACTTTGAAGACCGCTCAGACTGCTCACCTGCTGGGCTCTTGCCTTCCAGCCAGTTGGAGAGACGGGTCCGACGATGCATCATCGTCCGATCCGACATGTGAAAGCAAAACGCAGTCCTTCTCCATGTGCGTTTTGTCCTCGTGGAGGCAGTAAAGGCATTTCGAATGCTTGTCCTCGAACACATTTTGTAGGTTGCATCCAGGGCAGATCCTGAACAGTTTGCCGGGAGTGGAGCTTCCCTTCTCCTGGGCCATGTTCCTCTCGTCCACGAGGTAGGCCTCAAACTTCTGGAATCCTCCAGGAAGCGTAACTCGACGAAAACTTCACCCTTGAGTGGCGTAGATAAATACGAAACGGGTCCCCGTTGATCGGAAGTAGAAACAGTGGAGCTTGAGGCTCGATTAAACCGAAAAATGAGATAAATCTCTTTGAAAAAGTGCAAAACGCAGTAAAAATTTGAGAGCTACAGCACAAAGACTCCCAACACTTGAGCATGCAGTAAAAATCTGAGGATGGCTGCCAGGGGCGGGGCTTAGGGAGAGGGCAGTCATTGGCTGGGGGCAGTATGACCCAGAGACCAGTGATTGATTACTACTAAGATAGACAGATCAGAAACAAAACTGATAATGATTTTTTCTTTACTGAGGATTCCCAGCCTGACGACGGGGAATATTCATGAGCATGTGAATCCATGCCAGACCCCATGCTGGAGAATTTGAGTTTATAGGTTGGTTAGCTGCGAGGTCACAGGTCGGGGAGATGTTGCCCACACCTCGTGTCAGGATTAAGAAACGTGTGTTTCATAGGTGCCAGTTGGCTGGTTGAAATGGATAGGCTTGCGGTCCTGTTGGGCTGTATTGATGTCAGACCAGTAGGGCATTGGATCAGGCCAGTTGGCCTACAGATGCTTGCAGGATTCTGTCCAGATGGCACATCCAGTTCCAACCAGCAACTATGAAACACGTTTTAGCCTTGATAAAGACCCCCAGGGGTCAAAACACGTGTCGGCTGACTACCAATCACCTATAAAAAAAAAAAAGCACACAAACCAATGCAAATAAGTGTAATGAGTTTTAATCCATTGTTTAGTGCAAGGAACCCGGGTACAAACAAATTCCAATTATCATTTTACTTTGTGGATGTGCATTATTACCAATAGTACGGAAGACCTGTCAAACTCCTGTAACAAGTGTGCACATTCAGCAACTACCAACTAAGAAGTGGCCTTTTGAAAGTATTGTAAAGTATACCTGTGTGTGTTGGTTTATTGTGCTAAGTATTTAACAGTGACTCATGTAAATATAATAAATCTATATTTTAATAGAAATGCATGCGTGTTTGTTTGATGTGCATTACTAACTAGGCTCAGTGTACTTACCTACGTCTCACATCTTCCTCTTAAGATGAGCCGGACTGCGCTGCCACTGTAACAAGGTCCTTGAGTAGTACGGACTGATACTCAGAGTTGCGGATCTACAAACCACAGTGATAGATTACTAAAGTCTGACCTCCAAGTGGGACTTCAGGAAAACTCCCCTAGCAAGTTTGAATGTCCCTTTTGGAGCAGGGACTCAATGTCGTGTTGAAGGATTCGGAGATGCTATGAAGGCAGCTGTCTGTTCTTTGACAGGTGGACTCAAGGTGTTTAAAGAAACTCTATGCAATAACCCTTGCCTACAGTTTTGAGCACCTACTTGTCTGAATAAATGCCCTCCCATGCGTGGGTGAAGCATATTATCCAACCTCCTACTGGAGATGCATGGGAGGGAACCCGAATCAGACTGTCATTTGCTAGCAGGAGAGACTCTGGATGGTGCATTTCTACCCCTTCCCTTGCCACATCGAAATCCCTGCTGTTGAGGGGTCTGATGAGCAGTGGATGTTCCTTGGCCAGAATACCAGGCTGATCCGCTTGTACCATAGGAACCCTGAGCGGTGCAGGAGAAGAATTTCCCGTGAAAGGAGCGGCGGGTATTAAATACGGTGTAGCACATAAAGCCTGTGAGAGATTTCAAGGTCTCGTTCTCCTTCTTTGACGTCTCAAGTGTGTCGTCCAATGATTTGCCAAAGAACGCCAACTCCTGAATAGGTTTATTGATGAGTGGTTTAACATTGAGTTTTTAAGCCAAGCATGGCGTTTTAAAAGAGTTCCCTCTGCAAACACTCTGCCAGCCGTCTCTGCAGCGTCAACCGTTTAAGATTTTTTAGTGTGGCCTAGCGTCATCCTTGCATGATCATAAGTAGTTGCGATTTAGTTGGCTCAGGAACATTCTGGAGACCATCATCTACCAGGCCCCACTTGACCTCATTGAAGCTTGTAAAGCAGGGGAGTGTTTATAGACTATGCAGTACTGTAGGCTGCAGAAGTAAATCTCTTGCCCAAGGTGTAGTTTTTCTTACAGTCGTTACCAGGAGGAGACTTCGATGAAGACAAGGGAATATGTGTGCTAGTTGTGGTGACCACCAGGGGGTCCGGGATGGAGTGTCCCCGAATATAAAGTGGATAAGAGGGCGCAGGACTAATCATTTTTTCCACGTGCAGGTTCAGCGCTCAAGTAAGGGAGGGCGTAAGTGTTAGGGGAGTTTTCTAAAGTCTAAAAGCAGCTAAGGCACTATAAAACTATCCCTTTGCTATAGAAGTCCCAACTTCTAGTATAAGTCAGTACTACCCAAAGGTTTGGTAGATTGGCAAAGCAGCCAGGCTCATCTTAGGAGGAGGATGTGGCAAAGCAGCCAGGCTTATTTTAGGAGCAGGATGTCAGCTGTAGGTAAGTACAATGAACTCAGAAAATGCGTAGGCCCAAAGAAGCACACTTTTAGTTATAGTAAAATACACATTTACTTCATGTACATAAGGCTAAATTATACTCTGGAACTTAAGTACTTTTCAACTTAATCATCACAATAGAAAACATCAACAATACTTCAGGTGAGTAAATCAATCGCCACTCAGAAAAAGTTCTGATGAAGGAATAAAACTGGTTATTTAGCACCAGCAATAGCAATTAAATACTTAAGACGTAACACTTTTCCTAGGCCACAAGGCTTTAGCAGACCATCCCCAACTAGTTGCAAGTTCTTCCGAGTCAATTTGGAGGGAATGCCGATCAGGCACAGCAGCAGAGAAGGTAAAGTTCCAGGAACTTGGATTATTATCGCTGAGCCTCATCTCATCGCCTGTGGTAAAGAAGCCATCCACAAGCACAGACCCTGAGGGTTTAACTATCTGTGTAAGTCTCCTGCTTTCTGCGACTACAAGCAGGTACCTTCACTACCTTGCTGCCGCAGACCTCCATTGTGCCCATCCAAGCCACGCAGTTCGCCCAGGACCCACTGACAATCGCAGGCGCCAAATGAAAAGGTGCACAGGCACCCAGATCAACCTAAGCGACATTAGCCCCAGTCCACCAACAAAGGACCTACAATCACAGCCCACTAAGGGAGCATTACTGAAGGTCAGGTCATTGGTAGCACATGCAACCGAGATTGCCGACATGATTGTGAACAATAACCTTGACTTCCTTGTAATGACAGAAACCTGGCTGCATGAGGCATCAGGCCCTTCTATTGCCCTAGTCGTCCCAGATAATTACTCCATTCTCCGTGAAGACAGACCCACAGCTCGCGGAGGAGGACTAGCCATTATCTTTAAAGACACTCTCAACATAAGACTAGTGTTAGGGAGAATTCTCTGTAAAGGCTAATTTCCCAAACCTAGTGAGTCCCACAGCAGCTTTGCTGGATTTTTTGGGGTTTATTTTATTCTCCTGCTAAGAGTGAGACTCTTTTACTCCCGCTCTTAGACATGATTTGAGGTGTTCCTTTGTCTTTCCATGTGTTTAATGGGCTATGGGGTCTTTTACTCCATAGGGTCTCATGTGTTTTGGATGCGGGTTACACAGCACCTTCCGTGCCGTAACCCAGGGGTGTCGTAGCGACCCCCCAATATAGGCTCCATACCCTGGGACTGACTACTGTCTCCCAGGGCATGTAAAGTCACCATTGGGCTTTACTAGTCCCGAATTATGAACAGAAACTAGTACAAACCATCATATTGTGGACGTACTGGTCGGGGCAATTCGATGGCCCCGGGGTCTGTTGTTCGACGTGGCACGTCTCCGTCCCCCCTGATCGAGTTTTGGCTGGTGGCAGTGGATACTACTTTTTATATTCAACCGCGAATATATCTCTCTGGGATTTTCCCATTGTTCGAGGCTACCAACTTTAATTATTTAATTCTTATAGCCTCGAACCTACCGCCGGTTTATTTATTTAATATTAATTCACCGGTTGGTATTTTTTGCCATAACTCGATTCTAAAAGGGCGTTTGTGTTCTCTTCTGTGACTCCAACCCAAGTCGAGCCCTTTGTTCCACTTTTTGGCAGGCTTCTCCACAGAAGCCTCCAAAAGTGGTGCCACTCTGTCTGGGTACCACAGGGGTTGTGGGAGGGGGTTTAGGCACCCTGGACTGAGTTACCTTGGTAACTCAAGTCGCACTCTTGTGTGATTGGCCGGCTCACCACTTAGCATGTTTGATTGACAGCTAGGCTGAATGAATGGGGGTTTGCTGCATAAAAGCAGGGCTTTGGGGACTGGAACTTCAGAAGTCGACACAGGACCTAAGAATCCGAGGAGGGAGAAGCTGAGCCAACCTGCAACAACGACACCACCGGTGGAGCCCTGCTGAACCGTCTCACCACTTTTCCCGACGACAGAGGAGGTCTCCAGTCCGGAGAGTCTTCTTCCTTTGACTGGTGGGGATAACCAGTTTTGCCTTCTTTTCACCTTCCTGGAGCATCTCGTGGCCGCCTTGCCCGTGCCAAGCACCCCGGCAACCAGAATACCACTGCTTACCACTACCGCGAAGAGAAGGAACAAGTTACTTACCTGTAACTGTTGTTCTCCAGCATGGGTCTAGCATGGATTCACATGCTCATGAATATTCCCCGTCGTCAGGCTGGGAATCCTTGGTAAAGAAAAAACCAGTATCAGTTTCGTTTCTGATCTGTCTTTCGTAGTAGTAACCAATCACTGATCTCTGCGTCATACTGACCACAGCCAATGACTGCCCTCTACCTAAGCCCCGCCTCTGGCAGCCATCTTCAGATTTGGTAGCACGTGAAGTGGCAGTATGACCAAGTGAAGAGCCGCAGAGGGGTAGGCGGGAGGGTTCGCATGTGAATCCATGCCAGACCCATGCTGGAGAACAACAGTTACAGGTAAGTAACTTGTTCCTTCTCCAGCATGGGGTCTGGCATGGATTCACATGCTCATGAATAAAGAATACATAGCAGTACACACATGCACAACCACGGGAGGTGGCAAAGGCTCAACATTAAGCATCACAAGCAAATCTTATCTCCTCACCAGGCTCACCTTAGGCGAACAGGTTGCGCAGCACTGCTTGGCCGACCCTGGACTCCTCCCTGGAATCCCGATCGACGCAGTAGAATTTCGTGAAAGTGTGCGTCGACCTCCACGTAGCAGCCCTGCAGATGTCCAGCAAGGGCACACCAGATGGGAACGCCGTGGTAGCAGCGATCGCTCTGGTGGAATGGGCTCTCAGACGGCCAGGCAGGGGTCGGTTTGCCAATCGATGACAGTACATGATACAGCCGGAGAGCCATCTGGAAATGGAAGCCTTCGAGAGAGCCTTCCCCTGATTGACAGGTCCAAAGTTCACAAAGAGTTGTGACGTCTTCCGAAAACCCTTTGTGCGGTCCACGTAGAACTTCAGCGCTCTAGCCACATCCAGCGAGTGCAAAGTCCTCTCAGACGGCGACGAAGGCGACGGGAAGAAAACAGGCAACACCAAGGGTTCGTTGAGGTGGAAGTCCGACGGCACCTTGGGCATGAAGGAGGGGTGCGTCCTGAGCACTACCCTCGTGCCGTGATAAGTCAAGTACGGGGCCTTGCCGGAAAGGGCCTGGATCTCTCCCACCCGTCGTGCGGAGGTGATGGCCACAAGAAACGCTGTTTTCCACGACAAGAACTTCAACGGGGCAGAGTGCAGAGGCTCGAACGGAGGTCCCATGAGCTTGGTCAGCACCACGTTGAGCACCACGTTGAGCTCCCACGCCGGGAACAGTCCCTTCATGAACTCTTTCACCAGACGATGAGACCACAAGGACGTCCGCCCCGTGGTTCTGGTGTATCGGAAGATCGCAGCAAGATGAATCTTGATGGACGCGTGCGCCAGTCCAGCTTTGGCCAGCGTCAGTAGGTACGGCAGTACTTGGGGAGCCGTAATCCACAGAGGGTTAATCTTCTGTGCGTGGCACCAGACAGAGAACCTCTTCCATTTGTGTCCGTAGCATTTAAGAGTTGAGGACGCCCTGGCCTTTGCAAGAACCTCTCTGCAGTCGGCCGGTATGTCGTATCCTCCAAACTCTAACGCTGCAGGAGCCAGGCCTGCAAGTTCAGCGACTTCAGGTCGTGATGGAGGATGGCGCCTCCTTCCCTGGAGAGCAGATCCGCGTCCACTGGCAGCTTGATTGACAGGGACGCTGACAAATCCAGAAGGTCCGGGAACCATATCTGCCTCGGCCACGCAGGTGCGACGAGGATCATCCTGCACCGTGACCTCTTGAGCTGGTTGATGAGCCGGATCAGCAATGGCAATGGAGGGAACGCGTATAGAAACAGGCCCTCCCAGGGGAACGAGAAAGCATCGCCCATGCTCCTCGGCTGGGGAAACCTGCTGGCGAACCTCCGGCACTTGGAGTTCGTCGCCGTCGCGAACAGATCGATCTGGGGTGTGCCCCACCGTCGGAAGAGGCGGTCCACTAGATCCTGTCGTAGTTCCCACTCGTGGCACGAGCGCAGCTCCCTGCTGAGTGAGTCGCCGATGGTGTTTTTTATCCCTGCCAGATGAAACGGCACCAGAAACATCCTTTGGGCGACGGCCCAATGCCACAGATCCTACGCCTCCCTGGACAGGGCTGGGGACCTGGTTCCGCCCTGTTTCCTGATGTAGAACATGGTGGTGGTGTTGTCGGTGAAGATCCTCACCACCTTGCCCTTGAGGGACGGAAGGAAGGACCTGAGGGCCCAAAACACTGCACGGAGCTCCAGGACGTTGATATGGAGGGACTTCTCCGTCGGGAGCCAAAGGCCTCTCGCGTGCAGATTTTCGGTGTGCACTCCCCACCCTTCCAGGGAGGCATCCGTGGTCACTGTCTCCTGGTGGCCGGGGGTCTGGAAGTCCATGCCCGCCGTCATATGTGCGCGGGTGCCCCACCACCGGATCGCTCGTCGGAAACTCTCGTCGAGTGTGATCCTCTCCTCGAAGCTGCCTGTCGTCTGGATCCAGCGCGCGTCCAGGAACTCCTGCAACGGGCGCATCCGGAGCCTGCACAGGGGGATGAGGTAAATGCAAGAAGACATTCCGAGGAGGGACTTGATGGACCTCACTCTGGCCGCGTTCGCAACCAGCATCCGCTGCACCTTGCCCAGAATGGCCCTGGTCCTTTCCTCCGACGATGAGAGCCCGAAGCGACACTGTGTCGAGCTTCGCTCCCAGAAACAGTGCGTCTTGCGCGGGCACCAGGTGGGACTTGGCGTAGTTTACGGAGAATCCCAGGTCCGTGAGAAGTTGGACGGTCCTTGCCGTGTGCTCCACGGCGAGCTCCTTCGTCTTGGCTCGGATGAGCCAGTCGTCCAGGTAGGGGTAGACGTGGATCCCCTCTCGGCGCAGCTGCGCCGCCACCGGTGCGAGGCACTTGGTGAACACCCTGGGTGCCGACCTTAGTCCGAAGGGAAGGGCTCTGAACTGATAGTGACGCCCTTGGACCATGAACCTGAGAAACTTTCGGTGTCCCTTTAGGATGGGAATATGGAAGTAGGCATCCTCCAAATCCAACGACGACAGGAAATCGCCCTCCTCCAGCTGACCCAGGACGTGTTGGAGGGTGACCATCCGGAACTTCTGTGCCTTGATGAATTTGTTCAGTCGTCGTAGGTCCAGGATGGGACGCCATCCTCCCGTCTTCTTCTTCACAAGGAAGTATCTTGAGTAAACTACGGAGCCCCGAAGCCTCTTTGGGACGAGCTCGATGGCGCCCTTCCCGAGCATCGCCTTTACCTCCAAGAGAAGTTGAGGGACGTGATGTTCTTTCCTGGTCACAGGGGGGACGCGCGGGCACCTTTTTTGAAACTCGAGCGCGTGACCCTGGGCTAGGGCGTCCAGCACCTAACGGTCGGTGGAGATGGACTCCCACACGCTGACGAAGCTCGCCAGCCGGCCTCCCACCGGGGTGCTTCGGTGGGGGCCCGATCCCACGGCCGGTTCAGTCCTGCTTCGACGAGGCTTTGCCGCCTTGACGACGACGGCAGGGTCCGCCTGACTTGCCTCGTCCCCTGTAAGCTTTCTGCGACGACGAACAGGCCGCTTGACGGTAGGTGGAAAATCCGCCGCCGGAACCTTTGGAGGCACCCTGTTTGCCTCCGCCGCTCCGAAAGGGCGGCCGCCGTTGCTGGAGAACCCCAAGAGCCCGGGTCGTCTCCGTGTCCACTTTGATGGCTTGAAGGGAATCGTCCACTGTTTTCCCAAACAGGTTGTTTCCATCGAACGGCATGTCCAAGACTCTGGTCTGCACGGAAGTCAGTAGCCTTGAGCCATCCACGCCGCCTAAGGCACACGCCGTTGCCCAACTGGCGAAATCCAGTGTCAGCGATGTCCGTCGCAATTGTAATGGCGTGGTCCGACGCCACCTCTCCTTCCTGCAAGATCTCTAGGGCATCCGCCCTCTTGTCGTCCGATAGGAAGTCCAGCAGGGGGGCCAGTTTGTACCACAACTCCCTGTCATAGCGGGCTACGATAGCCAAGGCGTTGGCCGCCTTAATCGTCGTCGCTGCAGACGAGATGACCCTGCGTCCCATCGTATCCAATTTCTTTCCCTCGCCGTGCGATGGGGAAGTCGACGTAGAGGCCGCACCCCCCCCCCCACTTTCTTCCTGGCCGCCGCAGAGATGACGGAGTCCGGGGTCGGCTGTGCCCGGAGGCACAAGGGGGCCGCCTCCGGGACCCGGTACTTCTTCTCGTACCGATCCCTTCTAGCCGGCGTCGTGGATGGGTTCTTGAGGAGGGCGAGGCCCTCATCCCAAATATCGTCCAGTAGAGGCACGGAGAGGACCGTCTTCCTCTTGGCCTCGCGCCGTTGATAAAGGAAACCTTCCTTCTTCTCCTCCGGGCAGAGCTGGAAGACCTCGGATGCCCTGGCGATCATGGAGTAAAATGATCCAATCTCGTAGGGCGGGCAAGCCCGGATGGGAGGTGACGACGGCAGATCCTCGTCGTAAACCTAGTCGTCCGTATGTCATGATCTCTGCTTCCAAAAGAACAGGACTTGCCCGACTCCCTTGGAAGCAGACCCATAACCCCGGTTCCGAGTGCCAGACAGTCCCAATTGGGACCTTTTGGACCCTGTCCTGGCGCCAGTGGCACCAGGCTCATAAAGATGCCCAGTCCCAGCGCTGGAAGCGCCGGGCTCATAATGCTTGGGTGGACTTACCTGCAGCAGACCATGCTGCTTACTTACCTGCCAGTTGAACCCCTGATCCTCTTCTGTTTGGGACTACTTTTCCTGTTGGGTGGGGCAGGAGCCACTCCCTAGGTTCAGAACACTGGAACTCTTCTGGAAAGCAGGAACTCTTTTCTTACCTAGGCGTGGCTGTGGAAGGAGACACCTAAGTACTACAGGAGGCTATTTAAACCACACCCGATGGATGAATCTTGCTTTGCGTTATTCTGCATTCTCTGCAGCAGAACGCTCATCGTGTCTTCTGCTTCTGATCCTGGGCCTAAGGGAACAAAGGCTTACCATCCTGGAATCCAGTCTTCAGCAGCACCTGTAAAGACAAAGAAAGAACAGGTTAGCACTACGGTCTTCAGTGGCAGCGCATCTCTTACCTGGTCCATCGGCTGTCACCAACGCCTAGCGCTGCATTCCGGCATCTGAAAGACAAAAGCTTACCAGCTCTTCGCACGCTCCGGAGGCCTTCGGCGCTGCATCCCGCATCTGAAAGACAAAAGAAGGTGCGTTTAAAGACATTGGGCAACTTTATTACTCACGTGCCATTACTCCTTCCCACGCCGAATCCAGTGGGTATTCCAGCACCCTTCAGCTTCTCTAAAGCTCCGAACTTGTACCTGCAAGATAAAAGGGACAGTTAGTGCGCATTGTGTAGCAGGCTACAAGCGCTTACTTGCGTGCTTCCAGGCGCTTCTATTCCTCACGCGGGTTCGATCCTCAACTCTCATCAGCCCGCCATCCGCCATCGCCGGAACCCTGCAAAACAAGAGATATCATTACAAAAGACTTTTAAGACATTTGAAGTGCCCAGAACTTACCGTTCGTGCAGTTATCGACGGACAGCAGTCCTCTGAGGTCAAGAGGCCTGCACCCTTATCCAGTGAAGAAACGGGTTACGGCACCCTGCCCCGAGGCAGATGGAGAGCTCGGCGTTCATTTACCTAAGGTGAGGGCGTTAACCTTTGGGGTTCTACAGGAGAAGAGAAAGGGAAGAGGAGAGAGGCACCCAATAACCCCAGTTCATTAATCCCATATTTTCTATCTGCAGACATCTTACTCTTCGAGTCAGACATACAGTGCACAGAGGTCCAGCCCAAAGAGCCAACCGTGTGTTACACATCACCTTTGAAGATACGGCATTCACCCAGTCAAGACCGGCGCCTCTGCGGGAATCAGGTGAGCTTTACACCGTACCCGTCGCAGCCGTGTCAGTCCCCGTATCATCCCCACGAGTCGTGGACGGGGAGGAGGGCTGAACAGGGCGCGATGGCTGAAAAGGAGGTGGAGGATGAATCCTTCTTCTCTTAGGGGGAGGGCTCCCAGAAGTGCCTGGCTCCGGGTCCCCCGTCAGGAGCGGTTCCTCCGCTGGTGGTAACGGCAGTCTTGTCCTTATCTCCGAGTTTAAGGACTGTATAGCCAACAAAATGGCCGCCGAGTTGTCTTGCTGCGCTGGTTGAGGGGAGTCCGACGGGCGGTCAGGGGCCCCGTCGGCACCCTCGACGTTATCGTCGTCTCCTACGTCGGGATCCCTCCCGACGGGCTGGTCTTCTTCCACGCCAATGCCGTGGCTTAAGACCTCGATCAGCTCTTCCTCAGAGGTTGAGGCCGAATCCACGACGACCTCCTGCCCCCCCTTTTTCTTCTCCGTCGGAGGTTTCACGGGGGTCCTGTCGATGGGCATAAAAAAGAGGACTCCCTCCGCAGTGGCAGGGAGACTCTGAGCCCCGAGGTCGCCACCACTGGTGTAGCCTCCAAAGGCTGAGCCAGGGCCGCCGCGACTGTCTCGATAGAGGCCTTGGCCGGATGGATTAAAGCTTTCACCACCTTAGGTGCGCTCACCGCCTTCTCCTTGGGGGGGGGGACACTGCCTCGCTCTCCCTCCGATGGGGCCTTCGAGCACGACCGGGGCCTCTCCAGGAGCTTCGCCGGGTGCTCGGCCTTCCTCTTACCCGAACCAGAGCGTTGGCTCGTGGTTGATGGTGCCGGGGAGGATGCGCCCTGCCTGGCGCCCGTAGAGCCCGACCGTTCGGCGCTCCCGGTGCCAGCGGACTCGCGGTGCTTGGCCTTGTGTTGGACCCCCGTCGCCGGGGCGTCCTGAAAGGTCTTAGAAGACCGCTCGGATTTCTTCTTCTTCTTCTCGCCTGACGGGCTCTTCCCTTCCAGCCAGTTGGCGAGACGTTGATGGCGGTCCTTCATGGTCCGCTCCGACATATTGCCGCAAAACGCAGTCCTTCTCCACGTGCGTCTTGTCCTCATGTAGGCAGTAAAGACAAAAGGAGTGTTCGTCCTCCTTAAAGACATTCTGAAGCTGGCATCTAGGGCAGACCCTGAACAGCTTTCCGGGCGTCGAGCTTCCCTTCTCCTGGGCCATGTCCGAGATGGGCCTGAGAAACTTCTGGAGTCCTCCAAAAGCGTGGCTCGACGAAATCTTCACCCTTGAGGGGCGTAGACGAATCCGACACGGGTCCCCGTTGATCGGATTAAGAATCGGTGGAGCTTGAGGCTCTTTTTGACCGAAAAATCGAAGTTTTTGAGAAAAACGTGAAAAAATAGCACTAACGCTCAAGAGCAATAGCACGAGGATCCCAACACTTGAACGTGCGGTAAAAATCTGAAGATGGCTGCCAGAGGCGGGGCTTAGGTAGAGGGCAGTCATTGGCTGTGGTCAGTATGACGCAGAGATCAGTGATTGGTTACTACTACGAAAGACAGATCAGAAACGAAACTGATACTGGTTTTTTCTTTACCGAGGATTCCCAGCCTGACGACGGGGAATATTCATGAGCATGTGAATCCATGCCAGACCCCATGCTGGAGAAGGGTAGTACCTTTTAACCGAAAGAACTCCGTGGCTGGTTTCTTCCCTGGCAGTGCAACGACCTTCATCTTTCCTCCACGGCGAGACCTCCTCTTCCTCTGGACGAAACACCGACTTGCACCCGCTGCCAGGAACAACTGCCCCCGCTGGAGCTTCCTTCACACTTAAGGTACTGTGTCCCGCCTGGCTTCCCTTGCGACAGATCGTTCGGGGTGACAGTAAAGCCTCGACTTTCTAACCTGGGCTGGCCTGGGACAACCTAGCTAACTTTTCCTGACTTTAATTTCATCCTTTTTGTGCGAACTATCTACCAGACTCTTTGGGCATAACCCCACTGTGTGAACCTGGACCCCTTCTGCTTGCTCTCTCCAAGAGTTGGGCCTTGCAATTGACTTCCTTGCTCTCCAGTAGAACTCTGCCTATCCTGCCTTACTGTGTTTCTTTTAAAAGTATTGAAATTTGTGTGCTTCCATAACTCTGCTTTTTTCCCCCTCCCTTTTTAATAACTTATTAGAGTGCCATCTTATGTTAAGCGCTCATCTCTGTCTGAAAATAAGTGGTATTTCTCACTAAGACTTGTCTGATAAGTAATTAGGGTTGTGTGTATATATATATATATATATATATATATATATTAGTGACTGTGTGCTGAATTTACTTCTCTCTTTATGCTCGTGTAATTTACAAGTGTGTCGTTAAATAAATAATTATATATACTTTTACACCAAAGCTCTGGTCAGTGTTTGCTTGTGCTACTGTGTCTCTGTACCTATTGTGTATACTCTATATACTGCCTAACTCTTCTTGAGGGAAGTCTGACTGCTCAGTCACAGCTACCAAGTGAATCTGTGTGGTACAGACTCCTACCAAGTGGGTTTACGGCCAAACACCTGTAGTCTTAAATCTTTTGCAGTGGTCCCTAAGGGAACTGCACAGGTTTCTGCCTAACTAGCCACCCCTACGCCATTGGCATCATGTGAACTCCTCTCAGTTAAGTTCCAAACCTCACCCTACAACACTATCACACTACACATAATTTACAGGCCTCCAGGACCTCTGGGGTCCTTTGAAGAAGATATCACAGCCCTAGCAGCCGACACCACCAAACCCACGGCGCAAAATATCTTAGGAGATTTCAACCTCGGTTATAAGGACACCAGCAACCCACACGCCATCTCTCTAGCCTCTGCACTACTAGAACAAGGCTATACTCAAATTAGCACCAAACCCACACACGAAAAAGGAAGGATACTTGACTGGGTTGCGGTTCTAAATTGCACCATCACCCCACTAGATCCGACTCCACTAGTATGGTCAGACCATCACCTTTGAATTGCATATCAACAACTTGCAAAAGAAAACGCCCATTATTGCTCCCCCCTGCCTCACAAGGAATAAACGTAACATCACAGCAAATGCTCTAGTTCCTTTGGTAGCCCCCCTACTCAATGCCCTACCGGACACCAATGATCCTAACACTAACATCTACAATGAGACCATGACTAAAACTATTGATGATATTGCCCCGCTAAAACTATGTAAAAGCAAACCCATAGCCCATCTTAACTCGTGGTTCACTCCAGAGCTAAAAACACTCCGCACTGAAAAAGAAAATGGGAATCACGTTGGAAATCATCCCCTGCACCTGAAAACAAAACTAACCTGGCCACCATCACTGCCACTTACAAAAATAAGATAATCCAGGCCAAAAAAGAAACCTATAATGACAGAATAGCCCAAGCCAGCTCCAGTACTAAATAACTATTCAACATTCTAAGAGCACTAGAGAACCCCAACCCACCGCCAGATACATGCACTAAGGATAAAGCCTGGTGTACCAGCATTCAAAATGCCCTGTCCAATAAAATCAAAGGACTGAAGACCAAAATAGCTGACAATAAATCCCAACTAACAGTCACTACACCAGCTCCTACCCCTCACATTAACTCTGGTTTCACATTAAAAAAAGTCACCATTCCTGAAGTCCACAAAATCATTGCGTCTCTTAAACCATCTAACTGCAAGGGCGACAGTTGCCCAGCCCAGATTATAAAAGATGCAGCTAGAGACCTTGCCCCTTTCATTACTAAACTTGTAAAGTCCTCCTTCTCTAATAATTCCATGCCAAGTTACCTCAAACAAGCCTGGTTCTACCACTATTAAAAAAAACAGACCCTTGTCCCGGCTATACCCACTAACTATAGACCAATTACGACAGTCCCTTTCTATTGAAAATTTTGGATAGAATAGCCTACTTGCAAATACAAGATTATCTTGAAGCTCACAAATTACTTGGCACCCGTCAATCTGGCTTCAGACCTCAGCATGGAACAGAAACCGCACTTGTTGACCTCAAAAGCCAGATCGATGAACTGAAAGGCAAAGGAAAGATGGCCATCCTACTTCTACTCGACCTCTCAGGCTTTTGATCTGGTGGATCATTCCATACTTTGTAACCACCTATACTCAGCGGCCCATTTCTCCAGTCTGGAGTTGCCTGGATCCAATCTTTCCTCGCCAACAGAACTATGCGCATGTTCTCACCTTCAGCAGCTGCTGACCCCATCCCCATCACCTGCGGAGTCCCCCAAGGATCCTGGGCTCGCCCACTTTGTCAAATAGTGGCTTTGTAAAAATGTTGTACAAACTGGATCGTCTGGGTGTCACCTACACAAATTATGCGGATGACACCCAGATACTCCTACCCCTCTCAGGAACCTATGATAAAGACGTCGCATCATCATTCAGGCATGGATGGCCGCACATGGCCTCTGCCTGAATGATCAGACTGAATTACTCCTAGTCGGATCATCTAACAACCTTCTCAGACTAAGTCCTCACTACACAAATATCGTCATCGATGGGAACAGTATACGCATTGCCAAACATGTAAAAACTTTAGGTTTCTACCTCGATGCCCAGTCTAACCTAACTAAGCAGATCAACATGACCTCATCGGCCACAGCCTACACTGGCATGTTGATCAGAGCCTGTAGACCTTTACTATCCCCCACTAGCTGCCTTACTCTGGCGAGAGCGCTCATACAATCCAAATTGGATTATTGCAACAATCTTTATCTAGGAGCGAACAAAACCATCTTAAATAAACTACAGATCATGCAAAATAACGCGCTCAGAGCCGCCCTGAATATTCCCAAAAGAGAGCATAGATCAGAAACTAGAAAGCACCACAGGTGCCTCTCTATACAGGACAAAATTGCCCTAAAAACTCTGCCTCACTCACAAAGCGCTTAACCACCAAGCCCCCCCCCTATCTTACAGATAGGTTCACATGGAAGGTATCCAACAGAATCACCCGATCTTCCAACATACCATGTCTGGTGGTGCCCAGATACAATCTAAAAAGAGCCGGAGGTTCTAGCTTTATTAGAGGCTTTAGCCGCCCAGCTTTGGAACACTCTCCCTCAGAATATTCAAATCATTCAAACCTTTAACAATTTCAGAAACCATGCTATCACTTGGATACTAAATAAAACAGCTCTTGATACCACTAACCGTTAAGTGATCGGCACATACTACTGCTATTAACCAATGTATAATATGTATAATGTTTAATATGTATATATGTACCATTGTAACTTTACCTTGAATGTTCAAACTGTATTCATGCATATAACTGTCTATTCTATGCCTTGTAACCACTACTATCCTATAGCGCCCAATTACCTCTGGGTCAGGTGCGCGATATAAATAAAATAAACAAACGTGGAGCGCCTACTTCATTTTGCTCATCTTTACACGATCTAAGATGGCCGCCGCAATCAATGCAACTCATTCCCACCATGATGTTTTGCGAACTTGCTAAGCAACCAGCCGTGACGCCGGTGTACTTAACCAATTGGCGGCCACCAGAAGCCAGCCCTTTGTCGAAGGTCCACAGTAAAAGGCCCTGTCCAGAGCCTGTTGGAGCTGGGAGGACCAAGGACCTACCCCTCCCTCAGCGAACATCGGAACATTCGAGAAAACGTACAGACTGTAACTTGGGTAAGCGCCTGCGCATTGTACTTTTATCCACCCTCCTGTTAATTATATTATTTACACACCTCCCCCAATCCACATCTGTCCTCACCATAAAAGTGCTATCTAATGCGTGTATTGCATCGCAGCCGACTGTAAAGCAGCCTCACAGCTCACTGCTTAACTCGCCGCAACCTACGCCAGTCCTCATCACCTGCCACCTGTTTCCCCAGCTCGCCTTGTGCCTTAGCACTCATCTTTGCCGGCTGCCTGATTGCCCTTGCTATTGCACCACCCTATTTATCCAACGTGTCATGGAGTACTGCTCAAGAATGTGCCTGATCACGATCGCAACGTATGCCTATTCATATGTATGTGCCTTCCATTATCCAACTTCGATCACTATCACTGCTTGCAAATGCTTCCTATTACATTGTAATATATTCCTAACAGATGTATGTGCCACTCATTTAATGTGAACATAAATACTGCTTGTAAAAATGTGTCCCATCTCGCATGTACTGCACCCTCAAATCGTATGGTATTCTCTGCATAATCGATTTTACAAGTTGCTGGTCTAATTCCACCGATAACATCTTTGTTCCTGCTCAAATGATGTGCACCAAGTGCTCAACACTCGCCAGTAGCAAGGCCAACAGCCAATCATTGGACCCCCTCATCTACTTCCCAACTATGCCACATACCGCTTAACGACCAGTCTTGTGAATATACCCATCGACCAACTTGGCAGTATGCCACTTACACATTTGAAACATACCATTGTTCTCCTTTACATCTGAACTACTAAGCCAATCTGTAGCAAGAACCTATGTCTCCTATGATTGATCTGCTTAACCAAACTGTAGGAAGTACTTGAACCATCCTTATAAACAGTACGATTAGCCACCTTTCTCATTAGCCGATTAAATATCTGTCTAGTGCCTAAAACTAAACTAGCTTATAACTAGCTAGTCATGCCCACCCACAACTTTATACCCACGCCCAACTGGCCAGCTTCAATAACTGCCATACTGACCACAATGTTCCTCCTCACCTCAGTCACCACTGCTAGGAATGATAAGCATGCTACCTTGCGACCTACCCATGTCCATGCCACTATAGGTAGTAGTGTAGTAGGAGTTACATCTCCCTCTCCAAGTCTAGGTCATTACCCCACCACGATGCTATAGCACCTACCAGGTTCTTGCCATCCTGGCCTTTACAGCCCACCAAACTCGACACTACGGCAGCAAAGAATACCAACTCACTCACGCCTATCCAATGGATCCAACGCTATGCCTCCCAACCTGTTCGTAACCAACTATGCACCACGATAATCCAGAACCTTAGACTAGGATCCAGACTCAGACAGACCTACCTACTAGCCTCTAACTGTATAGCCTTAATCAACACCAAATCCACACCTACTAGGAAAAAGGCCTTTAATTACTATAATAAGACTGCCAAAAAAGATTCTATCCGCTCAACCAAGTCCACAGTGCCTCCAAGTAAACCTAACACCTGCACATCTATCAAAGGAGCACTTATCAATGTAAGATCTACGATCGCTCATGCTTTAGACATTGCTGACCTTATAATCTCCAACCAACTAGACTTACTGGCCATAACAGAGACCTGGCTACACACTGCAGCAGGGCCAACATTATCTCTAGCCATTCCAGATAACTACACTATCACTAGACTTGACAGACTCCTCTAGAGGTAGCGGAATCACTGTTATTTCCAAGACCCACCTCGGCCTAAAAGCCCTGCCATACCTCCCATTCCCATCAGCTGAACTATCTATGAAGCCCCCCGTTCTCAGCTTCACACACTCTAAGAATCCACATTATGTATAGAGCACATGGGGCAATATCCACCTTTGTGGAAGATATTTCACAACTCCTCTCCATAAACACGAAACTAGGATCACAAATCTTGTTGCTTGGTGATTTTAATTAATGATTCCTAGACACAAATGATGGCACGGCTACTACCATAGCCAACTCAATCACAGAACAAGGATTCTCATCTTATCAATGAACCCACACACAATGAAGGAAGAATCCTAGATTGGATTGCAGACCTTAAGTGCAAAACTAACATTCTCTCCAATGTGCCATGTGCATGGACTGACCACCATTTTGTCTTGTTCACCCTCCAGTCTAGTACTCAACCAAACCCTCCTGTTGCCCTGGCACCACCGGCATTAACCAGAAATAACAAGAATATTACAACAGAAAAGCGACTGCCTCTCCTCCAAATTTTCCTCAACTTTCCTACCACTAACATGGACCCTTCAACATTTGTGTATATATATATATATATATATATATATATATATATATATATACACACACACACACACACAACCTTACACTTCGCCAAGCCATTGACACAATAGCTCCATTGAAACTGCGTTAAGCTAAGCCTCAAGCGCACCTCAATTCCTGGTTTATCCCTAGCCTCAAAACTTTACGCAACAAAAATAAGAGAGCCAAAACCGCATGGAAAAACCACCCTTCATCCCATAACAAAGACATATTCATAAAAACTGCTAGCTGCTATAAGTCGGCCATCCTCCAGACAAAAAGCGAGACCTACAATAATAGAATTATCAATGCTAAATCAGGCACCAGAGAATTATTCACAATCCTTAGAGAGCTCGAGTATGCCACACCCCCTACTGAAACCTACTCCAAAGACAAGACCTGGTGTACTAAGATACAGGCAGCTCTACCAGACAAAATATCACTGCTCCAAACCAAAATCAAAAAGAAAACTCAGCATTACCTCCGAACCGGTCTCTCATAAGTCCCAGCCCTCAACTGTTAAACCTTGCAGCCTATTCAAATTCTCTCCTCTATCCATTATGGAAGTTGGAAACATAATATCCAGACTCAAACTATCAAAATGTCAGGGTGACATATGCCCGGCAAACATCAAAGAGGCAGCGAGAGAACTCACACCTCCCATCACCTCATTTATAAATACCTCATTTGAAACTAGCACAGTCCCAACTAATCTGAAGGACGCTTGGGTCCTCCCACTGTTAAAAAAAAACAACCTTGACATTCCCACGAACTACAGACCTATCACCACAGGGCCATTCTTGCTAAAAATGCTAGACAGGGCTGCCTTTCTCCAAATTCAGGCACACCTAGAAACAAACAAATCTCTTGGGCCTGCGACAATCCGGGTTAAGACCCTGACACAGCACTGAAACTGCCCTAATAGACCTGAAACCTCAAATAGACAACCAAAAAGACAAAGGGAACATAACCCTCCTGCTGTTCGACTTATCAGCAGCTTCAACCTGGTCAGTCATGAAGTCCTGTGCAGTCAGCTCATTCCTCTGACAAAGCCACAGCCTGGATACAATCCTTCCTCGACAATAGAACAAGGAGAGTATTCTCACTACCTCTATATATGATGTATCTAATCCTATAATTATGATTGTACATAACCCCTTATGTTTATCTTTGTATTATACACAACCCACTATCCTGTAACCAACCACTGTTTCTTTACCTGTAACCCTGTACATTGTAACTTACATAATGCATCCAGATACCCAAGGGTCAGGTGTGCTATATAAATAAATAATTCAGTTTGTCAATAGAATGCTTTTGTTGGTCCAAATGTTATCAGGGACCTTGGAAAGGACTCCCTATAGGTGCACAAGCCTCAGGCCTGGGCGAATGGGTGAACACCCAAACATCGGATACAGCACTCCAGTAACACAGGAGCGACAAAATGGTTTGAGCCAAGTTCTACCCTGAGCCCCACAGTACCTTAAGAGTGATGAAGAAAATGCAGCTGGATACTTTCAAGGTGCAGGAGCGTTGGATCTGGTCTCCTGTTCCTTCGTCGCAGTAATGAAAAGAGGGACTCTGGAAGGGATGTCACAGCAGTCGAGAGAAAGGACTCTCAGCAAGGAATTCTTCATACTCCCACATCAATCTGCAGTTTTGGTACCTTTTCACAACCTCCAAAGATGACTATTTACCGCCCGGTCAATTCGCCTTGATTCTTCGGTCCTGCACTCTGGTGAGGGAACTTTGAGGAGGGAGATCTTGGCTCTGGAGGTCCAACTGGAGCTCACCCAAGTTCTGGGAGGATGTTCACAGGAAGACGATGCACTACAATTAGGTCCTTGTAGTGGCAGTTTGCATCCCTGCAAGGTCACAGCACATTGGGTAATGGCTCGTTCTGCAGTTCGTCTTAGGTCTAGTTGGTCCCACCAGCCAATGGAAGAAGTTGTCCTCTTCAGAGCGCCTCTATCAATTCAAAAATTGGTTCAGGCCAGCAGCGGTCTCTCTGCGGTTAATGGAATGGGCTGCAGGTGTCTCTGGTCGTCTTCTTCGGATCTTCTGTTCCAGTGGTCTACTTGTCCACTGCCTAAGGAGCCTCACCTTTTATCAGGATTTCATATTCACCAGCTGCAACTCTCTGTGCAATTTACAGAAAGGGGGAGGGGGGCGGCTGTCCATTCCGGACAGCCAGCCCCCCAGTGGAAACTGGTTCCTTTCAGGCACTTCAGCAGACAAAGGATAACGGAGTTTCGGGATCCTCCCATGCTTCCTGTCCTCGCAGACACTGGAGCCTCAGCGAGCTACACACAAAGGGTTCCTGCCTAAGACAAAATTCAAATCAAGATCTCCCCTACCCAGGATGGTAGAAGGATGACCCAGAAAGGACAACCACACGAGAAATGGCAACAAAAGTAAGGGGCCACCATGGTGGAACAAAGGGGACCCCCTCCTGTGCATAGTCACAGCTGGGAACACAGCCTGAGGTGGAAAATTGCACAAAAGTCGGTAGAACACGTCCACTGCCACCAGCCATAACTATAGGGTTGTTACTGTAACAGTTATGCCCAAAGAAGCGTGTTTCGACGTGACATTCGGCGCATCAGAAACTGGCATCGAAACTTTAGGGGAGGCACATTGGGTAGCAGAAGATTTGGAACCATGCACCACACCGGGTGGCGAAGGCGCAGTGGGGCCTGAACCCTAGGGTTCAGCAGGCCCTGCTGAACCTTTTGACAGGCCTGCGAGTGCCGGGGTCCTTTTCAGAGATACCAAAGGAGGCTCTTGCAATTGTGAGTAGCTGGTTATGGGTGATGCCGCGATATTTAGCACTTGTGTTTGCTATCTCTCTATTGGGCAACACGTTCGATGCCAGTTGAATTATCAAGCACTTGCATGGATATTTCAAATTTTCCATCCATTTTTCATTGCCCGTATTTTCTATGCAATCCTACAACTGCTTGGATCGCATTATGTGGCTGTATTGAGTGATATTTTTGTTTGGTGTAGCCATGTCATTATTTTGCAGTGTGAATATTTGTGTGAATGCATGGATATTTATATGAAATGTATTAGATTCTATCTGGGTTTCGTGCATGATGCGATAGAATAAAACATGTGATCAGGTATGAGCACTAGTCATTTTAGATTGTTTCCCACAGTATTTCAATATGGCTGCTGCTTGTATCACAAGCGCATTAGCGTAATGTGCCAGATTTCTTATAACTTGAGTACCGCGTTTTTCTTATTTAAAGATCATAGAGACTTTTCTTGTTGTGTGACCAGACTGGTATGAAATGCGTCGCTTCTCGTGGCTCTACATTTTAGGACATCCTGTGTGTTTGACTTTTTATGGCACTCTGGAGTGCGATCTAGGCCCTTTTTGTGACGCTTTTAGTTTTAAAATATGACCCTGGTGGCATACCACATATTGCTATGCACCTACCCATTGTTCAAGGCACATGGATGTTTCTTTAACCCTTTGTCTTTTTATATATTTTGATGAATTCCTAGATCTTGTCACTTCCCCCACCGCCCTCCCCTGAGGGGGAACCCCACCCAATGAGAAGAGGTTGGTGAGGCCGCCTCCCGAAAATCCACCTGGGGTGGTATACAGCAGGAGGATTAAATAGTTGACTCACCCTGTGGGACAGGGACAGACATCTAGGGAGAACATGGTCCGACCCCTCACCTTCCAATTACCCCTCCTCAACCTACACCTGTAGTACACCGCAATGACATACCCAACTCACCCCATATACCTGTGTAGGGCCAGTGACATAAAAATCAACTGAGACGAGGAAGAGTAGGGATTACCCAAGGAGGACTCCCTTGACAAGCACTGAGACAAGGAGGAGGTGCAGAACAATAAAGAGCCACGATGAGAACCTGAATGAGCATTCTAGTTGTCAATGCCCATTCAGAATAAAGAGGAAGGAAGGACTTAGTGTGTCGAGCACTCCTGGAGGATCCACGAGTGAGGAAGAGGTTCGGCAGAGAACAGAGCAGAGACTGCGGATCAGGACGCGAACTAGAGAGCTGTGGCGTCCCTATTCAGTCAAACAAGGAAGGTTCACACAGAAAACTGGCAAGCCAAAAGGTCCAGGCGTGCAAGGAGCCAGGATAGTGCGTGCAAGTGCAGACGCTCACGCTGAGAGAAGAGAAACTGGGGGAAGACCGAAGCCCGGAGAAGTCCAGACCTACCGGTTGAAGACAGCAAGAACCCAAAATGTACCAGGGTTGCTGGGACAGTTGGTGAGGGAATTGTGCACAACGCCAAACACACCCAATAGGGGCATGAGAGAAAACTCAACGCCCACCGGGGGTCTGGGACCCTCATCCATAGAAGAACCAGAGAAATCCTCTTCTTCAAGGTGGTAAGCGGCAGGAAAGTGAATCAGGTCTGCCTGAATTGGGACCTATGCCAACCAATGATGATGATGATCCATCCACAGTCTTCTTTGTGGCTGTACCGGTCAGGTGAGTGAACCAAATCTGCCAAAGCTAAAAAACAAGAGAGGCCAGGGGAAGGGCGTCATAACCCCTGGTGTTCTAAACTGTGGCAAAGCAAGTGGAAGAAAGACTGGGGAAAGGGAGGCATGCCTCTAGTGGTGTTAACACCAGATACGATGAGAAGGGAGACATTCTCCGAGCCACCAATGCCAGGGGAAGGGCGTCTGTACCCTGGTTGTGTTGAACTGTAAAATCCAGATACCAGGAGAAGGGAGTCATTCTCCTGGTAACCAGAGCTGAAAAGACTTTTTGATACAAAGTCTTAAATGATGAGCAGTGTGTCTGCCAAAGAAAACATTTGCAACTTTGCCTTTTGGTTGGGAGGACAATTTTGACCCAGGTTAGGGAACCATTCCCTCCCCTCCGCCCCCCCCCCCCCAAGAAGAAACCAACACCTGGAACTCAACTTTTATCCCCAGATCAGAAGAACGAAGTTGCGCTTCGGGACCAAGAAAGTCTACTTTATCTTTAGTTTTAAGTTTAAGGGAGACAGAAGCAGGTTTGACACACGACGTATGACTAGTTATTTACACAGATATTCTGACCAAACCCTTAGTATTTTAGTTGAGTCAGGGAAACCTCCCTTAGAGATGGGGGAGTTCGGTTTTCTCTTTATTTTCTTGGCTGATAAAATTCCATATAAATCCCTATGCCACCCGTGTGTTAGTCTCCTACATCTGCACAGTTACAATATAAACATATATATTCTTTTATGAATTTGTGCGCTTCAGTTATTTTTTTATTTCACTTCACCCCATAATCCTGCTGTCACATGACCTTTGACACTCCATGACATTGTCGGAAGCAATCTAGAAACCGGTTTTAAAATTCTAAATAAAAACATAAAAAGCAACAATACAAGAATATCACGCTTGACTGAAATATAAAATGCTACTTATACTCCCTTTTCAATGAACTAAGGAAGTAGCATGAAAGTCGATATATTAAATGTGGAAAGGATACTACCCAAAGTAGAGGGCAACAAAATATGGGTTATTTTTGTTTTTAGAACAATCTTCCAGCAATAGATAATTTTATTATATAAGTAACTGGTTAAACGTATTAACACATAGTATCAAGTTGAATCGCCAATTCACTACAAACCTAAACGAAAGCAAATGCAATTGGAACAATGGGGGCAGTAGTTTTACAAAGTTTGGATAGCCAACTTCAAATTTAAATTGGGGTGCAGATCGTTCATTTTCTAATCTTGAGCATATCATTCAGTTGTAAACAAGGATACAGTTATGCAGTGAGGATCTGGAAATGTCCAGTGGTAATACAACCATTGCCAGTTCTCAAAAGAAAAGCACACACCAATTAACAATGTCAGTGTATTCAGTTATTTATTGGTGATTACCATCACAGCAAGCTGCAATATGGTGCCAGAGTTAAATGGGGTGTGAAAGGAAAGCCCTGGGATGGGCAGGCAGCTGAGGGGGAAGAGCGGGCAAGGGGGTTAAGGGAAGAGGATGTCAGCCAGCCATTCACAGTAATATTTTACATTCCAGGAAGCTTAGTCGCCATTATAGTTAGCTGTATATTTCAATTTCTGGTACATTGATTTGAATGTGTTGCATTAGACAACTCATTAACATACTATGTGCATTAAAAGGGACAGGGAAAAGGAAAGTGAATATTAGTCAGTGCACCTACCCTGGGTATAAAAGTGCAAATGTTTTTAAGGTGTTGCATGGCAGCAGAACCCATCAATGAATGATATTCACTTAGTCAGTCCGTTAGTATAAAGAAGATACTCTGGGTGCGTTAGGTTACTTGCCCCTAGATTTTCTTTTTTTACAATAATGATTTCAGAAAATGTGATATTTGTTTTTTATTGGTTAAGAACTAGGTCAGGTCTACAGACTTTAGATGATGCCAACATTCTCCATTTTGAGGCACGTGCAATAGTTTTGCCCTTACCCAGGCTTTTTCAAGGCAGAGAATTTTAAGCAGTCAGACAGAATTACAGGTATGACTTAATGGTTACAATCCTGCACATTATTCTTGCATAATGCATTGGTCGAGCAAAGTGCTTCAATCAAGTATTAAAGATTAGGCTGTATTTGAATCCTCAAAAATTGAAATACTTTTCTAACTGTTGCCTCACAGTGATCAAACATACATAAGTCATACAAGCATGGCTCAGAGTATATTCAGCAATTCAAAGGTTAATACAATGCTTAGTAGTTCTAGTTTTTTTTTTAATTATATAGGATAGTAGTTTTCTTTCTATTGTCGGATCCTTGGATAGGCCGCTACTTTGATGAGCAGTTAGAGAAAAATTGTGGTTGTCCCCTTTGTCTCTTCGATGGAGCCTTACCGCCTTTGGCTACTAACTGTGACTATTGTCCAAACATGGCCTAGCTAAGAGTTTCTTTTTTGTCCCTTGGACATCTTGTCACTAGCCCTTCTTCCTGACCCCTGAGGACAAGAAAATACTTACATGGACTTCCAGTGTCCAGGAAAGCGGAGGCTTTTTGTGGGCTACTGCAGGCCATGTGGGTTTGCTGCCAGGAATTGGTTTGGGACAGTCTGGTACCAATCAACAAAATGGTTTCAGTGTGCCTGAATGGTATGCATGAGCTGTGCCACAAGTGGTCCTTATTTGAACACTACTGGGTTGTGGGTGTGGGCCACATCTTAGACTGGCTAGTGGGAGT
The DNA here is from genome assembly GCF_040938575.1 of Ambystoma mexicanum. Lineage (NCBI taxonomy): Eukaryota > Metazoa > Chordata > Amphibia > Caudata > Ambystomatidae > Ambystoma > Ambystoma mexicanum. The sequence continues at coordinate 1,059,150,151 of NC_090922.1, read as the reverse complement.
TTCGGCGCTTAACTGCCCTTTGTATTAGAGGGCCCCCGCATCCATCCCAGAGAGATCCTGGAAAAAACCTGAAGTAGCCAAGTATCCTGTCCAGCTGCAAGACATGTAAGGAGACTATGGACCATTGGAAGGTCTGGTGACCAACTTCTGCTGCTGTCCTGGAAGAGCCCCCTCTTGATGATCTGCAGACGTCCTACATGGGATCTCCGACCCTTTGAGTGGAGGGGCCATCCATTCCTGATGTCTGCCTGGTGTCCTGAGAAGAAGAGCCTTTGGAAAGGTCCTTGAGCTGATCTGGGGCTGACCAGGTTAGCGTTTGGGCTACACTTGCTGCAGCTGTCATCATTCCACGTCGAGGCCCAAACTATGGGGATACACAGCTTATGCCACTGGAGTCACTCCTGGCTGATTTCGTGCTTCCATCATCAACGTGACACGAGACAGGAAGTGTAGCCCGACCGTGACAGTTGTGTCACCCTGCGCCGCCGAGCATCGGTGGCAGTCGTCCAAAACAGCTTTCCTGCACACAGTCCTGTTCTGAGAGGGGTCAGTCCTGCATAGCGTTCTTCTACATTCTCCACCCTGAAAACCTTGCACCAGCATTTGTCATTGACTGGTGAAGTGTTCGAACCTGCAATACCTGGGCATAGAGCACGGAGCAGGCGGTGGGAAAGGTGACCGACACTTCTGAAGACCTGCCATGCCCGAATAAGAATCCAAATATGCAGGGTGAGTTGTAACAGTACTTAACTGACTTTTCACGGTGTACCCAGAGGGCCCCTTACCAGGCTTACCCTGCCTGAGACTTAACCTTGACCACTCACCTAGGTGCCTAGAACTGCATTGGCTACAGCTCCCAGAGTTGTCCACGACACTAAACTAGGTTGGCCTCCGATACATCTGTCCACCATACCAGAGTATACAAATCCAATCCCAACAATATTTTTAGGTATAGACAAGCATTTCCCAAACGTCATTTCTTTAATAAAAGTCTGGACCAATCAAACAATGCTACCATTGTGTGGACCCCTTAATCCTACACCCTTATAGAACACTGTACATGCAAGGTGGGCTTTTTTATGTTCCGTCATAGACACCAACTTGTGTAAACCTCCCTAACAGCCCTCTCATCCCGGCGGCTCGGAGGATTTGTTCTTTGAGCGCATTTCCCCTAGCTGCACGATCACCCTCCACATAGTATATCGACCTCCAGGACCAGCTACGGACTTCCAAGACGCTCTCCCACACGCCATATCCAACAACCTAAAGAACACCTCCAAAGCCACCCTCCTAGGGAACCTCAATCTGGGCCTTTATGACCCATCAGACTCCCAAGCCAGTACCCTTAAAAATCCTCATCTTCCCTAGGATTCCAACAAGCGGTGAAACTACCCACTCACATCAAAGGCTGCACCCTAGACTGGGTCTCACATCATAACTGGCCCCCCATCATCTCAGCCCTCTCTCCCATCCCAGGGTCTGATCATCATGCCATCTCTTTCAAGTTTATCAATAAACAGCCACCCTGGCTAGTTGAACCACTCCAGCCAGCCTTATGCAGGAGTTCCCGGCAGCTAACCAAGAAAAGGCTCCTGCCCTACCTCCAAGCGCCTGCCCTCAAGGCACCACTTTCTAAGGACCCAGATTCCTTGACTGCCACCTACAACACCATCATCACCACACAGTGGAAGCCATTGCCCCGCCGACTCTCACGCGTCTAGGATCCTCAGATTGTATTTTTTCTGACATGAGGTAGCATGAGGAGTAGCGCGAGTACAGATAATCCAAGCAGATAGACAGAAAGGTAAGACTACAAGCAATCATGCGCCTTCTCTCAGAGGGGAGGAAGGGTGGGTCGCATGTGAATCTAAGCAGATACAAGCATCAGAAATAAGATTACGTTGAGTAATGTATCCCTTCTGAGGCTTGTGGAATCTGCTTAGATCACATGCTGTGCATAGATTAGCGAGCAGTACCAGAAGAAGGAGGTGGGATGTGAGAAGGGTCATGAGCAAATAAGTGTCTTAGAACCGCTTGTCCCACTTGTGTATCTGCCTTGGAATGGGTGTCAATGCAGTAATGCCGAGTAAAAGTGTGAATAGAGCTCCAAGTAGCTGCTTTGCAAATGGTGTCAAGGGGTACATTTGCAATGAAAGCCAGAGTGGCCCCAATGCCTCTTGTCGAGTGGGCTCTGGGCGTAAAAGGCAAAGTTTTGTCAGAAAGAGAGTAACACAACTGGATACAGTTTACAATCCACTTGGAGATGGCACCCTTAGAGACGCGATCTACCTCTTTGCCTGTGGCTACGGAGACAAACAGTTGATCTGTCTTTCTAAGCGGTCTGGTCTTGTTTACGTAGTAAAGGACCGCCCTACGCACATCTAGGGTGTGTAGTTTAACCTCAGCCGAGCTTTGTGGGTTTTGGAAGAAAGCCGGAAGCTCGATGGACTGGTTTATATGGAATTTTTAAATAAACTTAGGTGAGAACCTAGGGTGTGTCCGTAAAGCCAGCTTATCCTTATGAATAGTAGTAAAGAATGGATCCTGCACTGACAGAGCCTGAATTTCACTGACCCTTCTTATGGATGTAATGGCTACTAAGAAGGCAGTCTTATAGGTCAGGTGTTTGAGACTTGTCTTATGCATGGGCTTGAATGGGGGGCCCATGAGTTTAGATAGCACCACGTTCAGGTCCCATCCTGGTGGTGGGTTAGATATAGGAGGATGAAGTCTCTTTACTCCTTCCATGAAGGCTTTAACCACGGGTACTTTCCACCACGACACCTTGCTATGTGAGGTGGTGTACGCTGACAGTGCTGCCAGGTGTACCTTTAGTGAGTTGAAAACCAACCCTGCGTCCAGCAGGTGGAGCATGTATGTCACGATAGTGGAAGGAATACAATCAACTGGGTTGATTTGTTTATACTGGCACCAGATAACGAATCTCTTCCATTTGTCGAAGTAGCAATGCCTCGTGTTCGGTTTCCTAGACTCTTATAGGATGTCCATACACCTCTGTGGTAAATTGAGATGTCCAAACTCTATGACCTCAGGAGCCATGCTGCTAGGTTCATGGAGTTGGGTTGAGGATGCACCTTCTGACCTTGGTGCTGGGACAAAAGGTTGTACCAGCCCGGGAGTTTGATGGGATCGCACACCGAGAGTCTGCGTAGGTGTTGAAACCACGGTTGTCTCGCCGACATGGGAGCAACTAGGACGAGCGTCATCGACTCTGTTCATCTTGTTCACCACCTTCCTGATGAGGAGTTGGTGGAAAAGCGTACGCAAACATCCCTGACCAGTTCATCCACAGGGCGTTGCCCTGGGAGTCTGGTTGGGGAAACCTGGCTGCGAATCCTGGGCACTGTCTGTTTTCGCTTGTGGCGAATAGGTCTATAGTGGGGAAACCCCACTGAGAGAAGAGATCTTCTACGATATCTCTGTGTAGACACCATTCGTGTTCCACTGGGAGGGGATCTCTGCTCAAAGCATCCGCTAGAGCATTGAGATCCCCTGGAACATGTTGAGAAGACAGAAAGATGTTCCGTCTAAGTGCCCATATCCAAATTTTCTGGGCAAGTCTGGACAGATTTGGCGAACAAGTCCCTCCTTGCTTGTTCAGGTAGAACATGGCTGTAGTGCTGTCTGTCCAGACAGGTTCAGTAGGTGGGGCTCGAAGTGCTCTGAAAACTGCCAGAAGCTGTAGCAGGTTGATGTGATTCTTGGCCACTGTGTGAGATCAGAGACCCTGAGCTGTGTGGTGGAAATGGTGAGCTCCCCATCCTGTCAGGCATGCGTCCGTCGTGACTACGGCCTGTATCTCGGGATCGCAAAAGGGTTTCCCCTTTGATAGATTGTCTCTTGTCCACCAGTGGAGGCTTTGTACAAGTGTTGGCGAAACGACCACTAGATCGTCCCACTGACCACTTACCTGAGACCACAGTTTCGCCAGCTATTCTTGCATGGGACGCATGCGCAGGCGCGCGTGGGGGACCAGGTAAATACATGACGCCATCATGCCCAGCAAACGCATTGCTTTGCGTACTGTTATCTGGCGACCGGTTTGATATTGCGGAATTTGCAGTAGTATATTCCGAATTCTTTCCTCTGAAGGAAAAGCCAACCCCTCATGAGTATTTAGCACAGCTCTTAGGAACTGCTTGGAGGTGCTGGGCACCAGACTTGATTTTTTTTCGTTTATGGAGAAGCTCAATTCGAAGAGGAGGTCGATCGTTCTTCGAATGTTCATCCTGCAAATTACTGGGGTCTCCCCCGTGATGAGCCAGTCGTCCAGATAAGGGTACACTGGGATTGCCTACCTGCGTAGGTGTGCCGCCGCCACCGCCAGTACCTTGGCGAATACCCTTGAAGCCGAGGCTATCCCGAAGGGCAGTACCTTGAACTGGTAGTGCTGACTGTCCACCTTGAAGCGCAGATATTTTCTGTGCGCTGGGAACATGGAAATATGAAAATAAGCATCTTTCATATCCAATGTTGCCATGTAATCCCCCTTTTTTTTGGAGGGGAATTACCTCTTGGAGAGTAGTCATGCGAAATGTTTGAGGCTTGACATACTTGTTTGCAGGCCGTAAGTCCAATAGTAGGCGCATTGTCAATCTTTTTTTGGCACAAGGAAGTAGGTTGAATAAATACCTGTCAGGTACTGTCAGGTTGGAGTGTCATTCTTTTACATACAGTATCATATACTCATTTACATTGGGTCAGGGGAGACACATATTTAGTATAGAAAGGTTTTGGGAAGTTATTATGGGTTATATTTTAAAACAGCCAATTTTGCCCTTAACCTTCATTGCAGTCTATGGAAAATGCCCCAAGCCAAGATGGAGGTTCTCAGGCTAAATTCTAATTGGCTTGAGATTGTTTATAGAGAGGACAGTGAACATTGTAAACTGCCTTTCATAGTCTTTGCCCAGCTGAGAGGTCGTGTGCTATGCTGCTCCTGCTTAACTTGTTCTGGGGTGTCAAGTTTCAAGCAGTCGAGCGGCATCTTTGAAAATATAACAGGAGTCGTGTATGGAGTTTGGTGGAGACACAGGACAGGAGTGAGAAATTTCCAATTTTCTGAGAAAAGAAGTTTTCAAGATTCAATCACAAGATAAGTGACTTTCCTTGTTTTGATGAACTTTGTAAAAAGGTTATATTAATTTAAAAGGGTTGAAATCGCAAACCTGTATCTAAAAACTGAAGCGCGTACGTTTGTTTTCTTTCCTACGTATCAATTCAAACTAGCGCGTGATTTTTTCCGTTACCTTGAGCCTGCGCGTGTGACTCTGCGCATGAGAGTGAAGCGCGAGCGTGAACTTTTGACTCGCGTTTACTGTTCATATACGCAAGCGTTTTGCTACGCGAGTTTGCGTGTGTATTTTATTACGCGTTTCGAATCTGCGCGTGCGCAAGCACAAATCTATGTGGAGCTTCCGCGCGAGCTCTCAGAAGTGTCACGTGATAAAATAAAAGCGCGTGTGCTTTTTTCCCGCAATTTGGTTTTTGCGCGTGTGCGTATTTTTTTTTGTGGGTTGGACTTTAGCGCGAGTGTGTTTAACTTGCGTCTTGGACTTTAGCGCGTGTGCGTCTTACCCGCTATTTGGATTTTCAGCACGTGTGCGTATTTCCCGCGACTTGGAGTAAAGCGCGTGTGTTTTTTCCCGCGGTTTGGATTTTCAGCGCGTGTGCGTATTTCCCGTGACTTGGATTAAAGCGTGTGTGTTTATCCCGCGGTTTGGATTTTCAGCGAGTGTGCTTATTTCCCGCGTCTTGGATTAAAGCGTGTGTGTTTTATCCCGCGGTTTGGATTTTCAGCGCGTATGCGTTTTACCCGCGGTTTGGATTTTTAGCGCGTGTGCTGCATTTTTCCACGTGAAGATTTCGTCGCAAGTTTTAAATTCGTTCCAGAGTAAAAGACACTCTAAAACGAAAATATAAAAATAAATACAAGAACTTAAAAGAACTTCCTTAAACTTATTTAAAGAACTTCAGACTTTGTTCAAGAATCTTGAGGTTGAGAAGACGAACTACAAAGTTAAATATTACATTCATGGACCTGCTGAGAAGGCTGAATGATCTTTAAGATTCTGGTCAACAAGTAAGGAAGTCTTGTCTGCTTATCACTTCTCTGGGCATACTGAAGAGAAGTACCAGGTATGGTTTTTTGACTATTTTGGTAAAGGATATAGAGTTTTAAGGTTAGTATAGTAACCCATTGAGTAATGAGGTGTATTACATGTTTATGTTTTTAACTACAGGTGAAGAACCAGCGAGTTGATAGCTTCCAGTCTGGTGTTTGTTAATTTGTCCCTTCCCCCTGGAAGTGAGGTAAACTGAGCGGTTATATATATTATCAGCTCCGAGTGCCACATTTTGGGTGGATTGTCGGGGGTTCAGCAGCTTCCGCAGACACCAGGATCTCAGCCTGACAATACCCTTGTTTACCTGGTGTCCCAGGACGAGTTCCATCGCGTCCTTTGCGAGAAGAATTTCGATCTCTTTGAGTAGGATCTTCTGGTGCTCTAATGAGTGTATTCTTTGTCGTGGAGGGTGGTTTCGGGGACGCTCTAGGAGTTCTATGCAGTATCCTGCAGACACTGTGGACAGCACCCATCTGTCTGATGTGATCCCTTCCCAAGCTTGGGTAAAGATGGAAATGTGTCCCCCTACTGGGGATGCGTGAGAAGGGACCCTGAACGGAGCGTCACTGTTTTGGTGGAAGCGTGCACCCTCCTTTATTGGGCCTGCCTCTACCCGTACCACGACTTCTTTTGTTACCCCTGCCATAACTCTGGGTAGACTGCTGGTTAGTGTTCCATGTAGTACCCTGGCCTTGGGAATAGTTTGAGCATCTTTGGGAGTTTTGTCCGCGAGGCCGACGAAAATTGCCATTCCCTCTCTGGTTAGGGGGTTTGTTGGTTAGTTGCCCTAGGGACTTGAGTGTCTCGTACTCGTCCTTGGCATTCTTTAGCGCGTCCTGGACCGCCTTTCCAAACAATAGATCCGGCTCCACCGGCTTATCTATCAATGATGCTCGGGTCTCGGCCTTGGAACCAGACTGCCGTAGCCAAGCATGCCTCTTGATGACCGTGCTTTCAGCAATTAATCTGCCGGCGTTATCCGCGGCATCAAAGGTTGATTTTAAAATGCAACCTGACACTGCTCTCCCCTCTGCCGAAACCCGTGCCAATTGGCTTTTTAAGGGTTCTGGGGCAGAGTCTATGAGAGCCGCGACTTCTTCCCATTGATGGCAGTTGTAACTAGCCAGCAGGGTGGTGGAGTTTGCAATCCTTGCCTGGTAGGCGGAAGTGGAGGCTACTTTCCTGCCCAAGCCATAAATCTTCTTGCTCTCCTTGTTGGGGGGAGCTTCAGACGACGACAAGGGTCTTCCCGCCCTCTTACGGGTGTTTGTAACAACCAGGGAGTCCGGTTTGAGATGTCCCCTTATGTATAGTGGGTCAGATTGGGCTGCCCTGAAAAGCTTTTCAATTCTGGGGTTTACTGCCCTAGTGAGATTGGGGTTAACAAGGGAAGGGTCTATTCTCCTTTGTATTGACTTAAGGATAGGGATGGCCTGAGCAACAGGTCTCCTTTCTCCCACCAGTTCTTCTGCAAAGTCCCTCTTTTCCTGACACCCTGGGTGTCAATGTGGAAGTGCTGTGCCGCTCTGGACAGGACCTCATTAAGGAGAGGTTGGTTGTCGACCGGGGAGTCGGTAACTACGGGCTCTTTCTCTACTGGGGAATCTACCCTGTATGTATCTGGGTCGTCCTCTTCCTCCTCCTCCTCCTCCTCCTCTTGGTCCTCATCACCCCCATAATAGCCTGTCCCAGTTTGTTCTTCGAACATGCCCACGTCTGGATCCTCAACAAAGGATGGATCTTCCTGGTATTGAGAACAGGGCTGTACATAGAAGGGGTTTGAAGATAGAGTTGGTGCTTCACCCCGGGACTTCCTACTTGGGGGTATTGGATCCTTGGAGCCTGAGTGAGTTGACCCTTCTGGTGTATAAGAGAGAAAGTGTTCCGGGTTCTTGGCATAGAAATCTGCCAATGATGACATCCTTGACATTACTCTGTCTATGTCCTCACTGGACCATTCCCTTGAACTGGGAATAACTCTTTCCTGGAGTGCTTTCCCTGTTTTATCCTGACTAGACCTACTGGTTTGAACAGGGGTCTTAGGGACAACAGATTGAGATTTGTCCTGGCTAGACCTACTGGCCTGAACAGGGGCCTTAAGGACAGGGGTCAGAGACTTGTCCGTCTGTTTAGGTGGAGTAGAATGTAGTTTAGGAGTGAAGAAGGCTGGGACTGCTTACTTCGTTGTTTTCCCCCCTCCCCGTGGGTGGAAGAGTGCTTCCCCGACTTTTGGGCCCTACCAGAGCTTTTCGATGCCTGGCGTCGAAATTCGGGGGTAGAGTCCCTGTCTCTGGAGAGTGTAAAGGATTCGGTAGCAGCCTTGCCGCTGCCTGCAGATGCCGACTCCTGGAGTGCGGCTTGGGGGCAGAGGTCGGCGTCGTCCTCCGACGACCAAACCTCAGTCACTAAGGGGAGCGAGGCACTTTTAGCAACAGTGGAGGGTTGCTTGGTGTCATGAGGCGATCTCGAACGCCCAGAGGACACCGACTCGGTGGACCGTACTCTACGTGCCTCTTTCCGAGAACTCTGCGTGCGCGTCGAGTCTCGGTTGGACTTCTGTTTGCTGGAAGTGGTGTGGGTAGCGCTCGTGTCGCCGGGGGTCTTCCCCTACCGGACAACCTTCCGAGGTCAGGGACTTGCGCTTGGCTGTCCATCGACGCCACATTGCCCTCGCCGTCCGAAAGTACTGCGTCGCCGCCATCGCTGAAGGCACCCTCCACGGCTATGGCCTCTTGTCGCCTGGCGTGGTGGGCCCAACGCTTTGTCGAACGGTCCTTAAGGGTCTTCGGTTTAAACCGACTGCACGCCCTGCAATTCGCCTTGGGGTGGCAAGCAGAGGTTACACGTGGCGTGTCTGTCAACCCAAGGATACTTGCGGTTGCACTTGGGGCAAAATTGAAAGGGGTACCCTCCATACGCACCCTATGGCAGCGGGCTGGGAGTGTAGGAATATAAGTAATGTACCTATATTAAACAGAGTGTAGGATATGTGCCACCCCCCACTCTCTCTACTTGCAGGGCCGAGTTCAGAGGACTTCCGAGGCCCGGGCCGAGGCCAGAGGCCTTCCAAGGCCCAAATCCGTCGCTGTAGTCCGACGGTTGAATTTTCTCCGATCTGGCGTCGATGTTCGGAGACTCGACATAGAGGTGGAATAAACGGGGAAATATATAACAATATTAGCAAAATCTGACTAAGTCAGGGAACTCCGCTCAGTGTTTCCGACCAGCATGGTGGAAAAAGACAATCTGAGGGTCCTAGATGCGTGAGGGATCATGGGTACAATGGACGTCACACTAGGGATAGTATTACTGGCACGCCCTGTGTCGACGCCCAATTTTCGAGTTTCGAAAAACAAACTGTAATACTAGGCAGCTTCCACTAGATGTCGGCCTATGCACAGCATGTGATCTAAGCAGATTACACAAGCCTCAGAAATATATATAGTAAAATGGGAATCTCAAGTTTCAGCACGTTGGGCTTCGACATTATTGCATTCTCTGTTTTCGTATGATCCCCCCCCCTTCATGCTGAGCAGAATGAGGTTGGTCAAGCAGCAGGATAAACAAAAGAACATCTAGCCCTTCACATTCAGTACCTTCATGTAGGAATTTCAACCATAAGCGGTCTCGTCCTGATCGGTTTTCAAGATCTTCACACTTACTGCCCAAATTTCCAACTACTTTCAGAAGGTCCACCAAGCAAGTACTCCGAGCTTGAGATAGGATTTTATTCACTGCCTGTTAACCGTCATTCACCTAGTGCCATTTTTACATTATGTTTAGTGTGCACAGTCATGTTAATCGCGTCTGGATACTAAAGGTGGCTAGTTCCCCAATACAGCTGTGGCACCAGATTTTCGCTCATTTGTTGGCCATATTGTAGTTTGGCCACATTCCTTCCTTACCAGTTCAGGAAATCCCATAGAAGGTTATTAACTTACCCGGGAAAACTGCTGCTTTCACAAATTAGTGGTGTAGGTGTCTCCACGAATGGGATGGGACTGTCTGTCCATTTCCACATCCATGGAGCCACAGAGTGTAGGTGTGGGGCATGAGTGCAAACTGATAATTGTCCCTGTTGGAAAACTACTGGCTGTTTGAAAGGAGCACATCCTTACCATTGGTGGGCTTTTACTTGCTTCCAGGCTACATTTTGGATAAGAAGAGGACTCCTGCAGCTATTTCTTCAGATCAACGTTGGAGCCAAGAATCCCTCCTACACGAATAGCTGACGAAAAAGAATCCTGAGGAAGCCTGGCATCTGGCCTGTGAAGTCCTGTTGGACTAACTGATCTCCCAAGAGCCTGAGCAGTGCTTCAGACCTGGGACTAGTGGAACCAACTAATGTAGACTGCTTCTCAAGGATCCGGGGGTCCTGGGCCTTTGGAAGTGTCCCTGGAGCACCCACTGGACTGATCAGCTCTCTCGTGGCCTACCTCACCAAAATTGTCGCTGTTCCGCAATTGCACCCAGAACTTTGATAGTCGCCAGCTTGTGGTAACAAGACACATTCCCTGCTAATGTCAGCATCTCAGCATTTAGTTGGCCGTTATTACCTTCCTCTCAAGAACATCAGGGGTACCAACAGTATTTCAGAGACCCTTTTTCCATATCTAACAGATTTTATTTCTGTTATTTACTTTCTGAATCACACTTAAATACGCTCTACTAACAATAATTTCTGGTGAAGCGGCGGTTTGTCTGTTATTATGCTATAACGTAAAGGGATTATCTTTTTAGATTACATTTATGACTTGACTAAAACATACAAAAGGTGGTAAGGTTCTCATAGGTTATCTGGTAATAATATCCCATAAATAATGTTGCCATACATATAGTCGCCAGGAAACAGCTTAGGCAACATTATTCATGGGGTGTCCCCTGCTCCATTAAAAAAAATATGGAGTTTGCGGGGGTGTCCCCCGCAGTCCCATACGGTAATATTGCTGCAAAAGAAAGGCGTCATTCTTGTATGGCAACATTTTTGCGGGCATGTTCTCACATAGAACTTCTCATAGGCCATACCTGAAGGCATGTGGTGCACGAATGGGGTGGAAGAAAGGTGCTAAAACTCAGGATTTCAAAACAAATGGAAAACTGAGATAAGCATTTGACATTTTGAGTTTGCCTTTTCATATTCTTAATACAATAAGCAAATTGGAATGTAGGAGATGATTCAGCAGTTCCTTTCTCTTCAATTAATTCTATGACAAGACCGGAGGCGAGCATTATGCTTAATCTTCTTTAATTACTGCTAACCACAGCTTTTTAAATCTTTCTTTGTTTTCATATAGAACACTTTTTTTTTTTTATAACTCGTATAAACAGAGAAAAGAAAAAATGAAAACATCGTTTTAACATGACAAAACTACATTTCCCATGAGGCTTCTCTGCCTGGTAGTCTCATAGCCTCTCTTTCACTGTCCAATCCGGCTATCCTTCCTGCTATAAGTCCCCGTTTCCCTGGGTCCCTCCCTCTTCTTTTTTGCTGCAGCCACAGATAAGTGACGTTTATTATGGATAGTGCTTGATTATACTATCTTTGTCTGTTGAAACGTTTCAAGAATGGACTTTACTTATTCTTAATTGTGCGCGCGTGTAACTAACAAGCGGCAAAGCGTTCGCGCGAAGCTTTATATGCGCTGACCTCGCGAGTAGCATAGCGTATTTCAGAGCGGCCGCCTGCCGAGCCTGCGAGTGATCTGACACTCGCTTTAGGGCTCAGGCAGCCGGCCGCACGACAATGCATCTAACGTTGATGGAGCTCGCGTAATACGCGGAGTAAGCCCACCGACCTTAGAAACAAGGTGAAGCGCGCGCATGCGCATCGACTTACAATCTCCTCAGTGGAACGTTTTCTTGCTCGGAGAAAACGTACGGCCAGTCCTTCGACCTTATTTCGTTCCTAGGAACGCGAATTTCGCTATTTTCTTAGCGGTTCGCCCTAGCACAGCAGAGGTATCCCAGATTTAAAAAAAAAAAAAAAAAAGATAATAATAAATAATTTCAGTGACCACTGTAGAGGAGCTACGTCTTTAACCCACTAGTTTCCTCTGTACGGCACATACAATTACCATGGCATACAGCATGGGAAATGAGGCTTGGAGCGAAGGAGGACTGGACCAGGAAGCAGAATGCATGGAGGAAGATATAGACCTCTCCCAAAGCTTCAAGAGAGTGCTAGGCGACTCATTAGTTCAAGCCGTAGCACTAGGAGTTAAGCCTCTACAAGACAGGCTATTAGTCCTGGAAGAGATGCTGGGCAGAAAAGCTGGCACGCTTGATGATCCCGGAGAAGGAACCTCCACACAAAATCCTCTGCATAAAGGTGAGAAGGGGAAGAAAGTGGCCCGGAAGAGGAAACACTCTTCCACTCCCCCGGGCGAAAGTACAGGGAAGGATGAATCCCTAGAGGTGGCTGATGCATTCAAAAGGCTTAAAAGTGCCTTCCTGACGAAGACAGCCCTGCCCAACCTCGTACCCCCTACCCCAGAGGCGAAAAATATAGGGCATGCCTATTCATCATCCTCGGAGCACTCAGATCAAGAACAGCTAGAGGAGGATGATCAAAGCATAAGCAAAGTAAGCGTGGTCTCGCAAAAGAGTGCAGGCGAGCCTAATGCCAGCAGTGTGGAGGCCCTTCTGGATGAAGAGGACATATCAGATATGTTCGACCCGGACACCATAAGGCACCCCAGATCGACAGACTGGACGCCTTCTCCTAGAGTAGCCCTTTACATGGCCCAAAAAATGAGGAAGCCTATGGAAAAAGACATTAGATTCAGACTCAAAGCTGAGTGTCCGAGGCCAGAGCTGACTGGGAAAGTTGCAGATACACCCGAACTCGACGCAAAGATGCTAACCTTCATTACGAAGGCAGGGAAAGACACCAGGAAAGGTATGGATAGGGCATGGAAAACATGCCAAGACAAGCTGCTAGACATAGCCGGCCCTATAGCAAAGATAATGGACCTGGCCGAAAGGGCCAGAGATACAGGGGAGCCAGTCGACCCATCCATCCTAGCAAACTGGGCGCAGAGGGCAGTCTGCATGCTAGGCAATGCAAACTGCGCCATATCTTCAGAACGACGCAGATCAGCCCTATTGAAAATTGATAACAAACTTGGGGACTTAGCGTCCTATGAAGCCGGGGAAAGCGCCCAAGTTCTCCTGTTCGGTGATACATTCGTTAAGGAGATGAACAGGTTCGTCGGTACATATACGGCGCTGGAGAAAGCGCAGGCCTCTATCAGGAAGGTGTTTCCGGGAAGAGTTTTTTCAGGGGCCGGTCGATATAGAGGCCGCTCGACCGGCCGCTTCAATAACAGAAGAGCGCAAGGCCCCAGAGCCCAATATTGGGAGACCCGACAACAAGACGCATTCTTCCCGAACAGAGGACGAGCCTCGCGGGGACGCGGATATTACCGACACCAGAACAATAATACAGGTGAGAGAACGCACAGCGACCTATCCTCATGTGGGGGGCAGGACAACGCTCTATTTGCACAGCTGGCGCGAGTTATCGTCAGATGCGTGGGTCCTTCAGACCGTACAAGGCTTTATACTAGAGTTCATATATCACCCAGTGCAGAATCGGCCTCCTCACAGAATTCAAATGACGCAAACAGAAGAAGCGCTATTAGGAGCAGAGATCCAAGCTTTAGCGCAGAAAAACGCGATAGAGAGGGCGACCGAGAGCGCCCATTCCTTCCTGAGCAATATTTTCCTAGTACATCGCAAGGACAAAGTTCGTCCAGTGATCAATCTGAAGGAGCTCAACAGCTGGTTAGTGTACAAACACTTCAAGATGGAAGGGATCCATCTACTAGGAGACTTGCTCAGGAAGGGAGATTGGCTAGCGTGCCTGGACCTGAAAGACGCATATCTCACTGTGCCCATAGCAGCGCCTTTCCGACACTTCCTAAGATTCAGATGGGGAAGCGAGCTCTGGCAATTCAAATGCCTGCCGTTCGGTCTAGCATCCGCACCATGGGCATTCACCAAGCTCATGAGGCCCGTTGCGACAGCACTTCGAAAACAAGGATGTCGGATGATCGTCTACTTAGATGACATCCTTTTCATGGCCGAAGACAAAGACCGCTTACAAAAACAGGTCCACTGGGCGATAGAGCTGATCGCCAATCTGGGATTCCTGGTGAACAGAGACAAATCAGAGCTAGCGCCAACCAGGCGTCTAGAATTCTTAGGCTTCACCATAGATACAAAGAAAGCTACATTGGAGTTGCCAACTCAGAAAATGAAGGCTATCAAGAAAGATCTGAGGACAGCGCTCAAGAAGCCGCTGATCTCTCTTCGTTATCTAGCCAGGATAGTAGGGCTTTTGGCAGCATCCATACAAGCAGTATTTCCCGGGCCGTTACATTATTGAGCTCTTCAGAGGCTGAAGATCAAATACCTAAGGAAAGGCTGGAGATACCATCGACTAGTGCCCTTAGACGAAGAAAGCAAGTCCGAGCTCATCTGGTGGCTCCACAATATGGAAGGCTGGAACGGCCGCGCCATTTACAGCGACGTACCAGAGTTGGTTATAGAGTCAGATGCCAGCAGGTCCGGCTGGGGGCGCGATGTGGCGAGATAGAGACATGAGGAAGATGGTCAAAAGAAGAATTAGAACTTCATATCAATTGTCTAGAGTTACTAGCGGGATCTTTCGCAGTGAAAGCATTTACCAGGGACAAAGCACACTGCAGCATACTTCTCAGGATGGACAATATATCTGCAGTACGATATATCAACAAACTGGGAGGTACCAGGTCCAAGATGTTAGCGGAATTAGCGAAAGATTTCTAGCACGACTGCCTACAGAGACAGATCACAGTGAAGGCAGAGTATCTCCCAGGGGCCCTGAATTCAGTGGCAGACTGGAACTCCCGACACCTAGTGGATTACAGCGACTGGAAACTACACAGGGACATATTCGAGAGACTGGAAGCGAAATGGGGTCCCCTGCACACAGACCTGTTCGCCTCGAGACTGAACACTCAACGGGCGAAATACTTCAGCTGGAGGCTAGACCCGGAAGCCCAAGGCACCGACGCGTTCATGCATCATTAGGGGTCGCAGAAGCACTACGCTTTTCCCCCCTTTGCGATGCTGGCGAGGGTACTAGCAAAAGTGCGCAGAGACAAGGCGCAGATAGTGATAGTGACGCCAGAGTGGAAGTCGCAAGCTTGGTTTCCAGTTCTGATGGAACTTTCTACGAATTTTCCACAGAAGATTGCATACAGACCAGACTTGCTGGTCGATCCAGCAGGAGTTCCTCATCCTCCGATAGAGAATCAATCCTTGTCACTGATAGCGTGCAGAATTTCAGGCATAGATGGCGATTGCCAGGCCTTTCAGAAGACGCTACAAGACTTATCAATCTATCATGGGCCCCATCTACGATCAGGAGCTATAATTCCGCATGGCAAGCCTGGGACCTATGGTGCAGGAGGAGGAGTATATCTCCCATTTCAGCACCTGTAGTGCAAGTAGTGAATTTCCTAGCCAGCCTCCCTTCAGCAGGTAGAGCTTTCAGGACCGTAGGGGTATATAGGTCAGCAATCTCCGCGGGGCACGAGTTAGTGGACAGGGCACCAATAGGGGAACACCCGGCGGTGTCCCGATTGCTGGAAGGTGTGAAGATGAGCAAACCTCCCGGACCAAAGTACTCATCACTGTGGGATGTCCAAAAAATTATACATCTGTTCGAGCAATGGCCTAGTAACAACTCTCTATCAGGAAAGCAACTTTCAGGCAAATTAGCTACACTCCTTTGCCTATTGTCTTGTAGAAGAGTTTCAGACGTTAAAGCACTCGAAATAGACAGAAAGATGTATTACCCAGAAGGGATAGCCTTTACCATAGCGCAGCGTACAAAGACCAATTCTAAAGTGATCTCATACCCATATTGGCCGAATAATGAGAAATTGTGTGTGGCAAATTGCATAAAGTGTTATGAAGCAGCGACAGCAGCGTTTAGACCACAAAGAGTGAAACAATTGCTTATAGCGCGTATAAAACCACACAAAGCAGTCACATCAGCTACTATAGCTAGATGGGTGAAGGAAATAATGGAATTGGCAGGTATAGACACGTCTAAATTTGGGGCTCATTCTACCAGGGGAGCAATGGCTTCACGGGCTTTTGCAGTAGGAGTTCCGCTGCAAGAGATCATGAAAGCAGCAGACTGGTCGAGCGACTCAGTCTTTAAGACTTTTTATTTCAAACCAGTATCCAATATAGCAGCTGCTGTGGTAGAAAGCTTTGAACAAGCATAATGCTCGCCTCCGGTCTGGTCATAGAATAAAGATTGCCCATGCGACTAGCGCAGGAATTCTTGATTCTATTAAAGACACGGAGGCGAGCATTATCCCACCCTATGGAATACACCGATGGGTGTTATGTTATGATCTGTAACGGTTTCAAAGTTGTGTACGTAAAGACTTATTATGATATGTGACGAACTGTATTCCCCTTCCCTAACATGCGCATTTCTCTTTTTGCGTTGGAGAGGATCAAAAGAGTAACAGAGATTAGTGTATGGAAGGCAGCAGTCCTGCGAATTTAGAGCACGGCAAAGCTATCGAGGATAGAAAAGACAATTTCTGTTTGGAGTTACGATAATTCAGTTGGATTTTAGACTTTGTTCAGTTAATCGGTGCGCTGCAAAAGAAGAGGAAGGGACCCAGGGAAACGGGGACTTATAGCAGGAAGGATTGCCGGATTGGACAGTGAAAGAGAGGCTGTGGGACTACCAGGCAGAGAAGCCTCATGGGAAATGTACTTTTGTCATGTTAAGACGATGTTTTCATTTTTTCTTTTCTCTGTTTATACAAGTTATAAAAAAAAAAAAAAGTGTTATATATGAAAACAAAGACAGATTTAAAAAGCTGTGGTTAGCAGTAATTAAAGAAGATTAAGCATAATGCTCGCCTCCGTGTCTTTAATAGAATCAAGACTTCCTGCGCTAGTCGCATGGGCAATCTTTATTGCTAAGGAATTTGCCCATTTCCCAAGTAAGAGCAGTGTGGGGGACACCAAGTAGGAATCAGACTGTGGGACATCATATTGATAGATTTATTATCTTGTTTTACAATTAGTCCAAGCTCTTGGCCAGCTTCAAAGAAAATGCATTAAAATAATGAAAATGAACTCTAAGTGCCAAGTTCCCCTATTCTAAAACTCAAATGTTCAAGGAAATGATGTTCTTGTCAGGATGCATCAAAAGACAGTTTCTAGCCCAAATCCTATACTAGCCTTCCATTTTTATAGAAAATCTAACACATAAATCGAAAGGGTTTAACAACTAAAAAGATGCTTGACTGCTGCTTCTGTCCCAGATTTTCTCCCCGGATATAACATTCTTCAGGTCCCACTGTAATGGCTAAATGTTCCAACTAAGTCCCAAATAAAATCTTATTGGAGGAATTTCAGTCTCTTTCTCCAGACACCTCAGGTGCTGTTTTCACTTGTTTACCCCACTCCGGAGTCTTTCTGTTCCCCTCCAGGGATTCACACACTACCTCACCCTACTCAGTGTATTTCGCTCTTGTATTGTCCCTGTTCCAGGGTATTTTCACCCTCTACCCCACTTCTGGGGTCTATTGATTCTTGTTCTCCTATCCTGGTGTATCTTCACCCTCACTCCTTCTCTGGAGGCCTCTTGACTCTTGTTCCCCTCTACAAGAGTATCCTCACTCTCGCCCCCCTTTCTTAGGGTATCTTCACTCTCTTGGATTAGCTTCACTCAGAGAAGGGAATGTGTCTCTTAAGTGACCCCTTCAAACTTGACTCACCCCTTCTCACCTCTTGCCCTCCACGAGTAGTCAGGCTGCCCACAGTCTCTTCTTAACTGGGGAGCTTTAGCTTAACTATCACCTTCCACGGGCTAGTGCAGGCTGCCTTTCTTCCAGCTCATCTGGGCCCCTGGAGCAGAGGGGTGTGGGCTTCTTCTCCCCCTCTGGGTTCAGCTGGGCTCTTAGGTTTCCCTTTTCAACATAGCAGGGTATCTACCAGGCACAAGGCAGCCTTCCCCTGTATCAGGCTGCTTCTCCACTTCAGCACAGCAGGGCAGTTACATGCAACACAGCCTTCCTTCCCCTGCTTCAGGTTCCTTCTAAACTTTTTTCCCCAAATCAGTGAGATGGGGCACCAGTCTCCAGATGAGACAACTTGCAATTGACCTGGCTCTCCTTTTAAATCAATCTTTCTCCCCATGGCCGACAATCAATTGGCTGAACTGTCCAGCTTGACCATTGGTGGAAGTATTGATTTCATCATAGCCTCCCAGGATAGGTCATCCCCTATTGGTCAGTTCAAATAACAGTTAAGTCGATTAGGAGTTTCAATTAACTCCTATATAAGAGCTTGGCTCCAGTTAATCTGGTTTGCTCCTCCTGGGTAGATGGTAGGTATGGCTCATTGTTTTACGAAAAAAAGGTTTTATTTTATTTCCCCAGGCCTTTGTGGTGCTATAGATGTTATTTCATTAGTTTACAGACAGTCTTTAATTGGCAATTGAACCCGGGTCTTCTATATTGGAGATACCAGTTCTACCACTGTGCTAGTTCAGCTGTGTTGCTATTCCGTGGTGAGGGAGGTTGAAGCCTTTTTCCTGCATCTAAAGTGTTTTTCCTCTCCATGCTGGCAGCGCATCTCGCTGCATTTTGCCCGCTTGACCAGCTGCACCTCTCCTTTCACTGCCTCAGGTCTTCTGAGATGTGTAAGTTGAGGGAAATAAAATGCGATTCACCACAGCAGTTTCATTGGTAATTTTCCAGAAAATGAAAGTGAACGCTGTTATCTGGTGAACTACAGAAAAAATTAAAAGCAATTTTAAAATAGGTTTAAAAAAATACATTCACAAATTTAGTTGATAAAATCCCTACATTTTTAAAATGAATATTATGTAATGGCAGTAGAACTACTTTTACCAGATCTATGACATTTGGTCTAGAATGCAAATTTGTTTTACTCACAGTCACTAACAAGCGCTGGTCTACACAAAATACATTTCACCCTGAATAAGGATTACTACAACAGCCTCATGCAACTAAATACCGACCAGTCAAAGCTGCAGGTTTGGATAACGTGCTGTACTGGTTCTGTGTAGCCATCATACTTTGACGTGGGCTCAGTGGTGGTGAAGTGACAAGAGAGAGTTCCTCTATGATAATGCTGCTTTTGGGGTGATTCTTGGGAAGTTCATTTAATCGTTGCTCCAAAGAATATTTTAAAAGGTCTAGTTTCTGGCTTGATTCGTTAAATCTTGCTTGGGCCTAGATGAAAATAAAAGTACATTCATTTTTAAACAAATATGCCAATATACAGTTTTGAATGTAAAAAATGAACCAAAGTTAATGATACCTCAGAAAGTGCTTTCCTGTCTGTGACTCTTCCAGAACCAAGTAACTTCATCACATTTTTTGCACCCTCTGCTACTGCAAACTCTATCCTAAAATGATGCAGTAATTCTTCCATCCGAAGCTCAAGAGGACTAATTACAGGCTTTGCTGGAAAGAGAAAACAAACATTAATATACATTTTGATAAATGGTTACTTTTTTCTAGCGATGACAATCAAAAGTAATGACTTAGTAACCAATCATTTTACGACAAATGAAGGCAATATGCAGATGACATTCAGAATGAAATTGCACTTCAACCTAGTGAAGTACGAATTATGCTATCAACTAGACTAGTCACACTTGGTGAACACCATCCATAGTCTATTGTCAATCATATGGTTAAGGAGGTCTATAAAAAAAAACAATGAACGTAGGTTTACATATCCAACAGAATGCTCAGGCATCCTCAGTCCGAAGGACAGATTTCAGTGCATGTATCCTAGTTGCTTGTTTAGTAGAATAACTACTCATCCTGGAATGCACAACATGCCAGTTGAAATCTCCATTCTCCCAGCTACTAATGTTGGGTGGCTTGTGAAAATATTAAATAAACTGGCAAATCAAATGTTGCTTTTATGCAGGTTCTTGGCCTTCCATATATTACTACAATCAGCCAACAACGACTTTACAATATATCAAAGCATGGACATCAGGAGAACACCAAATGATGGATCATGTGTCTGATCCCTGCTTCCAGATCACAGTCAAACGTTGAAAACAAAGTGATGCATCGCAGTGACTACTGTACTCTTAGTTCATTGTTAGGTAGATTTTCCTTCTTGAGTGAAATTATCCACACTTTGAGAGTCCCCCAGCATTTTTGCTGGACTATTTGATTTTGGACCAATTCTCCTGAGTGATTACCTTTCTCCACACTCGATCATCCTTTTACTCTGACCCAGGGACATTTTTTTACCTCTTTTTGGTACTTTTTAAAGGGAGTTCTTTCCTCCAACTTTTCTGGCATCTACCTTTTCT
Organism: Ambystoma mexicanum; assembly: GCF_040938575.1. Classification (NCBI taxonomy): domain Eukaryota; kingdom Metazoa; phylum Chordata; class Amphibia; order Caudata; family Ambystomatidae; genus Ambystoma; species Ambystoma mexicanum. The sequence continues at coordinate 1,059,129,616 of NC_090922.1, read as the reverse complement.
TTTTGCAGCACACAGCACTTTCTGTGCAGTGTTGCTAGGAGTTCCTAGATCTTCATTTTTATTTTACCTGTGATAACACATGTTTCCAGGGCAGGAGGGACACTTGTCCCACCTTCATTTTATTTTGAGAGATCAGCAAATCTCACCGTAAGTGGAGTGCTGAGGGGAAACAATGTCCTTTTTCACTCCTCTCCAGCAACATTTTGGTTACTGTGACACGATCATCTGACAGGCTGGTGGCAGTGTATCTTTTTGCACAACCTTTTGTGGACGTTTGTCGCAGGCTGTCTTCGCAGCTACGGTAAGGGACACAAGGGTCACCATTTGCCTAAAAAGATGGCTATACTTTAAGCCCCGTTCTTAAGAACCTGTCCTTTCCTGAGCCTTCTACCTAGCTATGTGGGGGGAGGTATTTTGTCTTTGCAAAGCCTGCAAATACCGAGTGCCAGAGAGGAAAGGAAGCGGGGGAGGTGACCGAACCTCCCCTGGTCTTTGTCCTGCAGTGTGCCTGCCTGGAGCTAGTTTGCACTGGGAGGCTGGCTGTCCATATTGGACAGTCACCCCCCCCACCCAAGTTGAAGTGGTGCATTAATGGCGATTGGTGGACTCAGCTGATGTTCCTGGATAAAAACGAGGGTCCTGGAGCTGAAACTCAACCACTGGAACCAAGGTTCCGACGAAGGACGTCTCCAGCCACTTCCAGCGAACGTCATAGCTGTCTGAGCAACCACTGCTGTTCCGACCTCAGCTTCTGCGCGACCGGGAAGGCTCCAAGAGCTGGATTTCCTCCGTTGGGACTGGTGGGCCTAAGCAGTCAAAAGGCGAACTGCATTTTGCACCCTCCCTGGAAGAGCTACGACCTCCACTGCCCACAATTCGCCAACGGTACTCTGCCATTTTGCAGTGCAACGTCTTCCGAAGCGCAGTCCCGTCTGAAACATTGCAGTCATCATTCTGAAACTCCAGAGATTGGACCCCATCTCCTTAAAGTCCCCTCAGTCAAGACTAGGACTGAGAACCGGAGCAAAGTGCACCGCACAACGGTCCTTCACCAGAGCCATGAAAATAGCACCAACGAGCCAGTACTGCAAAAACCCTCTGCTGAGCATCTCGCCACACAAGTGCAACCGACAGATCAACTCAAAGATTTTCATTCCAGTCGCCAAGACTGAGAAAGCCGAACCAGGTCTGCTGTTGTCTCACCGAGGGAACTGTCCTGCTGTATCAGATTCATTGCTGAAAGGTACTGCCCTGCTTCTAGTTACCTACCTGGAGTATTGCTTTGTTGATCATATGCTTCACAGGGCTGAAGATATCTGCATCTCAGAATCCTCCAGGACCTACCTTAAGCTACATTGGGGTTAACAACCAGTTGTGCTCAACCTTGCCTTGGGACACTTGTCCTTGGGGCAATCCGGCTAGAGAACTTAAATTTCCTTGCCAAAGTAAACCTGACCGTTACCAAATTGCAAACTTGATGAGTTGCTACTGAAATCTGCTCCTTTGATCCCAGACTCTGCTTTCTGGCCTTGACTTCCTCAGCCTTTGGTCACTGGTGTCCCAGTGTCCTCTGCCTTTGTGAGACTCACCTAAGACAGGGTTGGACTTTCGAAGATAGTCTAAGCTAAAGTTATAAAAAGTTATCAAAGTCTCCATAGGTTTGCATATACGTTTTAGGTGGTTTGATTACGTGATTAGTTACCATTATTGCTATTCTGAAGTATCTAACTCTGAAAATTACAACTGTTATATTGTGTGATAGTACTAACCTTATTTGAATGCTACAAGCCTTAGTGTATATAAATATCTTTTTTAGTGGGGCGCTGTTGTGCGGCTAATCAAGATGGTCGCTGCCTGAGAGGCTTCGGTCGAAAGCCACCGATATCAAGACAAAAATCCTCCTCTATACGACCCTGCTCTCCCTCTGGAGATCGCAGGCTTTATTCTGAAACTCCGGGTCACCTTTTGAGCCAAAAACTTTCCCCGACTGATCGCGAGGAGCAGGGTGAGACAGTGGCGGGGTGAGACGCTGTCCAGCCGCAGCCTCGCCACATTTACCAGCACTGGTACTGGGGGAGGGGCGGCATTCCCGCGCCTAGCAACGATCCACATATTGCCGCCTCCCCACTCAGCAATCCCTGTGTCTGCACCAGCTGAAGGCAACCCCTCAACTAGCGAAGCGGGTGACCGAGAGTTTGCTGGATCCTTGCCCCGGCCCACTATGACCATACAGGTGGCTGGGACCTGGTGTGGACGGCTCTGGGACAGTGCAGGGTTTCTGGGTCCAGTTGCTGTGCGGGACCAACTGACACCCTTTGGGAGGCCCCCCGACCCACAGATCCTAACGACCCGGCCGGCTCAGGTAATCCATCGTCAGAGATTCAGCGCCAAACCTCTACTTCTCCTGAGTCCGGGGCTCAGCCCGACCCCAGGCGTTGGAGAGGAATGATGCCATCATGCCAAGCGCCGACCGCTGTGAACACCGCTACCACACCTGGACGCGGTTGGGGGTGGCCGGAAACCATCGCGACTCATCAGGGCACAACGTGTTACCCCGCCTTGCTTCCCAACCCAGAGGGGGGCAGACGCGACTGCATCCTCTGCTATCGGGACTCCTGCCCTCCCCGTCCGCACTGGAACTGATGTGTGCCGGGTGCAGCCACGCTGGCTACAGGAGGCACTCAACAAAGCGGCAGCTATCATCTGCTGGGGCCCCCCCTCGGGCAGGCCCCCGAGAACAGAACTGGCGAGGCATCCTGCTGCAGAGACGCGTGCTAAACCCCCGTCGGAGGCAGCTTGATGCTGCTTGGCCACCGCCGCCATACATTGGGTATGCTACACGATGTCCGATGACAGATCTGACCCGGCACCACAGCACTGATCCGGTCGGGTGAATTGAGGAGGGCCTGTACCCAGCCCCGTTTATTGCGAATTAGACCTTGCCTTTGCACCTTGGCCTTGAAGACCCATTAAACTATACCCTTTCCCACTATCTGGCCCCTCCACATCAAAGTGCTATTAAACCCAGCTTGCATTATCATACAAGGGGAGCCCCTGTCCCTCCGACAGCAACGCATGCAGTGCACCAGGACTCCAGCGGCATTGCACTCGCTGATGGCAGCAACCTTGAGAAGTGTATGTGCGGGAGCGCACGCCGTGTTGTTGGAAGCTCTCTCGTGCTGGGTGACTGGCATCTACAACTACCTGCTCCCTACACACAACCCGTCTTGATATTCTGCTCTGTGCATAGCCGGGTGGAGCGGGCCCCACACCTCAGACTGTCTTCCATGTCCGACCAACTACTCCTTGCAGGAAAAGATAATGTACCGGGGGAACATCACCCTAAAGGGCGCACTGGGCCAGACCCCCCCCCCTGCAAGCAGACTCTCCACCCTAGCCCCATCTGATCCCGCCACAGACTTGGCACTTGGAGGAGAGGCCTGATTGCCACTGCCCACACCAGATACTCCAGGCGACGCTGATCTTGTGGAGCCGCAACTGTCAGACAGAAGCCAAGACGGAACGGATGCATATTGAAGGAACCAACTCCAGGGAATCATGAATTTGTAACATGGAACCTGATTCTGTCGCTCTATTTAAAGTAATGATGCAGAACAAACAGATTCTTGCAAGAGAGAGCTCCGACTGAATCTTCCTAAGTATCTTTGAGGGGAAAAAGAGAAAGATCAGAAGGTCCCGCATAAAACACAGGTTTCAGGGATTGTACCCATAAACCCTCTGGATGCCTGAAAATACCCTCAAAATCTGCAATGATTTGAAGACCATATATAGAATACCCAAATAAGAAGTATTCGTCCTGAAGAAAGCGGCCATTAAAGGATCCCGCTGAAACCGGTTGACTATCATTTTAGTGGTATTGGCCTGATAAACCAGACCACGATACCCCACATACATATATAGGAAGGGGCTCGCATACAAGAAAAAATTATCATTGCTACCTACCTCTATTCCCCTACTAGGCGAAGAGAGAACTAGCTAGCTCTAACCATATTTTTTAAATTTATTTTTATTTTAAATATTCATTTTTTGTTATAAGACACACAGAATGGAGGCGGCAACAATAAATAGATATACTGACCCCCATGTAGTGTGCACTAATTTTTTAAGATTAGGAAAGTAGTGAGAGAGGAAAGGGCCAGGACCTTTACATACCAGTTGTAGTCGGCACATCAGCATAAACTAGGGCTGGCACCGACTCCATAAGAGGTTCAGAAACACAGGGCTAACAAGATTATCCCTAGGGATCTAGCTATAGGAATAATTTGTTAACAATCATCCTCCTGTTATTTTTGTGATAATACGATTTTGGTAAAGAACAGGAGGTGACCACCCATCGACTCCTTTTGTAGTTACCCCCCATCTGATTCCGCCACAGACTTGGCACTTGGAGAGGCCTGATTGCCACTGCCCACACCCGATACTCCAGGCGACGCTGATCTCGTGGAGCCGCAACTCAGACAGGCCCAGACCCCCACACCGCCCCAGATATTGTCCTGCAATCTTGTACAATCAGACAATACGGCCAAGTGTGGCACCGCTGCAAGACTTATTAGTACCAGTCTCTTAACGGTACACTCACTACCCGCCTGCTACAAAACATCCTGCCCGACAGCCGGGACGAGCGTGCCTGTCCCCCCGGCATCAATACCAGCAGCACTGGGAAGCAACAGCGCAAGAGAGGGGTACTGCAATAGGATAGTACCGCAATGCATACCTTGAACGGGCCCAACACACACCTGTACCCACTATCAATGGACCAATCCCACGCAACGGGCGACCTCCGACAAATGGCCATGTGACCCAACAACAAGATACTGGTGCAAATGGGAGATTTTCGCTGGGGATTGAAACGCACAGGACTAAACCATGAGACCACGCAGGCGGCTTATCCAGGTCACTGATCCGAGGGATCTGCATGAGGGCACCCTTACATTGCGACACCACGCTACCACACACCACCCCAACGGAGTCTGACTTTCCCCCAGATCCAATCGGCATCGGCACCTAGACGCACTGCTCTGTGGACAATGCCACCATGCTAAACCCTAAGAAACAGGCCAAAATTGATCAATTCGCCTGCTCTGACCAGCCTCAATTACTGCCGTCTCCTTCGTCAAGCCAACCACCATCTCAGATAGACATTACAGCCCTGAAGCAAACACTGCTAGCCCGAATAAGCAGTACTGATAACATGGGCGCCAGAATTGAAGCTCTGACATGTAAAGTGGACATTTCAGCTATTCAGATCGATAAACTGTTTGGGCGCATGACTAAGCCGAGCAGCAAAAAGTGGAAGGTGAGAATAAAGTATCTACTCTACAACGGGAAGTGGCAGACCTACAGCAAGCCGTAAAGAAAGTAATGGCCAAAAGTGACGACCTGGAAGGTCGTTCCAGATGGAACATGCGCATACCCCGGCCCAAGTCCATCGCTATCGACAACATGGAAGAGTTCACAGACACTTATGCCCCAGATCTTGGACAACCCCCCACTAACAATATTCATGGTGGAGCGTTCACACCGCTCGTTAGCAGCAAAACGGTGCCCCTGAGCGCCCTATCATAGCCAAAATATTTAGCTACCGAGCCCGGAACATTATCCTTCGCTCTGCCAGAGAAAAGGCGGAACTGCGCTGGGGCTCCGCCGTAATTAGACTGTTTCCAGACTTCAGTCCAGCAGTCCAGGACCAACGAAAGAAGTTTCAATCTGTTAAAAACATTCTTCGGAGTAAACGCATCAAATACGCAATGCTGTACCCGGTCAAACTCTGTGTGCAACATAATGGGTCCATTGTCTTCTTTACCTAGCCCAGAAGCTGCAGAGCGCTTTGCATTGAACCTCCCAGACCCCAGAGTATCCCCTAGACGCTCACCTCAACAACCCTAAAGGTTGACTACACGTAGGCGACCCCAACTGCACTATCCAGACTAAGGTGTGAAGGCGACTTCCGGAGCCCCGAGAGCGGGTCCCAGAGGCATCATTTCATGGCAGCAGCCTGCAGGAGCGCATTGGCTGCCCTTAGCGCACCTCCAACTGCAGACACTGCCGGACTGTTCTACTGAGTTAATGGGACAAGTTGGGAATGGGGGGACAATTGGGGGCAGGTTGTTTATGGTTTATGGCGTGGGTGGAACTGGTGAGGGGGGAAGCCAAGTCGTTGGCTAGTTGGTTTACTTTTAATGGTTATTTGGGTAATTAATATGTTCCTGATTACTCATGTTACTCACAAAGGGCCAATACACATAACCAGACAAAAAGCCACAATATATGCTCACACTGTTCAGATGACATCTCTCACCACTTAGTCTCCTCGAGTGCTATGGCTACGCAGGCAGTAGGAGGGAAGACCGGGACGGCAATGTCGATACTGTTATGGAATATGAAGAGGTTTACCAATCTAAGAAAACTTGACCGATTGCTAACTACAGTAGAAAGCACGAGATAAATATATTATGTCTACAAGAGACGCACCTTGCCAGAGGGGTCGCCATCCCTAGACTCACGGGATGGGGCATCCATAGGTACGAATCATCCTATACATCACACTCCAGAGGTGTAGCCACCTACATCCACGGAACCTTACAATACAGGCTTCACGAGCAGATAACGGACGTGAAGGGAAGGTACATAATACTGGCTGGGGAACTACATGGCACTAAACTTCTACCCCAACACATATGCACCCAACACCGACTCTCCGGAGTTCTTTCACCAATGCGTAAAACACATACACAAGTTCCCCGGCTACAGGATTATATGGGACGGCGATTTTAACCTGGCTCCTACGCTAGAAATGGATAGATCGGCAACCCTCCAAACAACCCTCCCAATGGCAGGTAAGGCATGGTCCACCATTTCCCAGTACCACGACCTATGGCGCTTCCAGCATCCAGATGCTAGGGAGTACACGTTCTTCTCTGGAGTGCACGGTAGTTCATCCAGGTTCAACTACATAATGGTCACATCCTGGTCCTCTGGAAAACAACAGAGGCATCTATCCTCCAACGGACACTATCCGACCACTCACCTGTCCTAGTCCGCATCGGAGCCCTTACAAACCCCCCGCTGCCCCCTCCCCCAAGTCCCCGACGGTGGAGATTCAGAGCTTCTGCTCTAGAAGACATGGCTTTTCAGTCAGAGATAGGACAGGATATTCAGACTTTTTTCCAGGCCAATGTAGTCTCGGTTCCTGATCCAGGTATAATATGGGAAGCCTTTAAAGTTTACCTAAGGGGGTGTTGTATTTCCAAAGAGGGCGGAGTACTTGAAGCCCTCTGAAGGTCCATGCGGGTATTAGAAGACATGATCAGTGCAGGGGAGAACAAACATGGCATTGCAGACACCCCCAAGCTCCACAGTGAGCTGCAGACCCGCAGGGAGGAACTCTAACAATTAGCTATCAGTGAGGAGAGATACTTGGGGGACCCATTCCTTGCGACAAGATAGAGGGAGGGGGACCGTCCGAGTAAAACTCTGGCCTGGGCTATTAGGAAGCAAAAACAATCTACAAGCATAGCCGAGGTCAAAAGCCTTGAGGGGAACCCAGTTAAAGATCTGCAAGGGATCAATAACGAATTTTGGGAATACTACAATCAGCTGTACACATCACGTCCTAACCTCGGACATGATGAATTGACACGATACCCAGACGATGTAGCATTGGGTTGGTGTCATGATGCCTACCCCCGGGCATCCGGATCGTGTCCATCAGCCCCGGGAGCAGGCATCCAGATACTCATTAAAACCCCAACAGCCCCGGCTGGGGGCTGTTTGGATTCAGTCCTGGCGCCTTAGGCGCCACGCTCATCATAGAAAATAGTCCTGGCGCCATAGGCGCCAGGCTCATAGACTTTACTTACCTTATGCAGACCATGCTGCAAATGAGTCCAAGCCAACGTGAGGCCTGGATGCGACTATTTTATTACAGGGACTATTTTTCACTCGGGTGTGGTTCTGGGGAACTTCTTACCTGGGACTACTTTGCAGGCTATTTAAACTACGCCCGAACAGCAGCCCATGCTCCGCGTTATTTTGCATCCAGCAGCGTGACGCTCACCGTGTCTGCAAGTCAGCATCCAGTCTTCTGCCACACCCGCCTCGAATCCCGGAGCTCCTAGACAAAAGGAAAAGAAAGGAGAAGGGGTTAGATCACGGACATTATTTGATTCCTTACCCGGTTCCGGACCCAGCACATCTCCGAGCCTAGAAAGGACATTATTTCAGCACGCGTCTCTTCGCCAACAGCAGCACCGCGTTATACTCACCAGTCCACCGCATCTTTCGACTCAGCGCTGCCTCCATCATTTTCTTCGTCGAAATCCAGCACCTGGGGGGAAAACAAAAGGAATAACAAGGTGAGCCGAAAAAAACGACAAAAACAATCTCTTTGCCACCACAGGCTTACCTGCTTTACCACCGGAGGTGGTATTCTTTAATTCGCCGCATCTTCCTATGCCGCACCTATAAAGGGAGAGAAAACAGCAAGTTAAACTCATGCAACTTTTACCGGACAGTGTTTGGTAATACAGATTCTTACCTGATTGCCATCAGCTGCCTCCATGCAATATTCTTTTGGACCCAGCTGCAACCTAACGAGGGAATGGAACAAGAGTGAACATCGGACATATTGAACTCTTTGAACTTTATAGACGCTGGAGTTAATATTCCTCCGGAACTCCTCCAGTACCTTCAACCCAGTGAAGTAACTGGTATCTACGCACCCCTGCATGCCATGCAGGATGGAGAGCTCATTTAAAAACATAAGGTGAGATTACCAAAAGGGGATATCGGAGGTGATTAGTGGGGAGCACGAGAACTGTTGGGGGGCCATCACTAAAGTCCACGGGTGGCTAAATCCCTTTCTCCACTTGCAGGAGAATACTTCTACGAGCCCAGCAGACAAGATTAGGCGGGCCAGTCCAGACTGTCATCTCTTCACTACGCATCACGTTGGTGGAGACCGCAGCTGTCCGGGTCCGATCGACGCCCCTGTGGGAACCAGGTGAGCGTAACAGATGGTTAGACTGAGATCAAGGCGGCTCCCTTAATAACCCTATTACTGAAGAGAAAATCTGCAAGGCTATAAAGTTGCTCCCCAGTGGAAAGACTCCCGGGCCAGATGGGATAACAGCTGATTTTTACAAAGCATATGAAGACCTAGTGCTACCCCACCTTCTGGGTATGTATGAAAGCGCCTTCTCCAGCAGCTCCCTCCCAGAATCCACTAGATCAGCCTGCGCTCCTAAAGCCTGGGAAAACTCCCCCGACAATTATCATACCGGACACCATCGCTTATCAACACTGACAATACAATTCTTGCTAAAATACCCTCTAACCGTATTCTCCCATACATGCCAGCACAGGTCCTTGCGGACCAAGCTGGCTTTATCCCAGGCCGCTCTATGCAGCATAACCTAAGGCGCCCATTCACCCATATGCACAGTGTAAACCCAGAGGTATCAATGGCGATAGCTGCTCTTGACGCTGAAAAGGCCTTTGACTCTGGATTTGGGCTAACATATATTCGGTAGGTCAAAACACTATACACAACCCCCAGCAGCAATATACACAAACGGCACGACCTGTGAGCACATCTACCCCAAATGTGGCAGGCGTCAGGGCTGCCCTTTCTCCCCAGTCTTATTTGCCCTCGCAATGGAGCCTTTAGCATGCCAGATTCGGGAACTGCACTCGCACAGGGGTATTCGCCTACACAACCACCTCACCATTGTGTCCCTATATGCGGACGATATCCTTCTATATATTAAACACCCCTTGCAAAACCTGACTCCATTAACATAAGAAGTGGTTAGATTTGGGGAGTTGTCCGGGCTCAGAATTAACTGGAAATCGGAGGTCCTTCCGTTGACCCCTACCGTACAGCAAACGGACGTGGGTGACGGTTTTCGCTGGTGCCCCCAGGGGATAAGTTACTTAAGCATCATGGTCTCCACTACACTAGATGGCCTATATAGGGACAACTACATAAATACTCTGGAGGCTCTAGAGCAGAAGGTAGAAGCGTGGATGCTACTCCCCATATCTCAGGCGGCCTACATAACTTCTCTATATCTTCAATAATGTACCATTGTGGCACCCCGCGCGCTATTGGACCCGTGTCCGGAGACTGATGTCAAGACTGGGCCGGGAAACAACCTAGGATAGCCTATGAAACCCTTGCATGCCCGTATTAACAAGGTGGCCTGGAATACCCGGATATGTATTTATACTACTTGCCAGCCCAGGTACAATATATAGCCGGATGGGATCCCCCCTAACCACGATTCACCTCGCTCTCAATTAGCAATGGCAATCACTGCCCCAGATGAACTGGTGGGCATGTTATAGGACACCAGAGAAACCACCCCGAAAGGGGAGATCCGACCCTTGGCAGTAACCTGCAAAGCCTGGGATAGGATTTGTCAGCTGCTCGAGACCACTCCCTACTACCTACCTGGACTACCAATTTACAACATAGTACGGATTCCACTCATGCACGAAAAATTCTTCAAAGAACACTTCCAAACACTAGTAGTGGGGGCCCTGGGCGACATTGTACATAATTGCCGATGTATACTCTGAGAGGAACTCAAAGCAAGGGGAGAACATAACGCTGTGACTTTGATACACTACTACAGACTAAGGGGTATACTCGAGAACAAATGGCCAGACTTCCCTCTAGCCCCCTCCTCACACCCAGCCCAGTGCTACATTACACAACCCCTGTCCACCAGGAAACTAGTATCTACCATTTATAAATTAATCAGAAGTCGGAAAAGTGTGAAGAATCAAAGGTATAAAAACACTTTGGAGACAGCTCTCTGAGCCACTGAGCGAGGAACAATGGAACTCTGTCTGCATGCAAACCCGTTATATATCCCTAAACTGCCGATACAGGCTAATTCAGTACAAATGTATCCACCAGCTTTACTACTCTCCCATCACCCTGAGCAGGTTATTCCCAGAGAGACCTGTCTGTAAAGGATGCGGGGCACAATCTGCAGTCTATCACGTTACTTGGAGCAGCCCCTGCATCAGACCATTCTGGACAAGCATTGAAGAAGCCATGTCCGATATGTTACCCCCATCGAGGAAATACTCTCCGAAACTTTGGCTACTAGCCCCGATTGAAGAGGGAACACGCACTGAAAGGAAACTCTTAGGCATGGCTTCAGTGATGGCTAGATACCTGGTGGTTAGACCGTGAGCAAGATCCAGCTCCCCCACATTCCTGAAGTAGCTGGAATGTATGAACTTTTCCGACCAGAGGGAAACCAGGTACGCCTCCACATTCCCGGCAACCAGCCACCCATTTGACTACTGGCCCCCATTTAGATAATACCAGGCAGACCTTGCCCTGGAAATACAGACCCCCCCCCCGCATCTACCCCAGAGCACCTATAGGAGAATGTACCCATAGCCACATTAGTGCCACTTGACAATCTTGATGGTGAACCGTAATGAACTTTACAATGCACTATATGATGTGATATTGGCAATCCAAATGATGAATGCGTATGTTTGGCTGTAACTTTGTGAGTCTGAAGTGAGGCTCGGATAGGAGGGCTTACAGATTGAGGGGAATTGTCGTCTATTTGGTAAATGAAAATCAAAGTTAAAAAAAAAAAGAAAGAAAGAAGATGCCTTATTTTAATATAACTGAGTTTGTAAGTTTCCCTGAATTAAGCGTATGCTCACTGCCTCACTACAACCCTCCTCCCTCCTAGAAACCACTGAGAACTTGAAAGATGGACTAGTCCAAGACTGGCTGCTGGTCCAGAGCTACCAAACTTTGGCGTATTTCAGGCTAAACCTGAAGTCTGCAATCCCCTGTTCATCCGAGGCGGACTTTATAAAGTCTTGTCAGACAGATTTTTTACAAGACCCCCCTATCAAGTGGTGGCAGGGGCGGGATGGTCTAGTTCTGGGACACAATGAAACTTGTAGATACAAGTGTTCAGGGAAACCATCCTCTAAGACTGGTCACTAAAACGTTTGTGAAAAAAGTTAGTTAACAAATCTGTAATATGGAGAATTATAAGCAAGGGGCTCATGTTTCACTCAAAGTTGAGCAACATCGAGCATTGATTAAAAAAAATAAGAGAGGCCTCAGCCGAAAAGGTAACAAAAGTGAATTAATCCACATGTTCAAGAACTTGCAGAAGTCCCAATGTAGACCTGTATCACCCAGACGAAATATTGGATTTAAGTGAGGATATTGAGGCAACATCCCCACATACCATGTCTCCCGAGATCTTTAATGAGTTGAAAAGACAGAAAAGATAGAAGGCAAGGATTTAAGACATTAAGTTACAATTGGAGACTAGGAAGCTTGAATTGAGAGCAAGAAAGAACAGGACCATGAATTGGAAATAAGAAAGATGTATTTTGGTAACTTTCCTTCACTTTCAGGGTCCTCTGGTGTGGATGCTGCCAGTACAAGGAAACCCAAACTTCCCAAGGAGCTGGTGAGTCAGTATGATGTTAAATATGATATAATTGATTGGTTGAAAGTTTTTGAATTAGCATGCGAGATTCAAGATGTGAGTGAGGAAGATCAAGTCCCTTGGGTTCTTTCTAGCCTCCCCCAGAAAGACAGACGCGATTGTAGGGACTACAGCTTGGTCAAACAAGCCCTCCTAACAAGGCATGGGAAGACCCCATCCCAATATCTGAAAAGGTTTAGGGAGTATAAGAAGAGAGATGGAATGTTATGGGCAACCTCGGTTTTAGAAACCCTGAAAAACCTAGATGGGTGGATTGAAGACCACAAAGTGAGAACATTTGAGGACATGAGGAATGGAATCTCTTCATGCTGGAAAACATTTTTGAAGCCTGTTCCCCAAAGTTGAGACAGCAGCTGGCTGACTCAAAAGAATTAGATCCCAAGAAGCTAGCACTAGCTGCTGACTTATAGGCTGCCAACAGGGCAACTCATAAGGACTCTGGGGCTCCTCACAAAAAGGAGGAGGGGAAAAAGCTCAAGCAGGAAGGGAAAGATCATTCCACTAATAACTCATCCAAGTAACAAACACTGTGGTATATGCAATAGGGCTAGTGAAACCTCTGGTGCCAAACCAGAGGGAGGTTACCAGAAACGCCCATTCCAGAGAACCATTGGCAAATGTGTGGTTTGTGGGTAGCATGTGAAAGGCGACCCCCAGATGTAAGGGAAAACCCTTGGGGGTCCCACCTGTCTCCTTAGCCCTCACTCAAGAGGGAGAGGTTCCTATGACAGTGCCAACTTTCCCTCTCTTGCTCAAGAACTTATTGGAGTTCAGGCCAGGGTTACTTTAGTGTCCCTTGCGTCATGGGAATAACAGTCCCAACATCTATAATTCCATCCAAGATAATACTAAGGAATATTTTAAGGACAGTGTTCTCATAAATGGGGAAGAAATGCCTGCCATCAGACACACTGGGGCCAGTATCTCAGTGGTTGATTAGTCTACTCCGCTCAGAGGAAGTACCTTAGGCTCCTCCGAGACCTACCAAGCTTGCAGGAGGCCCTATCCAAATGCTCCCCATATTGGCTGTCATCTTGAAGTGTAATGATAGGACTGTCAGGATTCCTGTCCGTGTCCAGCCAGAGGTGCCTGGTACTGTGCTCCAAAGCAACAACCTGAAGGTCTTGGGGGCTCTGCTTTGTTTTAGACCACACAAGTCAAAAGACAAGAGCTCAGACAAGGAAGTCTAGAGAGGCCACCTCAAAGGACCTCTCACCAAAGACCATGGAGAAATCCAATGTCTTGAAAGGAAAAGCACCAAGGACAGAACTGCCTTTCAGAAAAGGGCTCCACGAAGCCCAAGGTCACATCAGTAGCCCCGCCTCCAGTTCAGTTGACAATCGTCTGAAAATCCCCCTAATGGGGACACAGAAGCGGAGGAGATTCAACTTTGCTTGGAGGATCTGGATCCTAGAGAACATCCTGACCTGCAAGCTTTGCTTGCAGAGCGTGGACCCTCTAGGGCAGACTTCAGTAAGGGACAAAGTGTCCCTCTGTTGAAGGCTTGCACAGGCAAGCAACTTCTCAGCTTGAAGGGCAAGACCATGAGAAGCATAGGCGCTATTGGGAGGATGGCCTCATATATAGTAGGGGACCACAGAAGCCTGGCGGTACTGCAGACAGCGAGACCTTTACTTTTGCAGTTAGTGCCCGAAGTGCCTCTTTCTGGTCACTTGAGCACCAAGGAAAGGCTTTCATTGAATTTCAACTGGCCCCGAATGGATGCAGCAGTAGACAAGCACTGCAGAAGTTGACACACTTGTCAATTGTCTGGCAAAAATGGAACTAAGAATATGGCACCCTTAGTGCCACTCCCAGTTGTGGAAACCCCTTTTGGAGAGGGTAGGAATCTACATTGTTGGTCCAATTGAAGCTCCAACTCCTGTGGCAACAGATTTATTCTTGTTGTTGTAGACCAGGCCACTAGGCACCCTGAGGCAATCCCTTTGAGAACTGTAACTGCCCAAGCTGTTGCCAAGGACCTACTAAATATGTTTTACCAGAGTAGGATTTCCCAAAGGAGTGGCATCTGACAGGGGGACCAACTTTATGCAAGCCATGTGGAAAACCTGTTACCATCCTCAAAAAAATGGATTGGTGGAGAGGTTTAACAGAACCTTGAACAGCATGATGGGAGCTTTAGAGTAACCCCTTTACAGGAACCTGTATCTTCTACTGCCATGACTTTTCTTATAGAGAATTGCCTCAAGCGCCTTCGAGCTTCTCTATGGACATCCGGTTAGAGATACTATGGCCCTAATCAAAGAAGGATTGGAGGCTGCTCCACCTTTAAAGCCAGTTAACATCACTGACTATGTGTTGGGTCTGAAAAGATGGATGGTATAGATGTCCAAAACCACTGAGAACTTGAAAGATGGACTAGCCCTGGTAAAGCTCTGGGATGACCAGTGCAAACATGGTAAAGTTTACTCCAGACCAGCACATTCTGGTGAAGGTCCCAGTAAGCCCAACACCTTACAGGATAAGCAGACTGGAACCTTCAAGGTTGTAGGCAAACTTGGAGAGGTGAATTATGTGGTACACTTGAGAAACTCCAAAGACCACCCTAGGGTCTTTCATGCCAACAGTCTAAAGGCTTTTGTACCCAGAGCAGAGCTAGCTGCTTTGCTCCTAGCCTCTGGATAAGAGGAACAAGAGATTAAACCACTCCCTGATGATCTTCAAGATACCCTCAAGATGGCTAAGTAGTACACATCTCTTCTAATCTGAACGGGAGTGGGAGTGCAAAGCTCTGTTAACTCAGTTCGACCCCCCTCCTTCCCACAACCCCCGTTTTATACTACACCAGGTCTGGCTCCTTGGACTCAGCATTACATTGACACTGCTGACAGTATCCCCGTGAAGAGAGTAGGGTGACTGACCCAAAACCTGAACAAAAAAAACAATTTCAAGTAAGCCAAACCATCGAGGCACAGTTGGCAAGGAAAACAAAAGGTTTATTACATTAAATTTGCATTACATGCAAAAAGTATCAGACAGCCCTGTAGAATTTAACTAACAGAGCTCACCCGACCCAAAGAAGTTCCATCTTTTTATAGTGGAAAACCGCAAGTTAACAGAACTATGCATAGGAGTACAACATAATCCTGCACCTCCTTTTGGCCAAAACAAATTTAAATATCCCCTATAGTTCATTACCCTATTGGTCACACATTATAAAACACATTCCCCTAAACAACTGACTCCTCACATGATACTTAAGAGATTATGGACTACCAGGTACACTGTTGTCATAATATATTATGTTGCTGAATAAACATTTACCCTAGCGTGATGTGCACCCATCTGTTGGAACCTTATCAAAGTCAGGCCCTGA
Organism: Ambystoma mexicanum; assembly: GCF_040938575.1. Taxonomy (NCBI): domain Eukaryota; kingdom Metazoa; phylum Chordata; class Amphibia; order Caudata; family Ambystomatidae; genus Ambystoma; species Ambystoma mexicanum. Next base: position 1,059,113,752 of record NC_090922.1, on the reverse strand, counting down.
GGGCTTTGGGCGAGTGACGCAGTGTAAACATTTATGAAGATAGATAGGAAGAGCAAGGCCAACTCTGCTTTGATAATACAATGGGTCTTCCTCATACCAGACACTGTGGCATGCACAGAGGCTCCTGACCTCGTAAATTAATTTATTGGCATCGCTTCTGCTCCTCCCGTCCCAAATCACGGTACAGCACTAGCACACCTCCGTCCTGATCTCTGAGAACCCAGGTGCCCAGGGATCACGCTATCGAGGAACCATTCTTCTGTTTAAATTTATGAATCCCCTCCAGTACAGAGCCAGCAGGTCAAATCGGAAGACCACCCTTCTGGCAAGGGCCATAGTGCTCTAAATCTTCATCAAGCCTCTTGACCTCACAAAATCCCATGACCCGTTCATGTGAATTGTAACCTTCAAAAGGCATATCCCGGCCCTTTCTCCCCTCAACCTAACATTCCCTTGCCAGCCCTGCTGACCTCTGCAGCTGGACCAATTAACTGTTATCGCCACCGCTCGGCTGACTGTCATCTTGCCAGCATAGCTTCTCTGTGGGGGATGAAATGGGGATTCACCTCAACTAAACAGAGCCGCAGCTTTATGCGAGGCATAGTTTGCATCCGTTCGCGAGAGCACCCTGCCACATGCCTCTGAATCCAACATGGCTCTGACTCCAACATGGCAGAACACTTGCTATCCTGGACCTCGTCTTCGTCCCAATGCTTTCCTGACGCCATCCTCACAGGTCTACCTCCATGAGATACCTACAAGAACACTACCTCGTATGCTACCAAAAGATACAAGCTACATCACCCTATCTTTAACCTCTGCAACAGCAATGTAAATACACTTGTTGCTTATTCTGTGTAGCTTCATGGTGATTCCAATATGTACCAAAGCGAACAACAAGTTAATACATACGCATTCTGCCATGCCCAACGAAAACTGCAAACACTGTGCAGCTTAATGTGTCTTGCGCAAACTAAATCTCTTCACCTGCCTGGGGTGTTACACTTGCATCCCTATCCCAACAAGAGCAGGCGTTAGAGGATGTTAGACCATGTGAGAAATCACAGGAAAACAGAAGTCAGCAAAATGCTCGACCTTGGAGTAATTGAACAAGCCAACAGTCCATAGTCTAGTCTAGTGGTATTAGTGTGAAGTGGCGCAACACAAAATGCGGGGGCCGCCCTGCGAGCCATGCTTAGGGGGCACCTCCCCCAATGCGGCAACAAATCACAGGTCGTTCCACACTCTGGGCTTAAATTATCACGCTTGCACAATACACTCGAACGTGCTGATGAAGGGGTATGCTGCACACTGTACTAGGAAAAAGATATAAATGGGCCTCATTACGGGTATGGCCATAACCAGCATACCAGTTAACGTGCGTATCTTGCCCTTTTACGCATGTAAATATGGCAAATGCGGATCATTTAATTTTGTACTGCGTACCGTGTACGCTTTGATTTATTCATTAAAAAACATACTTTCCACCACTAGATGGCAATGTAGCATTTCTTTTGTCAGCAGCATCGCCTTGTTATGCATGATGGTGAATTTCCAACTGAAAGACCAAATCTGTGACAGCTAAGCTAGCAACACAAAGCATGCACCCTTTTAAAATGTGTTCATACCCACAACGTATGTGTTGGATAAGTTTTACTCTCTTGCAGAGAAAACTCATTTTTACTCCCTTGAAATTGCATTTACGCTCTAATTTGAAAAATCATGCGTACAATACTCCCACCTCAAAATCTTATCTGGAGCACTGGCCGTAACCCTGCCGGAGATACCAGTGGGTTGCCGCCAGACCCGAAAGTAAATGACTGCCGCCTGACTTCCTGGTAACACTGGGGTATTACAAGTCAGGAGCCTGTAATTTTGTAAATCCCACATTCCCATAGAGTCAAATAGGATTCTATAGGAATAGGGAACACAGAAGCACCGGCACCGTTAATAATCGTGTCGGTGCCTCCGTTACGTGCTACTTACCGTGGCCACTGTGCCAGGCAGAGTCAGACCTGCCGGGCACAGCAACTCCGGCAGGCAGAACCATAGTGTGCCTGTCCGGTAACAGTGCCAGTAAGCTTACCGGCACCGTTGTTATTGGACCGGCACACTTGTACTGAGGAAAGAAAGAGGGGAAATGGGGTACACATACTTATATAGGGTCTCCTATCGTTGATCTCAAGGAGATTGGTTTTTACAGTTTTCAACTCAACATAAGACATATTTGACAAATATTGCTCGAAGAAATTCCAGGTGCAAAAGGTCTAATGTCACAAGCCCACCAGGTAAGAACAATAGAGAACAGAACTGTGTGTTGCAATATAAAATCCTTACTGTACTAAACTCCTATACTTATAACACTGAAAGTGAGTTTTTCTATTACTATGAGGATTCTTCATTGATTGAATTGTTAATCGTACAAAGATTGTATGCTTCACCATCAGGACAAAACACTATTGAATTTCTGTTTGAGCTCTGGGTTCCCCGACTGTGGGAGAACCACATAATAAATTAGATCGACAATCACTGGGACTGTTGTCCCCCTAGGAGTGCATCATAGGGCCACCGTGTAGCAACACACGGTTCTGTTCTCCATTAGACTTGTAATGAGGCCCAATATGTGTTTGTTGTGAAGTGACTTCCAGGCTTACTTATTACGTTTATTACACGAACTTAAGACAGTTACATAAGGATAAATATATAAGAATATGGACTAAATCAGCTCTGGCCCCATCACCCAGGCAGGGGAGCTCTAACTGAAGATGGTTATGATCAATGGTGTTGATTAATCCAAGACTTTTTGCCGCGACTGGAGATTAGGACACCACATTCCTTTATATTCAGTGATTTTCTCTAGTTACTGCTGCCTGCGCTCTATACCGAGGTCGAATTGACGTCCTGAATCCCTGCCTTTGAAGGATTTCCCCCCCCCCCACATTTTCTTTGGGGATTTTCATTAACTACTCTGCCCCGAGGAAGGCAGTTCTTTAACGTCAGTGGCCCTACAGGTGGCCCGCCGAAACGTAAATGTGGTCTCTCTCTTTGCTGGAACTCACTTTTGTTTCCAATTTTATATAAAAAAAAATGTCTTTGAGACCCATCCTTTTCAAATCTGAATAATGTGAAAAAGTTTACGTTGGCAGACCTGTACAAATGTATTTGTATTTTGCTTAATTGACTGAACTGAACAGCTCTCTTTGTTTCTCATAACATTTCTTGTTTTTCAAACAGTTAACCAGCACACTTATTAAAGAAATGGATTTTTATTGATTTTTGTTATTTCCATGTATTGTTAAAAGCAATGAATTTTATGTATTTGTTAAATGTACTCATTTTTGCGAAATAAAAATTAGTGAGAATAAATCCTGGAAAAAGATATTTTCAGTGTGGCGTTACATTGCTCTATGCTTCTCATGGCTACCTTGGGCTGCTATAAGTAAGAATAATTAGGATATCCCGTGTTGGATACCAGGTGAATTGCAACTATAGCTTTCTAAATGTATTTTTTACAGCTTTTGAAACCATGTTGTGTGAATAGGGGATCTCCAGCTGCCTGCTTCACTATGGAACCCTCAGATCAACATTCCATCATTCACACAGCAACATTCCATGTGACATCACAGGCTCACAGCATGACAGACAGTCACTACATAACACATCTCCTTCCTTTACCAGACCCACACACATGCACAGAGACAGTCACAACATCGCACTTTGCTGGACCCGTCTCAAAACCATGCATCTCATTCCAAAGCCGGAGACAGAGACGAACACTACTCACCCACTCAAACACCAAATAGACTCAGCCTATCGGTTGCAACCAACTGAGCCAATACATTCAAATACTTCAGATAACAGACACTGGCCAGACATCCCAAATCCATCTGCGTACCTGACACTTGACCACTGACGACCCGATAGCAGTATTGCAAGAGTCTGCCATGCCAAACCCCACACTCTGGAGAAGGCACAGGCTTCAGCACAACAACATAAGAAAATCTCCCTTACGAAGGCGCTACCTCCTTTAAACAATCATGGCATCAATCCAACGTGACACTCACCCACTCAGATACCTGCCCTACTTCATACTGGCAGAGGCGCTAACTCTCGCACATAACAGTTTCCATAAACTGGAGGTGCTACAACCCTCACACGTACTGGCGTCCATGAGCACCAGAGGCGCTACCTCTCTCCAATACAATTCTTTGCATAAACCGGAGGCGCTACCTCCCTCAAATACCCTTGCATCACCCTCACCAGAGGCGCTACCTCTCAGTACTACCACAGTGTCACTCACATCAGATGCGCTACCTCTGCAGTGACAGCCTGGCTCGTACCTTCATGCCCATCCTTGTGCATTCATTTCACAGCCAACCTTAACTGAGTCAGGCACAAAACATATTGCATTACACAGATTCTAAATGCAATGTTATAACTGTAGTATAATTTAAATGCAATGTTATACTGTAGTATAATTAAATTGACAAACACGTTTGTCCTACAAGTCCATGGTCATCTTTTGATCCTAAGACAACTGTGCTCCTAAAACTCCATGTTGCTATAGCAACTAAACTCCTGAAAATCCTCCAAAGGCTATACTATTATACTATCTCATTCTTCTATAGATACACCATTTCATAGCAACGCATACAAACTTCCAAACTCTTCACTTCTAACAAACAGACTTCAATCCGCATAAGAGAATAACACTACTTTCCTACATGTCCATGGGCGAGCACACCCTTAACCTGCAAATCCTTCAACTTGTTAGCTCTAGTTCATAACATTTAGCACAATACTTCACTTAATATAAAGGATACAAATCATGCTGCATCAAATCTGTCCCTTTATCCTATAGTTCTTAACAGACTTCAACACTCTGTCATGCTGCTTTGGATTGAAAGTCCTATTCCCTTCGCTGTGCCTCACAAAGCAGTCCATTGTCCCTACACAACGTTGGAACACAGAGCATGCACGCAAAACTATGCTGCCTTCACGAAGAGCTCACTTTACTTGCAAATCCTCTTACTTCATATCCTACGGTGCTACGGCTTATAGTCACATCCTCCAGTGTCTAATAAAAATACGCGCGATGACCGCCCATCTTCTTTCTTTCTCTCGTGGCGAGTCATCACACATCAGTACAACATCTCCATTCAACTTAAACTATCAACTTGAGCCCATAGTTTTGTATCTAAGCAATGAGGACCCTAATCGCTTTCCATACCAATGCGATCCAAACACTTACATAGGATGTCGCGTGATTCCACAGTTAAGGCTGTTTTTTTACTCCGAAGCACATATCATCTGCATACGCCCTACTAGTTAATGGAACGAAGAAGTGTGCTACGTGGCACACACGAAACACAGAATTCTTTGTTCGATTACTTCGCCAAGTTCCCCTGAAGCTAGCATGATGTCATCAGTCTCCTACACAGAGGAGCATCGCTGAGCTCCTGCTGCCCAACGGTCACATCCCTCAGGTGAGACGACGTTATGGCATCTTTACATTTGGCAAAAGTACATAAACCAACCCACAGAGAGCGTAGTTCTTCACTCCTATACACACTTCTGTTTGTCCTCTCCCGCAGGTGGTTTTACTTTTTAACTCCTTAGGGGAACGATTTTCCGATTTGCAATAGATTTGGGAAAACACCCAAATCTTGTTTCCTTTCTTACACACTTAGGGGGGGGGGCACGCTGCTCTCAAAGGGCTTACAGTGACAGTCCAATTCACTACTTCGCCCTTTATGCTTCACGAGACCCCAGTTCGTAGATGCTTCTCCTTTTATTCTTAATCCATGTAGTGCAGCATCACTCCACCTGAGAACTACTTCAACTTTAGGGCCACACTCACTTGCCGAGCTTCCCCTCCTAGGCCCTGCTTCCTCATTTAACCCATTGGGTCCTCATTTCTGATTGTGGACACCTGAACCCTCATAACATGGGTTTACTCCTTCCTCCCTTCCTTAGCCCTGGGTGATGGGTCTTACTTATCTTGTGGGGGCAGTGCTGATCTCTGCTTTGTCCTCCTCTCTCCTGCACCCTCCGCAGCATGCTCCCTCCTTCAGACTTCAGCTTCTTGTGTGCAGATGTTTCTCTAAATCAACCCGTCGCCAATGTTGTGAAGTGACTTCCAGGTTTACTTGGATTACTTATTAGCTTTATTACAGGAACTTAAGACACAGTTACATAAGGATAAATACATGAGTATGGACAAAATCAGCACTGGCCCTATCACCCAGGCAGGGGAGCTCCAACTGCCTGCCTCAGTATGGAACCCTCAGATCAACATTCCATCATTCACACAGCAACACTCCATGTGACATCACAGACTCACAGCATGACACAGACAGTAACTACATAACAGTGTTTTAATGCAATAAACAGCACACTTGCTGAGAAAAATTGGCTAAAAAGCCACAGTGTTTGCAATTGTTTTGTAGGGTAACGCCAATCCAATACAAGCAAGCCGCCAACAATGCACAGGAATAAATGCTTTGCTATTAAAAATGCCATGCCACATTGAAAACATGTCCCACTGGCTGCACAATGTAGACCAGTGTAGACACGTAATAGCATTACAGTAAAACATGCCAGGCCACATTTAGACATACCTAGACTGGTTGCACCAAAATGCCAGTCGAATCAATAATAATCAAGAAGAGAGTACACATTCAAGCCCGGGTCTCTCCGGCCTCAAACAACAGGGCTGAACTCTTTAAAATCTGCAAGGAACTGATCAATCCTGTTGCGGTCTCTACCTCTCCTGTCCCTCCCAGGCCCTCTATATGGCTCTGGCTAAAATTCATGACATCCTTTCCTCTATCTCCTCTTCCTCTCTCGGCCCCCCTTTGGACATCGCTACCTCTCTGCCTTTCTTCTCTTTCTCTGTGACAACACCTGACGAGGTGTCAAGACAAGTCCGATCTATGAAAGTGACGTTCAAACAGGTGCTCCCCTGCTTCTACAGAACCATCAAGGACCATATTGACAACCTCACTCCAGCCTTGGCAGATTTCTGTAATCACTCTTTCGCCATTGGAACTTTCCCCTCTCCCCTTAAGCGCTCCCTTGTGCACCCACTCCTCAAGAAACAGTCTACCGATCCTACCAGCCCGGCAAACTAGCGCCCAATCTCCATCAGCCCTTTCCTGAGCAAACTCTTGGAAAAGCTGGCCATCTCCCAGCTTACTCTCGACAATGAATCTGTTGGTAGTCTCCATGACCATCAGTCTGGTTTAAGAGCTGCCAGGGGCACAGAAACTGCTCTCCTGAACACCCGTGAAGATCTGCTCTCTAACCTTGATTCCAGCATTCCTTCTGTCGTAATCCTCCTTGATCTTTCCTGTACTTTCGACACAGTCAACCACACCACCCTGATCAAGTGACTATGTGAGAACCTGGGCATCATGGATCAGGCCCTGGAGTGGCTGACCTCCTTCCTCTTGGAATGCCTGTCCCAGGTCCAACTTGGTCCGTTTCTCTCCACCACCTCTCCCTCTACCTGGGATGTTCCCCAGGGCTCTATCCTTTCACACTAGTTTTTCAATCTGAGCCCCTGTGGCCACCTGATCTCTACCTTCTCCTCTATCTTTCAGTGTTATGAGGATAACACTCTGCTTTGCTTCAGGCTCCTCTCCTCCCTCATTCCTGACTGTCTATCTGTGATTCAGGATTGGTGCGCCTCCAACCATCTCTGCCTTAATGACAGTAAGACCGAGATCCCTTCTCACTGGGAACCCAGCCTGTGCTTTCCCTCTCCGTCTGCCCATCTTAGGCCCTCTCCCTTTGCATTCCTGACAACCTTGGTGTCATCTTCAACTCCACTCTCTCTTTCTCTCCTCACATCTTGGACGTCGCCATGAAGCCCCACTACCAGAGGCTCCTCCTCAAAGGGATCTTTCTCACTTTCCCCCAGAAGCGAACCGTCTCCAGAGCCCCGTTTCTCTATAGGCTGGACTACTGCAACAACCTCTTTCTCAATCTGCCTTCCTCTACTCTCCACCCTCTGCAACTAATCTAGAACAGGACTGCAAGCGTATCCTTGGCCTGAAGCCCAGGGATCGTATCTCTCCAATGGCTCCCAGTGGCTGCAAGGATCAAGTTCAAAACCTTTTGCATTGTCCACAAGGCTTTCTGGGTTGAGGGCGCACACATCAAACGCCCTCTTCCAAAATGCCTTCCTTCTCGAGCCCTTCCCCCAGCTACCTTCAACTCTCTAAGGGTTAGACACTTCTCGAGGCAAAGAGCGGGGGGTAGATCGCTCTAATCTGCAGGTGCCTCCCTCTGGAAAGGCCTTCCTGCCCCTTTCAAACTTGAGCAGACCACCTGAAGTTCCGGAAGCAGCTCAAAACCTTCCTCTGCTTTCTCTCTCTCCCTCCCCTGCTGACATACCCGACCTACCTGTCTGCTGTGCCGACTGGTTGCGTGCCTACCCTCAGAGTCTCACAAGCCTAGGCTCTTTCTGTCACCCTTGCACTGCCTCTGTGCCTACCACGCACTTAGGGGCTGTCACTGTAACCCTACAGTTACTTGTTCTCCTTGCACTCCCCCCACCCCCATTCCCCTTGCATTTGTTCTCGCACTTGCACGATCTGAATGACAAAAGGCCTAGTCCTCCTCCTGTCTTCCCTCCTTTGTCTTGTTGCGCCTAGTAACACTTGTGTACAGGCGTGTTATAAATGACATTTTATCACAAATGCCCAGAAAAATATACAATGCCGCAGTAAGAAATGGCTAGACTGGCAGTATCCAAATGCCAGTCTAGCCAAGTAATTACACTTAGCAGGACTGCTTTATCAGAAATGCACAGTAAAAAAAAAGTCATACTAAACTGAGGAATGACTAAACTGACTGCACTAAAATGACCACATATCAAGCCTGCTTAGCATGTACATGGACAACCATTATGATTTATCGCACAATCCCGCCCCCACACATGCCCTCTCCCCTCCACCCCCTACCCCAACTTCCAAAATCAACTCCTTGGCCCAGAATTACCTTCACATACCTCTTCCTTGTCTCAGAGCTTACGTACGAGGCTCCTTGCCTCATAGGTAAGACATGCATTACTCACCGTAATAGTATTTCTGATTATTGTATCTGCTTAGAATCACATGCTGTGCATATGGTCCGACACCCAGTGGTAACCGCAGAGTATTGCACCTCGTCTTTCGGGGACCGAAAGGGGACGTCGGCATAGGCGTGTCCGTAACACTAGCCCTCTGGTGACGTGTAGTGTACCCAAAATCCCTCACGCGCCAAGGTCCCTCCGATTGTATAGATGTCTATGTTCCTTCTACCCCGAGCAGGGAGATAGGGAGGGCGCATGTGAATCTAAGCAGATACAATCATCAGAAATGCTATTACGGTGAGTAATGCAGGTCTTTTGATGCGTGTTAATCAGCTTAGAATCACATGCTGTGCATAGACTAGCGAGCAGTACCCGGAGTTGATGGTGGGTTGTGAGAAAAAACAGTAGAGACAAGATGTCTTAGTACTGCTTGTCCAAACTGAGAATCAGACCTAGAATGTGTGTATAGGCTATAGTGTTTTGTAAAGGTGTGTACAGAATTCCAGGTTGCCGCTTTGCAAATGGACTCTAGGGGAACATTTGCAATGAATGCTATGGATGCCCCAGTGCCCAGAGTAGAATGTGCTCTAGGCTTGAAGGGCAGTTCTCTCTTAGCAAGAAGAGAGAAACATAGTGTGATGCATTTGACAATCCACCATGAGATAGCGGATTTAGAGACAGGACCCCCTTCTCTACCAGCTGCCACTGAAACGTAGAATTGTTTAGTCTTCCTCAGTGGTTTAGTTCTTTCCAGGTAGGACATGACTGGCCTGCGCACATCTAGTGTGTGTAGGCTTCTTTCGGCCATGCTGGTAGGGTTCTGGAAGAAAGTGAGTAGTTCGATTGACTGGTTCACATGGAACTTTGAGATGAATTCAGGCGCAAACCTAGGATGTGTGCACAGAACTACCTTATCTTTGTGAATTGTAACAAAGGGGTCTAGCACACAGAGTGCTTGTAGTTCGCTAACCCTTCTGATAGAAGTGATAGCCACTAGGAAGGCTGTCTTATAGGTCAGGTCCTTCAGACTTGCTTTAAACATAGGCTCAAAGGGAGCTCCCATGAGTCTGGTTAAAACCACATTTAGATCCCATCCCGGAGTTGGGTAAGAAATAGCAGGATAAATCATCTTAACCCCTTCCATAAAGGCTTTGATCACCAGTATTTTCCACCACAACACTTTGTTGTGACGTGGTGTAGGCTGACGGAGCAGCCAGTTGAACCTTTAGGGAATTGAAGACTAACCCAGTGTCCAACAGATGTGTTGGGTATAGCACAATGTGTGTGGTTGAGCAATCGATGGGGTTGACGTCCTTGGAATTGCACCAGAACACAAAACGTTTCCATTTGCTGGCATAGCAAGAACGTGTATTTGGTTTCCTAGCTTCCCCGAGTATGTTCATGCACCTCTGGGGGAGTTATAGGTGATCAAACTATGACCTCAGGAGCCATGCTGCTAAATTCAGAGTTTGTGGGCATGGGTGAAAGGTCTCCCCCCTGTCCTGAGACAACAAGTTGTACGGGCAGGGTAGTTTCACTGGTGGGGAGAGGGACATTTCTATCAGGTGAGCGAACCAGGGTTGGCGGGCCCACATGGGGGCCACTAGTATAATGGTAACTGGTTCCTGGTGCATCTTGTGCACTATCTTGTTGCGAAGAAGAGTCGGGGGGGAGGGTGGAGCGTAGACAAATTTCCCTGACCATGTTATCCAGAGACCGCTCCCCTTGGATCGGTTCTGGGGGTATCTGGAGGCGTAGTCTTGGCACTGGGCGTTCTCCTGAGTTGCGAACGGGTCGATCTCTGGGAAGCCCCATTCTGCGAAGGCGTTAGACACAATGTCTTTGTGCAACCGCTATTTGGATTCTTCGGGCAGAGGAAAATCTCTGCTGAGTACGTCTGCCAGAAGACCGAGTTCCCCTGGAACATGTTGGGACAACAGAAACATCTTGTGTTTGAGAGCCCATATCCAAATGTTTTGGGACAGCTTGGATAGCCCCGGAGAGCGAGTGCCCCCCCTGTTTGTTTAGGTAGTACATAGCTGTAGTGCTGTCCGTTAGAATCAGCACTGTCTTCCCTTGCAGTTGCACCTGAAAGGCTTTCAAAGCCTTGAACACTGCTAAAAACTCCAGTAGGTTTATATGGTTGAGCGCTACTTGAGGAGACCAAACTCTGTGTGCTGTCTGCTGAAGCAGATGAGCTCCCCACCCTGTGAGAGATGCGTCTGTAGTGAGAGTGGCTTCTACTGCAGGGATGGTGAAGGTCATCCCCTTCAAGAGGTTTTCTTCCGACCACCACTGCAGAGAGAGAACGAGGGCTGGAGAGACAACTATTAGATCTTCCCATTGTCCGCTGGCCTGACACCACTGGCTGTTGAGCCACTCTTGCATGGGACGCATGCCTAGCCGCGTGTGGGGAACTAAGTATATGCATGACGCCATCATTCCCAGCAAGCGCATGGCCTTGCGCACCGTCACATCCCGACTGGCTACATATCGAGGGATCTGAAAAAGCATGTTCTGAACCCTCTGGTTGGAGGGGAAGACGAGACCGTCCTTCGTCCGAATCAGAGCTCCCAGAAATTGTTTTCTTGGACTGGGGACTAAACTGGATTTCTTTTCATTGATTGAGAAACCCAGACTGAAGAGGAGATCCGCTGTTTTTTTGGGTGTTCGAAAAACATGCGAACAAGTACCCCGTAATGAGCCAGTCGTCGAGGTACAGGTAAACTGGGACTAATAGCCTGCGCAGGTGTGCTGCTGCCACTGCCAGGACTTTGGTAAACATCCTCGGTGCCGAGGCGATGCCGGAGGGGAGCACCTTGAATTGGTAATGCCTGTCCTGGATCATAAACCTTAGGTATTTCCTGTGCGCTGGCAACATTGAAATATGAAAGTGTGCATCTTTCATGTCCAATGTTGCCATATAGTCCCCTTGCTTCAGCAATGGAATTACCTCCTGCAGTGTTACCATGCAAAACTTCTGGGGTTTTATAAACTTGTTCGCTGGACGCAGGTCTAGAACAGGGTGTATGGTGAGATCCTTTTAAGGAAGTACAGTGAATAAATACCCTTGTTTACCTAAAGAATAGGGACGGCTTCTATGGCGTCCTTTCCCAGCAGTGCTTCCACCTCTTGATTCAGGATCTCCAGATGGCCCGGTAAAAGGCGCCGTGAGCGCGGCAGTCTGAATTGTGGACGTCGGGCGAATTACACAGTACCCGTGGGCGCCCGTCTTTATGACTCACTGGTCTGAAGTTATCCCCTCCCATGAGGAAAGATGTTAATCGCCCTGGACCAGGATGACATGGGAGGGGACCTGGATTTGGTGGTCAGTTCTGACCAGAGGCTGTGACTCCTCTGGGATTGGGGCCTCTACCTCTGCCGAGTTGGACCCCTTGAAGGGTGGTAAGTGGGGCTTCCAGATGTTTGTCCTGTGTTGAAGCTACCCGTGCCGTAGTTGTTTTGATCAGCACGGGCTTGCCCTCGAAAGGACCGCCAAGAGTTATTACCTCTCTGGGAGGAGGGTTTCTGCGTAATTTGTTGCAGAGACTTTAGAGTCTCATGCTCCTTCTTGGCTGTTTCCAAAGCCTCATCCACCGGTTTCCCAAAGAGGTTAGACTCCTCAATGGGTTTATTAATGAGGGAGGCCTGAGTTTCAGGTTTAAACCCTGATGTATGCAGCCAAGCGTGTCATGTCAGTTGGGTCCCTTGGGCCAGGGACCTGCCCGCAGTTTCTGCAGTGTCCAGAGTGTTTTTGATGACATGCTGGTTAACTTTTCTTCCCTCCATAACAATGGAGAGAAGTTTTGACTTGGCGGGTTCAGGAACCTCTAGGAGGCCTTCCTGGGGCAAGTTCCATTGGGCGTCGGCATAGCTTGCCAATAGTATTGTATTATTAGATATCTGCGTAGTATATGCCTTTTTCCGAGTGGTAGTCACTACCAATGAATCTGGGACGGCGTGTCCTCTGATGTATAAAGGGTAGGAAGGGGAGGGGCGGAATACTTTTTCGACTCTTGGGTTCACCGCCCGAGTTGGTGACACCAATGAGGGGGCCACCCTTTTCTTGATAGAATTAAGGAGGGGGATGGCCTGGCTAGATGGAGGTTTCTCATTGAGGATATCCTCTAACAAAATCCTGCTCAGGTACAGCCTCTTGAGTGGAAATTTTAAAGTATTCAGCTGCTTTTTTCAACAAGGAGTTGAAAGCCATTTGGTCATCTACAGGAGAGGCATGGGGAGTCGGGGTGGACGGAGGAGAATCCAGGCACAAAACGTCAGTGTCCTGATCTTGCAGTGTCCATGTCTTGACCTTCCTGCTGGGTTTCTTCCCAGTTGTCCATAGTATGCTGTTGTTCTTCCGCATAACTTTGAAGGAATGAAGCTTCCTCTTCTTCATTATAAATGTCCCTATATGAGTCCATGTGGACAACGTCTTCCTGCTGAAAGGTAGAAGACTGATCTTCTTGAATTTGTAGGTTAGGGTCTACCCGAGCCCTTTTCGGGGGAGGATGATCAGGAAAACTGCTAATCTTTTCCAGCCGATCTATACATCCTTCGAACTTCTGTGTAGTCCATTTAGTGGACCCAAACGGGGCTATGGGTGGAAGACCAGTGTTCTCCGCCCTACGGCGTCGAAAAGAGTCTCTTAGGGTGTCGTAAAAAGGCTCTTGACTATCTGCGTACTCATCGTAAGAATCGGGATCCTAATCCGTCGAAACATTTTCCGCGGCTTGTCCCATAACTTTAGGCGGAACCGGGGTAAGACCCACCGCTGCAGTAATTCTTTCGATGCTGCTTTCGATAGTCGCTGAATCGGCGTGATACAGAGGTTCCGATGGTTTATTGGTAGGTGCAGTACCTTCCGCGGCGATAGAGGGCCTAGCAGTTGGTTTTTTCGGGTAGAGGCCTAGCTGTAGTTTTCGGACCTACCGCGGCCTTCGGGACAGTCGGATTTCCGCGCTGCTGCGGATGCGGGGAAGGCTTTGGATCTGAACGATCCGAGGGAACCAGCGAAGTTTGCGGCAGCCCTGTTGGCGCTTTCGCCTTTTTCGACAAAGATGTCGAAAACGGTGTAGGGGTTGTTTGCGTAGTGTGATGCGCTTGTACGCCCCCGTCGCTGGGTGTTGTCCCTGTAGCGAGACGAGTCTGGCCTTAAAGGATTGGGGAGGGGCGTGGTGGACCTAGAAATGTCCGCCTCGAGGTCTATAACATCCGCAACGGATGTTTGGTCATCCGAGGTACCCCCGTCACTTTCAGCAGGTGTGGCGGTGGGGTAAGTGGGGTTCCGCCCGCGACATACCTTACGCGGCCCACCGCTTCACACAGCGCTCCTTCAGGGTCTTAGGCCGACGGAGTTTTACAGGCCGCACACCGCTTCTCGTGTTCTAGGGGGAGACTGGCGTTATACGTCCTGTGTTCGTCCTTCCAAGGATATCTGACCCTACACTTAGGGCAGAATCTAAAAGGAATTCTTTCAATAGCTAAAGGGAAGGATGACCAGACCGAAAAGGGAAAAGAGGGGAAAGGAGGAAAGACATACCGACAATATGGCCATCCCGACCCCACTCTCCCTACTGTATAGGCCGGCCAGGGGGCCCGACCACGTAGAAAATCCGACCGCCGGATTGTAGGCGCCGAAATCCACAGCCATAGACTAATCCCCATAGTCTTTGTCGAAGATGTTCTTGGTGAGCGAAGTGACTTAACAGGGAATAACCGACAAGTCGGTAAGATAAACAATGTCTCTTGTAAGAGCTCCGCTATAGGGTGACCAGTTATCTGGGCAGAAAAAAACAATCTGAGGGACCTCGGCGCGTGAGGGATTTTGGGTACACTACACGTCACGATAAGGATAGTGTTACGGACACGCCTATGCCGCTGTCCCCTTTCGGTCCCCGAAAGAAAAGATACAATACTCTGCGGTTACCACTGGATGTCGGACCATACGCACACCATGTGATTCTAAGCAGATTAACAAGCATCAGAAGTACTGGGATGAGTAAGAGTGGGGCTAGGAGTAATGAAGATTACAGGTAGCCGAGCAAGGCATTACCTCCATGCACCTCTACCTCATCCCAGTACTTGCGTATGAGGCAAATTGCCTCATACGCAAGTACTGCCTCATACACAAGTACAGGGACGAGGAAGAATAGTGCTAGGAGTAATGATTACCAATTAAATAATCAAGACATTAAACACAATTAGTGGCGTAATACCATTGAGTTGACTGGGCTTCAGCACCCACCACCCCCCTGACATTTTGGGCTATGTTGAGTCAACTTGGCTGACCTGCAGAGCTGTTGCCGGACAGAACAGGATACAGATGTTAAACGCCACCTGGGTTTCACTGTTAACAAGGGCCCAGCAATTACTAACAAAGAATTTCACTGTTAGTACCTGCATTCAAATGCCAAATATTTTAGACAATTTAAATCGTGATGTGGGTTTAGTACTTTCATGCCAGGGGAGTGATTGGAAGGGTAGAGAGGGAACAGGAGACCGCTCATTCTCACATCAGTCCATAAGTGGGTGCTTTCAGACTTAAAGGAGAGAGTTAACTGCTTGTAACATTGAAGTTTCACTAGAATAGTCTGATTAAAAATGCGTAAAGAAGTTAGATGTCCCCACGCAGATAAGTTTGCCCCTCCCCCCACCGCCCGTGAAGTTAGCGCCTCTCCCAACATTTGAAGGATCTGCCCCTCCGAAATGCAGGTTTTGTTGCACCCCTGAACACAGGCACACACACCATTCACAATATACACACACGCACACCCAGCCATCCATACATTTAAGTGTGCACCATTTCACCATACAGGCACACCCAGTGTGCACCCTTTCACCACCCAGAGAGAGACACACCCAGACACCCACCCGTATATTTAAATGTGCACCCTTTCACCATACACTCAACCAGGCAGCCACCTACACATTTAAGTGTACACCCTTTCAAAATTCACACACACGTCAAGGGGTTGAGGGGAATTTTCTTTCTGAAGTCACTCACTAAATAAAGACATTATTTCCGTTAAGGACCAAACCATAACAGAAATAATTTCTTTATAAAGGCAGAGTGACTTCAAAAATAAAATATTTCTTTTTGAAGTCATAGGGCTACGCCCACGACATGGAGGCCTCCAGCCTGGGGTCTTCCATGTCATGGGTTAGGGGGGGGGCCCTCGGACTTCAAAAACAGTTTATTTTTGTAGACAGTCTGCCTTCATAAGAAATATGAATGCAGAGTGAATGCAAAAAGAAACATGTACAAAAAAAATATGGGATACATTACTCACCGTAATCGTATTTCTGATGCTTGTATCTGCTTAGATTCACATGCTGTGCATAGGCCGACATCTAGTGGAAGCTACGGAGTATTACAGTTTGTTTTTCGAAACTCAAAAATGGGCGTCGACACAGGGCATGCCAGTAATACTATCCCTAGTGTGACGTCCACTGTATCCATGATCCCTTACGCGTCTAGGACCCTCAGATTGTATTTTTTCTGACATGAGGTAGCATGAGGAGTAGCGCGAGTACAGATAATCCAAGCAGATAGAAAGATAAGACTACAAGCATCCATGCGCCTTCTCTCAGAGGGGAGGAAGGGTGGGTCGCATGTAAATCTAAGCAGATACAAGCATCAGAAATACGATTACGGTGAGTAATGTATCCCTTCTGAGGCTTGTGGAATCTGCTTAGATCACATGCTGTGCATAGATTAGCGAGCAGTGTTAGAAGGAGGTGGGATGTAAGAAGGGTCATGAGCAAATGTCTTAGAACCGCTTGTCCCACTTGAGTATCTGTCTTGGAATGGGTGTCAATGCAGTAGTGCTGAGGAAAAGTGTGAATAGAGCTCCAAGTACCTACTTTGCAAATGGTGTCAAGGGGTACATTTGCAATGAAAGCCAGAGTGGCCCCAATGCCTCTTGTAGAGTGGGCGCTCTTGGCGTGAAAGGCGGGGTTTTTCCATAAAGGAAGTAACACAGCTGGACACAGTTAAGAATCCACTTAGAGATGGCACCTTTAGAGACACGATCTCCCTCTCTGCCTGTAGCTACAGAGACAAACAGCTGGCCTGTTTTCCTTAGCGGTCTGGTCTTTACATAGTAGAGGACCGCCCTACGCACATCTAGGGTGTGTAGTTTCACCTCAGCCGAGCTTTGTGGGTCTTGGAAGAAAGCCGGAATCTCGATGGACTGGTTCACTTGGAATTTAGAAATAAACTTAGGCGAGAACCTAGGGTGTGTACGTAAAACCAGTTTATCTTTATGAACTGTAAAGAATGGATCCTGCACTGACAGAGCCTGAATTTCACTGACCCTTCTTATAGATGTAATTGCTACTAAGAAGGCTGTCTTATAAGTCAGGTGTTTGAGACTGCTTTTATGCATGGGTTCGAATGGGGGGCCCATGAGTTTAGATAGCACCACGTTAAGGTCCCATCCTGGTGGTGGGTTGGAAATAGGAGGGTGAAGTCTCTCTACTCCTTCCATGAAAGCTTTAACCACTGGTATTTTCCACCACCACACTTTGTTATGGGAGATGGTGTATGCTGACAGCGCTGCCAGGTGTACCTTCAGTGAGTTAAATACCAGTCCTGAATCCAGCAGGTGGAGCATGTATGTAACAATTGTGGAAGGAGTGCAATCAACCGGGTTGATTTGCTTATTCTGGCACCAGATAACAAATCTTTTCCATTTGTCAAAGTAGCAGTGCCTCTTGTTTGGCTTCCTAGATTCTTTTAGGATGTCCATACATCTCTGTGGTAATTTGAGATGTCCGAACTCTATGACCTCAGGAGCCATGCTGCCAGGTTTATTGAGTTGGGTTGAGGATGCACTGTTTGACCTTGGTGCTGGGAAAGTAGGTTGTACCAGCCCGGGAGTTTCATGGGTTCGCTCACCGCTAGTCTGCGTAAGTGTGGGAACCACGGTTGTCTCGCCCACATGGGAGCAACTAGGACGAGCGTCATCGATTCTCGGTTCATCTGGTTGACCACCTTCCTAATGAGGTGTTGGTGGAAAAGCGTACGCAAACATCCCCGACGAGTTCATCCACAGGGCATTCCCCTGGGAGTCTGGCTAGGGGAACCTGGATGCAAATCCTGGGCACTGTGTTTTCGCTTGTGGCAAATAGGTCTATAGTGGGGAAGCCCCACTGAGAGAAGATATCTTCTACGGTTACTCTGTGTAGACACCATTAGTGTTCCTCTGGGAGGGGATCTCTGCTCAAAGCGTCCGCCAGAGAAATGAGATCCCCTGGAACATGTTGAGATGACAGGAAGATGTTCCGTCTGAGTGCCCATATCCACATTTTCTGGGCAAGCTTGGACAGATATGGCGAACAAATCCCTCCTTGCTTGTTCAGGTAAAACATGGCTGTAGTGCTGTCTGTTCGGATCTGCACTGATAGATTCAACAGGTAGGGCTCGAACACTTGAAGCGCTCTGAATACTGCCAGAAGCTCTAGCAGGTTGATATGATTCTTGGCCACTGAGTGAGACCAGAGACCCTGAGCTGTGTGGTAGAGATGGTGAGCTCCCCACGCTGTCAGGCATACATCGGTAGTGACTACCGCCTGTAGCTCGGGATCGTAAAAGGGTTTCCCCCCCTTGGACAGATTCTCTTGTCCACCAGTGAAGGCTTTGTACAAGTGTTGGCGAAATGACCACTAGATCGTCCCACTGACCACTTGCCTGAGACCACTGTTTCGCCAACCATTCCTGCAAGGGACGCAGGCGAGCGTGGGGGACCAGGTAAATACATGACGCCATCATGCACAGCCAACGCATTGCTTTGCGTACCGTTATCTGGCGACCGGTCTGATATTGCGGAATTTGCAGCAGTATGACAATGCATTACTTACCGTAAAAGCATTTCTGATGGTTGTATCTGCTTAGATTCACATGCTGTGCATAGGTCTGACATCCAGTGGTCACTGCGGAGTATTGCATTTTGTTTTTCGTAGTCGAAAAGGGACGTCGACAAGGCGTGTCTGAAATACTATCCCTATAGTGACGTGCGTTGTACCCACAATCCCTCACACGTCGAGGTCCCTCTGTTTGTATTTTTCTGCCCTGAGGGAGCCTTCTAGACGTGAGTGAGTACAGAAAAGAGATATAAAAGGAAGTCTATGTTCCTTCCATCCGAGCGGGGAGGAAGGGTGGGTGCATGTGAATCTAAGCAGATACAACCATCATGCTTTTACGGTAAGTAATGCATTGTCTTCTGATGTTTGTTAATCTGCTTAGAATCACATGCTGTGCATAGACTAGCAAGCAGTACCCGGAGTTGGCGGTGGGTTATGAGAAGGAACAGTAGAGAAAAGATCTCTTAATACTGCCTGTCCCACCTGGGAGTCAGATCTCGAGTGTGCATCTAGACAGTAGTGTTTTGTAAAGGTGTGCACAGAACTCCAGGTAGCCGCTTTGCAGATGGACTCAAGGGGAACATTTGCAATGAATGCTATGGACGCCCCCGTGCCTCGAGTAGAGTGTGCTCTTGGCTTAAAGGGCAGTTTTCTCTTAGCAAGAGTATAGCAGAGAGTGATGCATTGAACAATCCATCTAGAAATAGTGGACTTTGAAACTGCATCCCCTTCTCTTCCTGCTGCCACCGAGACGAAGAACTGATTAGTCTTCCTCAGTGGTCTGGTTCTTTCCATGTAGAACATGACCGCTCTGCGCACATCTAGTGTGTGCAGAGTTTTTTCTCCCAAGTTGGAAGGATTTTGAAAGAACGTTGGCAGTTCTATAGACTGGTTTACGTGGAATTTCGAGATGAATTTCAGAGCAAACCTTGGGTGCGTGCGTAGAACCACCTTATCTCTGAACTGTAACGAAGGGGTCTAGAACAGAAAGAGCCCGTAGTTCACTTACTCTCCTGATGGAGGTGATAGCTATTAAAAAAG
Organism: Ambystoma mexicanum; assembly: GCF_040938575.1. Lineage (NCBI taxonomy): Eukaryota > Metazoa > Chordata > Amphibia > Caudata > Ambystomatidae > Ambystoma > Ambystoma mexicanum. The sequence goes on along the minus strand of NC_090922.1, from coordinate 1,059,093,765 downwards.
CAGTCTTAAGAGTGAGGTCTTTAAGAGATGCTTTGTGCATGGGTTCGAATGGTGAGCCCATGAGTCTGGTAAGTACCACGTTAAGGTCCCATCCGGGAGCTGGGTCAGCTATCGGGGGGTGCATTCTCTTTACTCCCTCCATGAAGGCCTTTATAACAGGGATCTTCCACCACAACACCTTGAGTTGGGAAGTGGTGTATGCAGAAAGTGCCGCTAGGTGGACTTTAATGGAATTGAACACTAGACCTGAATCCAATAAGTGGGTCAGGTATAGAACAATATGTGTGGGAGAGCAGTCAATCGGGTTGATGCTTTTTCCTCTGCACCAGATGACAAATCTCTTCCACTTGCTAGAATAGCAGTGGCGAGTGTTAGGTTTTCTGGCTTCCCTGAGGGTGTCCATGCATCTCTGCGGGAGCTGTAGATGTCCGAATTCTATGATCTCAGGAGCCAAGCTGCTAAGTTCATGTTCTGGGGGCATGGATGCAGAGTCCTGCCCTTGTCTTGTGACAGCATGTTGTACGGGCAGGGGAGTTTCACTGGGGGAGATAGAGACATCTCCATCAAGTGAGCGAACCATGGCTGTCGGGCCCACATTGGGGTCACCAGTATCATGGTCACTTGTTCCTGGTGCATCTTGTGCACCACCTTGTTGAGAAGGGGAGTCTGGGGAAAAGCGTAAACAAATTTCCCTGACCATTGCATCGACAGACCGTTCCCCTTGGATTGGTTCTGGGGGTACCTGGAGGCGTAACTTGGGCATTGTGAGTTCTCCAGGGTTGCGAATAGGTCCATTTCTGGGAATCCCCATTGTGTGAAGACGTCGAAGACGATGTCTTCGTGCAGTCGCCATTCGTACTCTTCGGGCAGGGGGAAATCTCTGCTGAGTTTGTCTGCCAGCAGATTGAGTTCCCCTGGTACATGTTGTGACAGTAGGAACATGTTTTATTTGAGAGCCCACTTCCATATATTTTGGGCCAGTTTGGACAGTCCTGGAGAGTGGGTGCCCCCCTGCTTGTTGACGTAGTACATGGCTGTGGTGCTGTCTGTAAGGACCAACACAGTCTTGCCTTGTAGGTGTTCCTGGAAGGCTTTTAGCGCCTTGAACACAGCTAGTAGCTCCAGTAGATTTATGTGCTTGGATGCTACGTTCGGAGTCCACACTCTGTGAGCAGTCTGATGGGATAGGTGAGCCCCCCATCCTGTGAGGGATGCGTCTGTGGTTAGAGTGGCTTCCGCCACGGGTGTGGCAAAGGGTTTCCCTCTTTCCAGGTTTTCCTTTGTCCACCACCGTAGCGAGAGAACCAAGGCCTGCGAGACCACCACTAGATCGCCCCATAGTCCGCTTGCCTGACACCACTGGCTGTTGAGCCACTCTTGCATAGGGCGCATGCGCAGGCGCGCGTGAGGTACCAAATAAATACACGACGCCATCATGCCTAGCAAGCGCATTGCTTTGCGTACCGTCACCTCTCGACCGGTCACATATTGAGGGATCTGAAACAGCATGTTTTGGACCCTCTCGGAGGGGAAGACGAGGCCGTCCTTTGTTTGAATTAGAGCCCCTAGGAATTGTTTGACTTGGCTGGGGTCTAGGCTGGACTTCTTTTCGTTGATGGAGAAGCCCAACTGGAACAAAAGGTCTACAGTCTTTTGGGTATTGGAGAAGCATGTTTCGTAAGAATCCCCTGTTATGATCCAGTCGTCGAGGTAAGGGTAAACTGGGATGGACAACCTGCGCAGGTGGGCCGCTGCCACTGCCAGTACCTTCGTGAATACCCTTGGTGCTGATGCTATGCCGAAGGGTAGCACTGTGAACTGGTAGTGTTTGCCCTCTATCATGAACCTGAGGTATCTTCTGTGCGCTGGCAACATTAGAATATGAAAGTATGCATCTTTCATGCCCAATGTTGTCATGTAATCTCCCTGTGATAGCAGTGGGATCACTTCCTGTAAGGTCACCATACGAAACTTCTGGGGTTTGATAAACTTGTTCGCTGGGCGCAGATCTAATACAGGGCGCATGGTTAGATCCTTTTTGGGTACAAGGAAGTACACTGAATAAATACCTTCCGTTACCTGAGATAGAGGCACGACCTCTATGGCTCCATTTTCCAGCAGTTGTTGTAATTCTTGGAGAAGGATGGCAAGGTGTTCCGGTGTCATGCGTCGTACCCTTGGGGGTCTGTATGTTGGGGAACTGTTGAATTCGATGCAGTATCCGTGGGCTACGGTGGAAAGTACCCAGCGGTCTGATGTTATTCCCTCCCATGCTGGAAGAAATGATGTTATCCGGCCCCCGACCGGTGTTGCATGGGAGGGGACGCGAATCTTCGCGTCACTTGGTGTTGTTGGGGGCTTGGGATCCTCTGGGGGTGGACCCCCGACCTCTCCCTTTGCCCTGGCGCTGGCCTCTTTGGCTGTACTGCCCACTATTGGTCTGGTAATTGGTGGCAGGGTACTGTTGCTGCTGATTCTGCTGTTGGCGTTGGCCACGAAAAAAGCGTTTGTTGCTATAGCCGCGTCTGGTAGTGGGCTTAGAGATCTGGTCAAGAGTTTTGATAGTATCGAACTCTTTTTTAGCCATCTCCAGAGCCTCATCCACCGCTTTCCCGAAGAGGTTTGAGTCTTCAACAGGTTTATTTATTAAAGACGCCTGTGTCTCCGGTTTGAACCCTGAGTTGCGCAGCCATACATGGCGTTTTAGGAGTATTCCCTGAACCAGGGAACGTCCCGCTGTCTCTGCAGCATCCACCGAGTTATTTACAATACTCTGGTTGACCTGGGTTCCTTCGCCAATAGTTGATAGCAGGCATGTACGTAGTGGTTCCGGCGCTTCTTCGGCGTCTTTGCGCAGTTTGGCCCACTGCGCATCCGCGTAGTTAGCTAGCAAAGAATTGTTGTTCGCAATTCTTGCCGAAAAGGCAGCCGAGGATGTGACTCTCTTTGCAAGGGCATATAACCTCTTGCCCTCCTTGTCAGGTGGTGCCTCGCTGGTGGACAGCAGCACCCCTGCCCTCTTCCTTGTATTAGTTACTACAAGGGAATCCGGAATGGAATGTCCCCTGATGTACAGCGGGTCTGAGGGTGAAGGAGTGAAACGTTTTTCAATTCTTGGATTAACTCCTCTGATTAGTGCGGGTGTGGATAGCGAAGGGATGATTCTTCTCTTCACTGAAGCGAGGAGGGGAATGGTCTGGCTGACTGGGGGTTTCTCCTTAATTACTCTTTCCACAAAGTCTATTTCAGGAGAGATCTCCCCAGTGTCCAGTTCGAAATGTGCTGCTGCTCTGCGCAACAGGGCATTGAATGTGGGCTGATCGTCAATGGGAGACGTGTTTCTAACAGGTGAATTGTCAGGAGGCTTTAGGTTCAGGACATCAGTGTCCGAATATACTGATGGGGATTGCCAGGGATGAGAAGGTCCTTCTTCTGGATTTTCTCCGAAGCCTTCTCCTACCATGTCTGGGTTGTCTTCCAGACCTTCCTCCTGGTTCTGTCCCTCTTCATCGTCCACAAATCCATCCTCCTCCTCCAAGTATTGTTCCTCACCAGTGAGGTCATACACATTATGGAAGTCTGAGGCTGTGTCCTGCTGGGGATTGACTAGTCTCGGATATTTGGCCCTGGGGTCCTCCTGAGGCCCTTCTCTTGTTCTGTTGGGAGTGGGAGGGTTCTGGGTCTTCATAAACCTCTCCATTCTCTCCATGCAGAGATGGAGCCTTTCCATGATTTCATGGGGTACCCCTGAGCGGTCTAGTGGGGGAAAATTAGTGTCATCTAGCTGAAAACGGCTCGACCTCTCCCATAACGTCGAGGAAAGTGTCCCGTCGCCTTCCGAAAAGCCTTCCGGTGTGCTGGGGGTCCCCCCGATTGAAGGGGGTAGTCCCTGTCTTTCTTCGGCCTTTTTCGGCGTGTCTTTCGACCTCTGCGTAGCGCTCGACGTGTCTTTCGGCGTACGCTTCTGGGCGTCGGCTACAACGATCCTCGCCAGGCTCTCTGTGACTCTGTCAGCGGAGGGCTGTGGTTTCGACGTTACGGGTGTCGATCATTCTACGGCGGCGTGCGCTCTCTGCTGGTGCGCGCCGGCCGATGGTTTGGGGGCGGCGCCCTTATTTGCCGAAAGCCCAGTCGCTGGTCGCGGCTGCGGTTGCGAGAGGGGCTTCGAACCTGAATGGTCCGAGGAGGCCGCCGGTGGAACCTGCATCTCCTTGGGCGCTGATGCTTTCTTCGTCTTCGACGAAGAAGAGCCATGGGTTGTGTGCTTATGTGTGGTATCGTGTGCGTCAGTGTCGCCGGGGTGTTCATCCCCATAAGCAGGGCGTGAGCCGAGCCCGTCGGGGCCGGGGACAGACGACGAAGAGCCCGAGCGCTCTTTAGAGGGGTCTACGACTTCCGTAGCGGAGGTCGTGTTATCACGTTCCTCGTCACTGTCGGTGGTAGCAGCGGCGGGTGAAGAATCGGCCTTCAACATAGCGTAGGCCGCCCACCTCTTGACCCTACGGTCTTTTAGAGTCTTTGGCTTAAGAAGCTGACAAGCCGTGCAAACCTCCTCTTTGTGATCGAGGGGCAAGCAGCGGTTACACCGTGAATGCTTGTCCTTCCAAGTAAACTTGCCCTTGCAAAGTGGGCAAAACCTAAAGGGTGTCCTCTCCATAGCCGAGGCAATAAATCGTGATAACGACCCCAAGGGAAAGGAAGGGGAAAAGGAAAGGCATTCTCAGAAAAGAACCAGAGATGTCCCACGACCCCACTCTCCCTACTGTATTTGGCCTGCGAGGCCAGGCCACGTGTTCGGCAACGCCGAAGGATCTCCTCCGCTCGTCCCCTCCGTCGAAGATCTTGCTCGGCGGAGACAGCTTCACAACTGCGTCGAGGGAGGGATCGATATGTTATATATTAAATAGGAAAACGACCAAAGGTCGAGGAGATGGAATCTGCAATGTCTCTCGAGGAGCTCCGCGTAAAGGCGACCAGTAGCTGGGCGGAAAAAAACAATCTGAGGGACCTCGACGCGCGAGGGATTGTGGGTACAACGCATGTCACTATAGGGATAGTATTTCAGACACGCCTTGTCGACGTCCCTTTTCGACTACGAAAAACAAAATGCAATACTCCGCAGTGACCACTGGATGTCGGACCTATGCACAGCATGTGATTCTAAGCAGATTAACAAACATCAGAAATTCTGAATTCTTTCCTCTGATTGAAAGGTCAACCCCTCTTGCGTGTCTAGGATAGCTCCTAGGAACCGTTTGGAGGTGCTTGGCACCAGACTTGACTTTTTCTCATTTACTGAGAAACCTAATTCGAAGAGGAGGTCGATCGTTCTTTGAATGTTTGTTCTGCAAATAACTGGGGTCTCCCCCGTGATGAGCCAGTCGTCCAGGTAAGGGTACACCGGGATTGCCTCCCTGCGTAGGTGTGCTGCCGCCACCGCCAGTACCTTGGTGAATACCCTTGGGGCCGAAGCTATCCCGAAGGGCAGTACCTTGAACTGGTAGTGCCGACTGTCCACCTTGAAGCGCAAGTACCTTTTGTGCGCTGGGAACATGGAAATATGAAAATAGGCATCTTTCATGTCCCATGTTGCCATGTAATCCCCCTTTTTTTAGGAGGGGGATTACCTCTTGGAGAGTAGTCATGCGAAATGTTTGGGGCTTGACATACTTGTTTGCAGGGCTTAAGTCCAATACTGGACGCATTGTCAAATCTTTTTTTGGCACAAGGAAATAAGTTGAATAGACACCCTTGTTTACCTGGTGTCCCGGGACGAGTTCTATCGTGTCGTTTGCTAGAAGATTGACAATCTCCTCGAAGAGGATCTTCTGGTGGTCCAAAGAATTTATTTTTTGTCGTGGAGGGTGGTTTCGGGGACGCTCTAACAGTTCTATGCAGTATCCTGCGGACACTGTGGACAGCACCCTTCTGTCTGATGTGATCCCTTCCCAAGCTTGGGTGAAGTTGGAAAAGCGTCCCCCTACTGGGGATGCGTGAGAAGGGACCCTGAACGGAGCATCACTGTTTCGGTGGAGGCGTGCCGCCGCCTCTACTGGGGCTGCCTCTACCTTTACCACGTCCTCTCTTATTACCCCTGCCATAACCCTGGGTAGACTGCTGGTTGTTATTGTTCCATGGTGTACCCTGCCCCTGGGAATAGTTTGATCCTCTCTGGGAATTTTGTCCGCGTGGGCGACGAAAATTGCCATTCCCTCTTTGGTTTGGGGGTTTATTGGTTAGTTGGCTTAGGGATTTGAGTGTCTCATACTCTTACTCGGCATTTTTCAGCGCATCCACGACCGCCTTTCCAAACAATAGATCCGGCTCCACTGGTTTATCTATTAATGATGCTTGGGTTTCGGGTTTGAACCCAGATTGCCGCAACCAAGCATGCCTTTTGATAACAGTACTTTCTGCTATCAATCTGACAGCGTTATCCACGGCATCAAAGGTTGCTTTTAAAATGCAACCGGACACAGCTCTTCCCTCTGCCGAAACTTGTGCCAATTGGCTTTTTAAGGGATCTGGGGCGGAATATATGAGTGCCGCGACTTCTTCCCACTGGTGCAGTTGTAACTCACCAGCAGGGTGGTGGAGTTGGCAATCCTTGCCTGGTAGGCGGAAGTGGAGGCTACCTTCCTGCCCAAGCCATAAATCTTCTTGCTCCCCTTGTCGGGAGGAGCTTCGGACGATGACAAGGGTGTTCCCGCCCTCTTACGGGTGTTTGTAACTACCAGAGAGTCCAGTTTCAGATGCCCCCTTATGTACAGTGGGTCTGATTGTGCTGCCCTGAAAAGCTTCTCAATTCTGGGGTTTACTGCCCTAGTGAGATTGGGATTAACAAGGGAAGGGTCTATTCTTCTTTGTATAGATTTAAGGATAGGGATGGCCTGGGCAACAGGTCTCCTTTCTCCCACTAACTCCCCGGCAAAGTCCCTCTCTTCTTGAGCACCTTGGGTATCAATGCGGAAGTGTTCTGCCGCTCTGGACAGAACTTCATTCAAGAGAGGCTGGTTGTCGACAGGGGAGTCGGTAACCGGGGGTTCTTTATCTACCGGGGAATCTACCCTGTAGGTTTCTGGGTCGTCGTCGTCCTCTTCTTGGTCCTCATCAACCCCATAGTAGCCCGTCACAGTTTGTTCTTCCAACATGCCCAAATCTGGATCTCCCTGGTATTGAGAATAGGGCTGTATACAGAAGGGGTCTGAAGACTGTGTTGGTGCTTCAACCTGGGACTTCTTACTTGGGGGTATTGGATCCTTAGAGCATGAGGGTGCTGACCTTGTGGGTATAAGAGAAAGTGTTCAGGGTTCTTGGCGTAGAAATCTGCCAATGACGACATCCTTGACATGACTCGGTCTATGTCATCACTAGACCATTCTCTTGAACTGGGAATGACTCTTTCTTGGAGGGCTTTCCCTGTTTTATCTTGACTAGACCTACTGGTTTGAGCAGGGGTCTTTGGGATAACAGAAGACAGACTGGTCTGTGTGTTTAAGTGGAGTAGAATGTTTTTGAGGTGTGGAAGGAGGCTGAGACTGCTTCCTCTGTTTTTCCCCTTCCCCGTGGGTGGAAGAGTGTTTACCCTGTTTTTTTCGCCCTTTGGACCCTTTCGACGCTGAGGTTCGGGGGTAGTGTCCCCATCTCTCGAGCGTGGAGTTTGGGACTCGGGAACAGCTGTTACGCGGCCTGCTGACGCCGACTCCTGGAGTGCGGTCTGGGGATATAGGTCGGCTTAGTCTTCCGACGATCGAACCTCCGTTACCTTGGGGAGCGAGGCACTCTTGGCAACAGTGGATGGTTGCCTGGAGTCAAGCGGCGATCTAGATCGAGAATGCCCAGAAGACTCCGATTCGGACCGTTCTCTATGTGCCTCTTTCCGAGTACTCGACGTGCGCGTCGAGTCTCGGTTGGACTTCATATGTTTTGTGGAAGTGCTGTGGGTAGCGCTTGTGTCGCCAGGGGTTTTCCCCAAAGCAGCCTTGCCAGACGACCTTCCGAGGTCGGGGACTTACGCTTGCCTGTCTCTTGACGCCACGTTGCCCTCGCCGTCCGAAAGCACGGCGTTGCTGCAATCGCTGAAGATGCTCTCCGCTGCCATGGCCTCTTGACGCCTGGCATGGTGGGCCCAACGCTTGATCGAACGGTCCTTTAGTGTTTTCGGTTTGAACCTACCACACGGTCTGCAGTTCGCCTCGGGGTGGTCCCTCAGCAAGCAGAGATTGCACATGGCCTGTCTGTCAACCCAAGGGTACTTGCGGTTGCACTTGGGGCAAAAATGGAAAGGGGTACCCTCCATATGCACCTTGTGGCAGCGGGCTAATAAGTGTAGGAATATATAAGAATGTACCTATATACCAAAGAGTGTAGAGTATGTCCACCCCCACTCTCCCTACTTACAGGGCCGAGGCCAGAGGCCTTCCGAGGCCCAAATCCGTCATGCAGCTCTCGACAGTGGATTCTTTCTCCGGGCCGGCGTCGAGTGTGGAAGTCCGGTGACTCGAAGTTGGGGTGGAGAAATGGGGAAATAACAATATTTTTGCAAAAGTATGGCTAAGGCCAGGGAACTCTGCGGAATGCTTCCGACCAGTATGGACGAAAAAAAACAATCTAAGGGTCCTAGACGCGTGAGGGATCATGGGTACAGTGGATGTCACACTAGGGATAGTATTACTGGCAGGCCCTGTGTCGATGCCCATTTTCGAGTTTCGAAGAACAAACTAATACTCCGCAGCTTAAACTAGATGTCGGCCTATGCACAGCATGTGATCTAAGCAGATTCCACAAGCCTCAGAAATATACATATTTTTCTTCATTTTATTTTCTCCAAGTGGGGCCCCCACCCAGTACATGAGCTAGAGGGGGCCCCCGTTACGCCAGTGCTAGTGTGTGGTGTGATGGAAGCAGAAAATGAATGAGGAGCTGCTGCAGAGTGAGAGAGGCTCCAGAAGGCCACCGTAGCTGAGTGACCAAGCCCAGCTGCCAGAGAAGCAGACACCTACTCAGTAAGATATACGGGTGACTGGGGGACACTGGAGGTGGTCGTGGTAGGAGCTGAAAGTTTGGGTTAAGAGGGTCTGGGACCCTGAAGCTAGCTGTGTGAGAAACCTCCGATTTGACATAGGTTTATACTAATGTTTAGCAGGCAAGTGAACCGAGCCAACAAAGTGGAAACAAAAGCGCCTGTCTGGGACCTGCACCCATATAAAGAGAACTGGGAAACGAATAGACAGTACATGCACTACTTGGTAGGCAAGTAAACCAAGACTGTATGTGATCCCACAGCTTGGAGGAGCATCCAGGCTGTTCTTTTTCGTCGCAGTACCTGGTGGGAAGAAATCGGGTCTGCCAAGCAGCGCCAGGGACCCACTACAGCTTCAGAGTGCATCCAGGCTACTGTTCTTCGTCGAAGTACCTGGTGGGAGGAGACCAGGGCTGCCAACCAGGGTCAAGGGCTCATTCCAGTTTGGAAACCCAGCCAAACTCCTTTTGTGTGTGTAAATATATCTGGTGAAAAAGAACCAGGTCTGCCAATCAGGGTCAGGGATCCAGGGACAGAAAAGCAGCCTGAGAAGGGCCAACCAGGGGATGGAATTTCACTCAACAGTTGTGTAACTTACGAGAAGCCGGAACAAGGCCGGGAAAGGGAGATATTCGCCAATTCTTCAAGATCTTAAGATTTCAGAACTGTCTTTGTCCAAGGGAAGGGTACCACTCCCTTTGAAGTATTAACCTAGTAAAGTACAAGGAGTACAAGACTGGGAGATCCCCACTACTAAAAACGCTCTCACTGGCGACTGGAATTTCATAGCTAATAAGTGCCAGAAAGCCTTTCAAGGGCTGATTGATGCCCTGTGCCAAGCTCCAGTCTTGAGAGCTCCAGATTATACTCAGCCCTTCCTTGTGCAAACGGATACATCCAATACAGGAATTGGGGCAGGCTCGAGTCAGGTGGATGAAAAAGGCAGGGAGCACCCCATCTGCTGCATCAGCAAGAAACCTAAAGATAGGGAAAAGAGGTGGGCTATTATTCAATGAGAATGTGTTGACATTGTGTGGTTGTTGAAGTTTACATCATAGTTATATGGATCTACTTTCAAATTCAAACTGACCACCAAACTCTGGAATGGCTGATGCAGATGAAGAGTGAAAATCTTAAGATGATCAGGTGGTCAAAAAGCCTGCAAGGGTCTAACTTCACAATTGAGCATAAGTCAGGGTCACACATGGACTCTCCAGAAGGTATAACCGACTGAAACAAGAGATTCATCAAGGAGTAGATTACATTCTCCGGTCCCTTGCTCTGGGGGTGGTGAGGATGGAGGGTGTGGGGGTAGTGTTTGGTAGACTTTCCTTCTTGAGCGACATTCTACCCACTTTATGAGCCTCCAGCATTTTTGCTCGACTAATGGAGTTTTTGACTACCTCTCCTGAGTGAGTAGGAAACATTTTCCCTTTGTCTCGGGAGGATAGCTCAGGGGCAACATGCTCGCCTTGCAAGCAAGAGACACAGAGCAACACAAGTTCGATTCCCCGGGTCTGCGCTTAGAAACCTCCAGGTATTAAGCGCGTTATAAATAACCTATCGTATCACTCACTCATCCTTTTACTCTGGCACTGGGAATCCTTTTTATCTCGGTTTGGTACTTTGTAATGGAATTCTACTTTCCTCCAACTTTTCTGCCAATTGCCCTTTCCTATTGAAGCACACAGCACATTCTGTGCAGTGCTGCTTCGAGTTCCTATAGCTTCCATTTTTATTTAACCTGTGATAAGACATTACTAGGGCAGAGGGACACTTTTGTCCCACCTGTATTTTATTTTAATGAGTGCTGAGGGGAAGCAAGGTCTGCCTTTTCTCTCCTCTACAGTAACCTTTTGGTTACTGCGACAAGATCATCTGACAGGCCGGTGGCAGTGTACCTTTTTACACAACTTTTTGTGCACATTTGTCACAGGTCGTCTTCACAGCTGCTGTAAGGGACATAAGGATGATCACTTGCCTAAAATGGTGGCTGCACTTTTTTAAGCCCTGTTCTCAATGACTTGTCCTTTCTTGAGCCTACTTCTACCCAGCAGGGTGGGTGAAGTCCCAGACTCCAGGACTGCCACAAAGCTGAAATCTGGTCCTTGAGATTAGAGGCAAAGAGATCAACCAAAGGCTGCCCCTCCCCACCCCCCGCCTTTGAAACAGAGGACAGATTTCTAAGATGGAGTTCGCTACCATGGCTGTTTGATAAAAGACGTCAGATCTGCTTCACCATTGACCCAGAGAACGGAACGGTTTGAAGCATAATGTTGTGCTGTATTGCCCTTTTGGACATCTCCACGGGTTGAAATCGAATACCCACTGCTTGTTCAAGTAGAAAAATATCCAAATCAGTGTCCACCATGCTCAACATGAAGTATTCAGCAAATTTGGGCAGGAAGGCTTTCCGGCTCTACAAGTTGAGCTCCAATACATTTATGTAGATTTTGCTGTTTGGCAGCCACAGGTCATTGATCTGGAAGGCAACCAGAGAGGTAGACTACAGAAGATGTTTGCTGAAGGTGTTTGCTCCAGAAAAGGGGAACGGTTAGTGAAACTGAGACAAATTCTGCTTAGAGAGGGCAACATGATCCGAATAAGGCAAGTAACGGTGGGAGGTAAAGAAGGGGAAGAAAGACCGAAACCTAGACACCTACCCACCAAAAGTACCCAGGAATTCCCTCTAATAGTCCTCCCCTCTATGTGACGAGCAATCCTGCCCCAGGGAGGCATGAGGTGGGACCAAAAATGAAAGTCAGTTGCTTTGCTTTAGACAATGCAATCTGGGGAGATTAGTATGAGAAGAAAAACTCTTGGGTGTAGTGATCTGCGATTCCCGTTATGCACTGGAAAGATAAAGAAGGAAGATTCTAGCCGATGACAACCCTTTCAACAAAACACTGCATCGATCTGCTTGTGATCTGGCACTGAGATGTGGCTAGTTTCGACCTATTCTTCGATTGGCTCAATAAACAGAATCCATATCTAAAATTTACTTACACCCAAAGCAATAGTAACACCAATTTTTGGGATATCACAATTTAGGCTGAAAACACAGAAAAGGTATTGAACGTAAAACCTTTTCATAAAGTAATGGATAAGAACTCTTACCGGCATTTGAAAGTTTTCACCCTAAAACACACTAGAGAAAACTTGCAGTTCGGGCAATTTGTACGCCTGCAGCGCAACAGTACAGACAAAGCAGGATTTGAAAAGGAAGTACTTATTTTAAGTTCTAACTTGAGAAAGAGGATATCCAAAGAGAATTGCAAAGAAAGACTTGAAAAGAGCCTTGAATAACAATCAAGAGGCTCTGCAGGAATATCGGACGAAGAAACAAGCTAGTGAGGACATCATGCACGTCAGTACTTTTAACCCCTTTTCAAATCAAAAGGATAAGGAAAAACTAGCATACGTTTCCAAAAAGGTACACATGCAATCTGTAGAGGTGCACATGTACACGTCATCTCTAGTGCCCACCCCCTCACCTCCGTCATACTGGAATAACAGCAAGAGCACTGTGTGACACCAGGTATCAGTCCAATACTGCATCCAAGATACGAGAATTGTTATGCACTCAGACAACCATAACAAATGTTCCCCAACACTGACGTGGAGTAAGGATGTCTACATATACCAATGAACAGACAAGAGCTCTAAGAGAAATTAGAGTAGAGCAAACTGACATAAATAAGAGGAGATGCAAGGACGCACTGAAACAATATGCAAATATTTGATGAAGATTCAACTGAAGGACTAAGAGAAATATGTCTCCTTCGCTCATCTCGGACTGCCTGTCCGCCATCCAGGAGTGGTCTGCCGCCAATGATCTTTGAATAGTGCGCTCAAGAATTTTATTGCCCTGAGCTTTCGGGCATGTGGTTTTAAGCAAACTGATCAATCGTAAAAACATTTTCTATGTGCCATACCTTAGTTTTCCTCACTTTTACACATGCGAAATCAAGCAGCAGGGCGCAGCCATCTTGTGCTAATCTTATCTGTTGCCGCATCGCCCCAAGTTGACCTGCCTTTGCGGCACTAAATCATATCCCCGCCTCTGAAGTTGACATCACTAGACGCGTACGGCCCATTTCACAATGCAAATGCACACCACGTGTCAACGTTCTCTGTGCGCCAGCTAATGACGTGTCTCCATGTAAATGGCAGGACGTCTCTTTCCTCAATCAGTATAAACAGACCGCTTCTCATCAGACAAAATCAGAGTTGCTTTTTCAATCATTTCACTGTTATTTTTTTTGTATATCCTGTGACTCGTTTCTGCTCTGTTCAGCTATGTTCGCTGCTCGTAGCCTGTGTGAACAGATACTAGTACTAGCATTACTATCAATTTAAATGTTGTCGTATAATAGCAACAATACAGCTCTACCAGTATGAGCCAGAGTATTCCAAGGCAGAATTAGTTATAAGAGAAAGATGCGAAAACGATGGGGCATTGAACGACAATTGGCAGGACTATACACCGGATCATGAGCCTGAGCCTTGTCGTATGGAAGACGTTTCCACCTGGTGTACCTGCAATCGGTGCGAGGTCATACCAAGCGAGGAGGAGAACTGCTGCTGCAGAGAAAACTCTGGATGCTTGGCCTACATATCGGAAGAAGACACAGGACCGATGCGCATTACCAAGCTGCATGACTTCAGGGCAGCCTGCCTCACATCTGTGTTGAGGATTATGATGGTGCTTATGCACAAACTTTGCGCAACAGTTCGCCCTCGCAATCCAAGTAACAAGGAAGTGTACTCTAGATGTGATGTAATTTCGGCCACTAACATTTCATGTGTGTCTACTATATTGTCGTAACTTTGATCTATCACTGCCAAATGAATGTAGTGGCAATTCAATACATCTCTCACGCTATGAGGAAAACATAGTGGTCATCTTATGTGTCTTTCACGTACAACCAAGAAACAATATTTCTATGTGTCCCAAACGTTATGGATTGTATGTTTCTTCGCCTTTGTAATGAGTCTACACTTTAAAGCCCAGTTGAATGATCCATGAAGTAACATATGTACTGGCAACTATGCCATAGGATACAAGATTGCATTTTCAACTAAGGTTTCTACACTTATCAGGTTCATTTAAATACAGTTTGTATGTTTCTCTTCCACAGGTGGTACAGGCTGGTGGCCCATCGTTCGTTTACATGGTGGCTTCATGGGAGACTTGGACACTGCGTTCGACGAGTAATGCCCACCTGTGTCGTTGGTGCCATTCGAGGCAAATTCTCCAGCGACAGCAGTCAGTACAGGGAAGTTTCCCACACTGTGCTGCAACCCGAAGTATACAATTTGTAGTACGTTTGTGCCATCAACATAATAAAATAAAAATCATCTTTTATGAATAGTTTTCATTTTTCAGTGAATCAAGGACACGCTCACTTGTCCTGGCAGGATGGGAAGGTGTCAAACACCATGTACACTTCAAAGGTATCTTCCATGCAGGGGCCATTGTTCACATGGCCTCCCCAAACCCAGCGTCTCCAGGAAGGCTCCCCTGAAGCAGACCGCGCCCCTGCAATACACATAAGTGTGTCTCCCCCTTCAACAGTGCTCCAGCCCTTTTCTGCACGGCTAATGCCCATCCATCCATCCATCCATCCATCCATCCCCCCCCCCTCCACCATCAATGGCAGTTCGCACCTTTGGCCATGCCCTCCCAAGGGGGCTGGCAGGGTGGGAACGGCCAAAGTGCCTAACACCATGTACACTTCAAAGGTATCTTCCGCACAGGGGCCATTGTACACACTTCCTCCCCAGACCCTGTCTCTCCAGGCTCCCCTGAAGCAGATCGCGCCAGAAACATGTCACACATCCACATACATACCCAATTTTATAATCCTTTATAAATTACTCACCGTAGTGACCAACGTACTCTTAGTCCTCTTTCCTCCATACTGCATGGGCGTCCCTCACGAGGGACGGGAGACCGAACCTTTTTCACCAGAAAAAAACCTTCCCCTTTAAATTTAGAGGCGCACGGGGGTGCGTCCCTGGGAGCATGCGCTGCCCTGACTCTGCCACCACACCTCAGTCCCCATAGACGCATCGACAATAGATTAAACATTGCCTAATGACACCAATTTTGTCACGGGGAGGTTGGTGGGACGTATGGAGGAAAGGAGGCTAAGAGTACGCTAGTGACTACGGTGAGTAACTTATAATTACTCTTACGTCCCGTCCCCTTTCCTCAATACTGTATGGGCGATTACAAGCAAATGTACCCTTAGGGTGGAGGGGAGACCCTCTTAAGCAAACAGGTTCCTAAGAACCACCTGTCCGAAAGCCATATCTAATCTAGAGCCGGCATTCAAACAGTAGTGCTTGCAGAAAGCCGCAGGGGTGGCTCATGTGGCCGCCCTGCTTATGACTTGCCGGGGGACGTGCCGCTGGAAGGCGATGGCAGTTGCCTTGGCTCCGACCGCGTGGGCATGCATGTTGGCCAGAGGCGGCTTATGCTGTCCCTGGTAGGCTTCTCTGATGGCTGAGACCATCCACCGGGCTATGGATGCCTTGGATGCCCGATACCCCGGACTTGAGCCTCCAAAAGGTGATGAATAGAGCGTCCGACTTGCGAAAGCTCCTCGTGCTATCAAAGTAGAATTTCAGTGCACGACTGACATCAAGATAGTGCAGAACTCTCTGCGCCTCGTCCTTGGCCTCAGCAAAAAACGTGGACAGCACAATTTCCTAGTTCAGATGGAATGCGGAAGGCACATTAGGAAGGACCCTTGGGTGCGTCTGCAGGACTATCTTGTCCTTGTGAAACATAGTGTATGGCTCTGAGGCGACCAGTGCCTGAATTTCGCTGATTCTGCAAGCCGAGGTGAGGCCGACTAACAAGGCCATCTTAATGGTGACCAACCTGATGTCTGCAGATGCCATTGGTTCGAATGGTTTGTGCACCAGGGCACCCAAGACTATGTTAAGGTCCTAAACGGGGTGTGGCTTCTTGATGGGTGGGTAGAGCCTGGCGAGAGCCGTCAGATGTTTCCTGACAATCAGGTTGGAGGAGGAAAAACTCTTCTCTGCAGAGTTTCTGTAAGCCTCAATGGCTGCCAGGTAAGTGCGGCAAATGTCCACCTGCACGCCTGATTGGACGCGATGTGCCGAAGAGGAGTGCACGTCGTCCAGGGAACATGACGGAGGGTTAATGGCCCTTTGAGTCTGCCCAGTGGTAGAACCTGGTCCACTTGCTCTTATAACTGGGCCCTCGTGGATATGCTCCTGGGGCCCTGTATGATCTCTTTATTAGCTTTAGAGAGGCTGAGATGTCCTAGAGTGACCTGTTCAGTAACCACGCTGTGAGGGCTTATTTCTCTGGGGTGGAGTGGATGACCCTGCCCCCCTGCATTGCCAGAAAATGAGCTGGGCCTGTCGGCAGGCGCATGGGAGGCCTCTCCGAGAGGCTGAGCAGCTCCTAAAACCATGGCCTGGCTGGCCACCATGGAGCTATCGGAATGATGCTGAGGTGGCGAGACTCCTTGATCACTAGTCTGCTTACTAGTGCAAATACTAGGTGAGAACAATTCTATCATCATTGCAGAGCATCAAAATCGAAATTTAAATACTTGGAAATGTAGTATGCAATGGGGTTGTTATCGTTAAGTATGTGGAACACGAAAGGTTTGAATTGCCCAATAAAGAGAAAAAGTATTGTCCAACCTCTGGAGGGAAAGAATTGATGTGTTTTTTTTTGCAGGAAACGCATTTTGCAGAAGGCATCGGGAACCTCCTTACTAGTTCAAAATAGCCAGGAATGTGGCTAAATTGTTATTCGTCAAAATCAAGCGGTGTAGGAATGTTATTTCGAAGAGGGTTGGGGGTTTGTGTGGATAAGGTTACTATGGATGAAGAGGGACGTGTCATTCTGGTCGACGAAGCACGAAAGCAAACTTATCAACCTAGGTTCTATATATGGTCCATGTGTTGGAGGGGGAAGCTTCTTCAAAACCAAACTTAAGCGGTATGGGAGGGGAATTGGTGATCTTACGTTGGGATTTTAATTGCATTTTAGATTATAAAACGGATAGGTCTTCAACATGCTCTTTTACTAGACAAAAATCAAGCAAAGAATTTCAAGAATTTATGGATATATTTGATTTGGTCGATGTCTGGAGAAATTTACATCAGGGAGAAAGGGATTTCTCATTTTACTCTCCGGTTCACCATTCTTTTTCCAGAATAGACTATGTTCTTATCTCTGATAAGCTTTGTGGAAACAGTCACTGAGGCAAATATTCGTGAGCGGCATCTCTCGGACCACTCATTAGTAGAGATTAAAATAAATTTTGGTTTGAGTAGGCAAAGCTTCAATAGGTGGAGACTTAAACCATTCATCCTGAACGAGGCAAATGCTTCAAAGGCTCTATGTCATTTTGTAGTGAACTATAACGAGAACAAAGTATCAACTGACAGTCTAATGGTATGGGACTCTTTTAAAGCTTCAATTTGGGGAGAATTAATGAATTGGACTGCTAGAGCAAGGAAAAGGGGGAGAATTAAATTGAGGGAACTTGGATTGAAGTTAGGGGACTTGCAAAAACAGCATACTCTGAATGGAGCCGAAGGGGACCATATTATGTTAGACAAAGTAAGGTAATTATTGAGATGTGAAGTTGATGCTGATAGCGGTGTATTTTACTTGAAACAACAATATTGGGAGTTAGGGGACTGCGGAGGTAGGTTACTGGCAAATAAGCTGAGGGGTTTCTCAGAAGGGTCTTTTAGTCAAAAAAAGGATAATGGTCTTGGAGGTGTAGCAGTCAAAAAGAAGGAGATAAGTTAATATTTCCACTCTTTTTATGCCAACCTATATACTGAAGACCGTATCCCACTAGAAAATGAACAAGCCGATTTCTTTAGTAAGATTGATGTTCCTAGTCTTTCTGATGATGGTCAAGTTTTTCTAGATGCCCCAATTTCTGTTGCAGAATTTTTACAAGCCATTAGTGGATTAAGAGTTGGAACATCCCCGGGTTTAGACAGACTACCTGTTGAATTTTAGCAATCATTTGTGGTTCAGTTAGCGCTAGAATTGTGTGACCTTTATAATCATTTTCTAGTGCAAGGTATTATTTGTCCCTCGATGAGAGAGACTATTGTCACAGTGATCCCCAAGTCAGGACGCGATACATCTAAGTGTTGTAATAACCGTCCTATATCTTTGCTCAATGTGGATGTGAAGATTTTTACAAAGATAATGGCCAACAGATTGGATAAATACATAGGAGACCTAATTGATAGACACAAGTAGGATTTATGAAACAACGTTATGGTTATGACAATATCAGAAAGCTTCTGGATGTACTGAATGTCAAAATCAGAAGTTGAAGACCGGTCACTAATTTCTTTAGAAGGCTTTTCAGAGAGTAAATTGGACTTTTCTAAATTACACATTGGTGAAGATGGGTTTTGGACCCCTTTTTATTAATGCTGTTGGAGCATTACAGTTGGATATCAGTGCCAGGGTTTGGATGAATGAGGATTTATCAGCTTCTTTTAAGCTATTCAGAGGCACACGACAGGGGTGTCCATTATCGCCATACATCTTTAATTTGGCATTAGAGACCTTCTTGATTTATATTCGACGTAGTCGGATCCTTACGGTTTTAAAGGTAGGGGAGGTAGAAATTAAAGTACTGGCCTATGCAGATGATGTCACCATCATTCGTGGTAATCCAAAGGAAGGGGGTTCCATTTTGAAAAACATAATTGAGGTGGTGGGTTTGCTTTCGGGTTACAAAATTAACTGGGAGAAAACGGTTGTATTTCCTGTTGGAGACACTCCTGTACGTAATCAATTGATGAATTGGAACTGGAAATGAGAGAATGGAACTGTGAAATACTTAGGGATATATCTTGTAAGAGATATGAATAGAATGGTTGAATATAATGTGGATAAAGTAATAGAAATTCCTCAGAAATATTCGTAAGTGGGGAAGACTTATTGAGCATTTGGGCGAAAATGTATGCAATCAAGATAGTGCTCCTACAAAAAGTCCTCTATATCATTCAGTCGCTCCCTTTAAGGTTTACAAAATTGTAGGACTTATAGACAAAGTGTTACAAGAATTTCTATGGGGGTAGATAAACCAAAAATACCACGATATGCCATGGTCCGTAGCGTACAGGATAGGGGGGGGTTTGGTTACCCTATTCTTGAAAGTTATTGTAAAGGATTCATATTGAAGAAATCGGTTAATTATTTCACTCTGGATAGGCCATGAATACCACTATGAGCACAGATTGAAAAACAATAAATGAGGCTGTATCGGACTGAGAGTTTATATTCATTGGGGAAGTTACCTAAACATGTGTGCCTTGCAGGCAACGGTTGCCACTAAAGAGGCATTGAAATCGTTGATATTGGGAAGTGGACAAGGATTATACATGTATGGCGAGGCTTCCATTTGGCACAATCCAGAATTGCAGAATAATATAATGTTGTGCTGGATTAACAGGGGCATTTTGTTAATCAGAGATATCTGGGGTGATGGAGGAATAATTACCTTTGAATATTTGAGAAGGAAATTTGGGCTACACAGGAGGGAATTGAGGAGATATAAATAAATGGAGGCTTTGATATCTGAAAGACAACCAATGTTAGATGTACCATTGATGCAGAGGCCTGAAAGGTGTGATTTCCTTAAGACTATACCAAACATTTTTATTTTTTTTAACTCTTCCCACTGGAGGGTCATTTTATAGTGTCATAGGATAAGTTGAGACTTACTTGGTCTCAAGAACTGGGCAGGGTTATCTCAACGTAGGAGTGGGAGAGTCTATGGAAGGTTCCCATTAGAGCAAAAGTTGACTTGAATTTGCGTTACATCCATCAAAGGATTTCGGGGCGCATTTATTGGACTCCAGTATGGATGCATAGATTAGGCTTGACAGAAAGTGAAAAATCCTGGGGATGTCAGAAGGAAAAGGGTACTTTGTTACATATGCTGTGGAATTGTACCAGAGTGATGGTTTTTGGAATTATGTATTAGATCGGATTAATATGATATGGAATATTGTATTCCTAAGAACTCCATCAGCAGTGCTTCTGAAATCCCTGAAATGTGGTCGATATGTTGATTATATGATATTGTGTTGGATTAACAAAGATCTTTTGGTTACAATTAGACAAATATTAAGAGTTTGGAAAACTAGGAAAAAACCATGCGCGGAGGAAGGCTTGTTAATTTACAAATTCTTTCAAATTTCGAGAAGGTTAGGTTTGGTAAACAACATAGGGAGGAAGCTTATAACGAGCAATGGGGGCCGTTTAATGAATTCTTTGGATAATAATAAATTAGATTGTATAGGGTATTAATATTTTTTGGTGGGGGTTCATCTTGGGAGTTGGTGTTTGTCATGTTTTATGTTTAGGTTAGTTTAATGTATAACTTTAATGTTACACCATCAATTAGTTATTAGTTGAATTATTGATGTTTTGACTGCTCTGTTGGCATTGGTTTAATTGTTTTCGAAGACAGCATTTAACTTAAATACTGAGAATGTTACTTATGTAATGCTTATTTGATGTGTTAATGTTCTTGAAAATC
The DNA here is from genome assembly GCF_040938575.1 of Ambystoma mexicanum. Classification (NCBI taxonomy): domain Eukaryota; kingdom Metazoa; phylum Chordata; class Amphibia; order Caudata; family Ambystomatidae; genus Ambystoma; species Ambystoma mexicanum. The sequence continues at coordinate 1,059,073,161 of NC_090922.1, read as the reverse complement.
TAAATAAAAAGTTAAAAAAATAAAATTAAAGGCTAAATAGTAATAGCACGAATAGTACAATTTAGTGAAAGGAATCCAGTGTGAAGTTTGTACTCGGATTTGCTGTACTATGAAAACATTGTTTACATGTTTGCATGTACTTGTGGTTTTATACGTCTCAAAACATAATCTTATGATTATGTTTTATATGACTAATACAATTTGTATTTTTATAAATAATAAATGTTAGGGAGTAAATCCTACGCTGTGATGTCTCCCTGTCTCTCTAGAGTGTAGACACTTCATATACCTTCCTTTTGTAGATTGAATGTAAGCACCCACGAGGTAGTAAGGCTGTGGTTCACAAACATGGATTTAGCCACTCGGAGATCTTTGTGTTTTGGAGACTGGTTTAGTCTTGGTGGCGTTGCCATTATTTGCCCTCTATAATCCTAGATTAAAAAAGAATGGTATACCTGTCTAATTGATAGGGACAACTATGGCCTCTCGGAAATGTTTGGCATACAACGATTAGTATGTACAAAAGTTGATCAACTCTGTGCCCATTGCAAGTCTAAATAGTGACTTGGATATCTTAGGAAAGGATGACCAAAGAATGAGCTAATACAAATAAGGCAACGTTTGAGACGTACGGAATTGCATGCCATTATCATGTTAGAGTATGTAAAAAAATAAAGTATTACCACTAGGTTTGATTGTATGGAATGAACCAAGGTTATTCCTTGACAACAGCAAGTTTAAATATAAACGGAGCTACATGGCGAATTAATGTGGCAGGGACTGGCTGATTCTCATTATCAAGACGGCTCAAGAGACAGCTAAGAAAGTGGAGATCGATTTAAATGCACCACAGGAAGATATTAAAAAGAAATTTGACATGGAAGCATTCAAATGTGGACTGGATAAACATCTAAAAGACATGTAAGAGTTCAAAGCAGAGACGGTCTGAGAAAGAGTAAAAAGAATGAAAAAAGATGTACACAATTTCTCACATACGAAGGCCTTTCCTTATATTGTGAGGGACTAAGTTTGGCGATGCGAGGCCAGGAGAGAATCGTAGAGTACAATTCTGAAATACTTCTTACAGCTCGAGCAAGGGAGAAGGTTCTGGAGACGACGATGATTCTAACAGACCAAGCACTAGTAGTATTGAAAAAGAGGGAGACAATCGTTCGAAATGGGGAAGAGGGTCGAAAAGGAACTATCCCACTAGGAATGGACAACGTCAACCTATTTTAGACAGAGCAAACAACTGGCGAGAGCGGTCCCCAGAACGGATGCAGACCCACAGCCACAAGGGCTAGTAGTCAATTTGTCATAAGTCCCACTTACTGAGAAAGAAGAAAATGCCCTCAATAAGGGTCTTCATTTTGTAATATCTAAATATCTACACATGGTATATATTTTTTTTTAAAACGGTACAAATATGATTGGTGTTTATCCATGGATGATATTGGTACTCACCGGTTATATAGGGAATTTGGGAGTTCTACTCATAAAAGACTCCCCAGACTGAGATCTATTCTCTGCTTTCTGTGTGACAAAATCTGTGATCGATATATGCGGTTTAGGATGAACCAGCTTCACACGACTGAACGTATTCGGCATTGGACTAAAAGTGCGTCAGTCAGTTGTAGATTCTGCTTAAGTGAACAGCAGCCGGAAACCTTACAACATTTGGTAATATATTGCCCATTCTTTGAAAAAACAAGGATAGCACATTTAGGAGCTACCACTGTTAGATTTTACGTCTTTAGCAAGAGAGTCCTTATGGTTAAAGTGTATGATGAATCCAAACAATTCTTTTATGTTTAACTTTGTGGCTTCATTGCAATATTGAATTACAGTTGTGGAAGCTATTGGCTCCAGATATAGTTGAGGTGGATTATGATGCTGAAGAGAATGGCTAATTAAATGGGTCCTGATAAAGATATAGATATCAATGTAGCCTTCCTTAGTTGGAGGTAGATAACTGGAAGGCAAATGGCGAGCTAGGAATGTTATTTCTGGGATTCCATTTTTATAACGAGTATAGGTATCTTTTTGTTTCTAGAAATTGCTGACTATATCGAAATTATGCAAATTGATATTATTAAAATGCTCTTGTCGGGAAAGGACGAGAGATTGTTCTTTTCTATCATGCTTTATCTGAAATGTTTATGTGATTTTCATAATAGAAACCATTATCTGTATATAATATAGATGCTTATGTTTTATGAAAAACAACTTTTTATAATTTCGTTTATGGATATTTATTATTAAATAAAATAAAAATATCTAAATATCTACACCCATCTGAATTTAGTATAGAGTTCCATCGATTCATGAGAAAGGTACACTTTAGAGAGTTTTTCAAGAATCGGACATTTGGTGATTCAGATAACCATAGTGGTTTGCGGAATCCTTTGTTTTTCTGTGTCCCCCGTTTGCCCCCGCCCCCGTAACTCCCATACACCAGAATCTATGGTTTTTGAAAGAAAAGTTATGGAAGAATGGAAGAAATATGTATGCTGGAATCCAAGGGTATTCCTAAACATTCGAACTTGAGTAAGGAAGAACAGAGCACCCTGAAAGCCTTGGGTGCCAATAAAGATGTGATTATCCGGCAGGCAGATAAAGGTGGGGCTATAGTAGTCATGAACAGGGAAGATTACATTGAAGAATGTTTAAGACTCTTATCTGATACCAACAACGCCCAAAAAATGAATAGTGATCCGAATCGAAGCCTATTTGCCATCATTAAGACAAGTGGAACGGGCAGTGGAAATGCAATTTATTAACAAACAAGAGGGAGAATATTTGGCCAAAGAGAAAGGAAAAGTGCCGGTCTTTTACATCCTCCCCAAGATTCACAAGCCTAGAGAAATCCACTGGGAGACCAATTGTATCGGGAATCAACTCGGTCTTAGAACACCTTTCTAAATATGCGGACTACTACCTCAGACCTTTCATATCAGGAATGAAAAGCTACATAAAGGATACTATAGATGCCATCAATAAAACTGTGGGTTGCTGCTTTGACCCACATGAGAATCTAATGATGTGCTTAGGCATACAGTCTTTGTACACTAACATACTCCAACAGGCTACCCTCGAAGTAGCAGAAGAAACTACTCAAAAGGTGTGAGGCTCATCCTGTGCCCAACTCATTAACCAGATGGTGCACTGAGGTTGCCCTGACCAACAATTGTTCAATTTATGGGACAATTCTATAAGCAAGTGAAGGGTACAGCTATGGAAGTCGCCATGGCCCCGAATTTAGCTAACCTATATGTGAACATGTCCAGACTCAATCCCTTCCAAGATAAAGTGTCTTGTTCGCTCAGATATATAGACTATGTGTTCATTATATGGAAGGGCAATAAGGAAGAAACCAGCAATTTTGTTAAGTGGCTAAATTAACAGACCTGATCTCTCAAGTTTACTGTTAATTTAAGTAACAGTCAAGTTAACTCCCTTGATTTCATGATATACCAACATCAGGGAACTCTCCTTGTGAAGCCCTATCCTAAATGTACTGACAAAACTGCATTGTTGCACTATGCGAGCCATCATGCACCACACGTTAAAGACAACCTTCCTTTTGGGCAATTTTCGGGTCTTAAACGCAATAGCAGCAAAAACGAATCGTATGAGAATGGAGCCAACTTATTGCTGGACAAACTGGTTCATCGTGGATACCCGTACACATTGGTGAAGAGAGCGGCTAAAAGGGCCCTATAATAATAACAGAGGCACTACTGGAACAAAAAGATAGAGGAAGGATCAAAACGAAAGTCCTCTAGTATTTATGAATACATTTAGCAACTTGACTTTCAAAATTAAAAGGGCATTATCAACAAAAATTAGAACAATCATGAAAAAAGATTTCAATAAACCATTAGTAGCTTTCAAGAAAAGTACCACCAAGGGAAGCTCAACAAGGAATGCTGACGGGTTTGCCCCGTGTGATTTTGAATTTGTGATTACACATGTGATGCAGGTGTGATTACAGAATAACTCATGTAGTGATATGATTAATGACTTCTCCATCTGTGGATCATACTGGTTTTCCATCCAAGGTTGATGGATGAGGAGTAGGGGTCCCTGAAACTCATCCAAATGCCCATGGTTTAAATAATTGTATTGGATTTCGAATCGCGATTACACATGTGGAGTAAGTAGGATTATGGAATACCTATCATGATGTGATCGGATTAATTAAGCATGATCCAACCTATCACTAATCACTCCAGCCTAAACACTAACCCTAATGACCTAGCTGACCTGTACAACACCACCATTAACTCAGCAATTGACGCCATTGCGCTGCTGAAGCTCACCAAATCTAAACCTTTTGCCCATCTTAATACTTAGTTCACTCCTACGCTAAAAGCCCTGCGCAAGGAGAAACGACATGCAGAAGCATGCTGGAGAAAAAACCCTTCTGCCCATAACGAAAACCTCCTCACTACCCTCACCAACAACTACAAAAAACAAATCATCCTGGCAAAAAAAGATACCTTTAATGACAATCAAAAAAGCGAATTCCAACACCAGGGAAATCTTCTCTATCCTGAGAGAATTAGAATCCCCAATTGCACCCATAGACTCTTGCACCAAAGACAGCCTGGTGCACAGACATTCAAAAGGCCCTATGCAACAAAATCACAATGTTACAAGACACAATATCAGCCAAAAAATCCTCCCTCCACAACATTGCCCTCTCCATGCAAGAAACCATCCTTCAGGAACTTGCCGCCAACCAAACAAACTCTTAACCAATTCAGTTTTAGAGCCATCTCCACTGTGGAAACTAAGAACATCATCACGTCTCTTAAACCGTCTCGATGCCTTGGTGACACTTGTCCAGCCCCAATTATTAAAGAGGCTGTACATGAACTAGCCCCTTTCATCACATCATTTATCAATGCATCATTCAAATCATGTTCTGTGCCAACCAACCTCAAAGATGCGTGGATACTACCTCTCCTGAAAAAAGCAAATCTGAACCCTAATGTCCCAACGAACTAAAGGCCCATAACTGTCCCGTTCCTCCTCAAAATCTTAGATGAAGCAGCTTACTTACAGATCCAATCTTACCTGGAGACTAACAATTTACTAGGGACTAGACAATCGGGATTTAGACCGAGACATGGAACCGAAACGGCTCTCCTTGATCTTAAAAACCAACTAGATGAACGTAAAGACAGAGGAGACATTTCTATTCTCCTACTCTTAGACCTATCAGCCGCCTTCGACCTGGTAGATCAAAAGGTACTTTGTAACCACCTTAAATCAGCGGCCAACTTCTCCACAAATGCCACGGCCTGGATAAACTCATTCCTGGATAATAGAACCATAAGAGTCTTCTCACCCACATCAGCAGCGGATCCAGTCCCCATCACCTGTGGCGTCCTCCAAGGGTCATGCGTTTCCCCCACTTTGTACAATATTTTTACAAAGCCTCTCTGACATATTGGACAAACTAGGGGTCTCATACCAACTACGCTGATGATACCCAAATTCTTATCCCGATCAAGGGAGACTACGACAATGACACTAGCCACATAAATAAAATCTACCAAATTATCCAAACCTGGATGGCCACACATGGCCTTTGTCTCAACGACGACAAGACCGAGCTCTTAATCATCGGGTCTACCAGTAAACTTAACAAATTATCCGACTCGTACAACTTCATTACTATTGACGGTATCAAAATCAAGGTAGCCAAGTAAGTCAAAACCCTAGGATTACACTTAGATTAAGCTCTTACCCTTGACAAGCAAGTTAACGTTACAGCCTCTGCTACCAGCTACACCTGCAAACTTATCCACGCTTGCAAACCATACCTATCCACAGACAGCTGTACCACCATTGCACGAGCCCTCATCCTCTCCAAATTAGACTACTGTAATGCACTATACCTAGGCACCAGTAAACACAACACCAACAAACTCCAAACCCTGCAGAACAACGCCCTCAGAACAGCACTAGGAATCCCTAAAGGGCAGCACATATCTGACCAAAGATGAGCTGTCAACTGGCTGGCCATCAACGACCGTATTAAACTCAAAACTCTGAATATTACACATAACTGTCTGAACAACAAAGCACATGCTTATCTCACAGAGAGATTCACCAAGCACATCTCAGAACGGCCCATCAGAAAGGCCCACACAAATAGTATCAAAAGCCCCAACTTCAAACTGAAAAGAACTGGAGGGTCCAGCTTTCCAGTACTAGCAGCTCATCTTTGGAACTCTATCCCAGACTCACTTAGAGCTACCCCTTCCTTTCATGTGTTCAAAGCTAACGTCAAATTATGGCTTCATACTAACGACTGCTAAATGCCTCAACTGCATCAAATATTGTGTAAATATATGAAACATATCCTACTTGTAAGCCATGTGACATTGCAATCCATGTGTCATCAGTATATATATAGTACTATATGGGATACATTACTCACCGTAATCATATTTCTGATGCTTGTATCTGCTTAGATTCACATGCTGTGCATAGGCCGACATCTAGTGGAAGCTGCGGAGTATTACAGTTTGTTTTTCGAAACTCAAAAATGGGCGTCGACACAGGGCTTGCAGGTAATACTATCCCTAGTGTGACGTCCACAGTACCCAAGATCCCTCACGCGTCTAGGATCCTCAGATTGTATTTTTTCTGACATGAGGTAGCATGAGGAGTAGCGTGAGTAAAGTTAATCCAAGCAGATAGACAGAAAGATAAGACTACAAGCAATCATGCGCCTTCTCTCAGAGGGGAGGAAGGGTTGGTCGCATGTGAATCTAAGCAGATACAAGCATCAGAAATACGATTACGGTGAGTAATGTATCCCTTCTGAGGCTTGTGGAATCTGCTTAGATCACATGCTGTGCATAGATTAGCGAGCAGTACCTGAAGGAGGTGGGATGTGAGAAGGGTCATGAGCAAATAAGTGTTTTAGAACCGCTTGTCCCACTTGTGTATCTGCCTTGGAATGGGTGTCAATGCAGTAATGCTGAGTAAAGGTGTGAATAGAGCTCCAAGTAGCTGCTTTGCAAATGGTGTCAAGGGGTACATTTGCAATGAAAGCCAGAGTGGCCCCAATGCCTCTAGTAGAGTGGGCTCTTGGCGTGAAAGGCAGAGTTCTTTCAGAGAGTGAGTAACACAGCTGGATACAGTTAATAATCCACTTCGAGATGGCACCTTTAGAGACGCGATCCCCCTCTCTGCCTGTAGCTACAAAGACAAACAGTTGATCTGTTTTTCTTAGCGGTCTGGTTTTATTTACATAGTAGAGGACCGCCCTACGCACATCTAGGGTGTGTAGTTTCACCTCAGCCGAGCTTTGCGGGTCCTAGAAGAAAGCCGGAAGCTCGATGGACTGGTTTACATGGAATTTTGATATAAATTTAGGTGAGAACCTAGGGTGTGTGCGTAAAACCAGTTTGTCTTTATGGACAGTAAAGAAGGGATCCTGCACTGACAGAGCCTGAATTTCACTGACCCTTCTTATAGAAGTAATAGCTACTAAGAAGGCCGTTTTATAAGTCAGGTGTTTGAGACTGCTTTTATGCATGGGTTCGAAAGGGGGGCCCATGAGCTTGGCTAGCACCACATTAAGGTCCCACCCTGGTGGTGGGTTTGAAATAGGAGGGTGAAGTCCCTTTAACCCTTCCATGAAGGCTTTAACTACTGGTACTTTCCACCACAAAACTTTGCTATGGGAAGTGGTGTAAGCCGACAGGGCTGCCAGGTGTACTTTCAGTGAGTTAAAAACCAATCCTGCATCTAGCAGGTGGAGCATGTATGTAACAATAGTGGAAGGAGTGCAATCAACCGGGTTGATTTGTCTACTCTGGCACCAGATAACGAACCTCTTCCACTTGTCAAGGTAACAGTGCCTTGTGTTTGGTTTCCTAGATTCCTTTAGGATGTCCATACACCTCTGTGGCAAATTGAGATGTCCAAACTCTATGACCTCAGGAGCCATGCTGCCAGGTTCATTGAGTTGGGTTGCTGGTGCACTGTTTGACCTTGGTGCCGGGACAGTAGTTTGTACCAGGCTGGAAGTTTGATGGGCTCGCACACCGCCATCCTGCGTAGGTGTGGGAACCACGGTTGTCTTGCCCACATGGGAGCAACTAGGACGAGCGTCATCGAATCTGTTCATCTTGTTCACCACTTTCCTGATGAGGAGTTGGTGGAAAAGCGTAGCAAACATCCCTGACCAGTTCATCCACAGGGCGTTCCCCTGGGAGTCTGGTTGGGGGAACCTGGATGCAAATCCCGGGCATTGTCTGTTTTCGCTTGTGGTGAATAAGTCTATAGTGGGGAAGGACGAGTTCTATTGCGTCCTTTTCTAGCAGAATGGCGATCTCCTCGAGGAGAATCTTCTGATGTTCTAAAGAGTGTACTCTTTGTCGTGGAGGATGGTTCCGGGGACGCTGCAGTAGTTCTATACAATATCCTGTGGATACTGTTGACAGCACCCATCTGTCTGATGTGATCCCTTCCCAAGCCTGGGTGAAGTTGGAAATGCGTCCCCCTACTGGGGTTGCGTGAGAAGCGACCCTGAACTGAGCATCACTACTTTGGTGGAGGCGTGCCACCTCCCTTACTGGGGCTGCCTCTGCCTTTACCACAACCTCTCCTATGACCCCTGCCGTAACCCTGGGTAGTCTGTTGGTTGTTGTTCCACTGTGTACCCTGCCCCTGGGAATAGTTAGATCCTTTCTGGGAATTTTGGCCGCGTGGGCGACGAAAATTACTATTCCCTCTCTGGTTAGGGGGTTTATTGGTTAACTGGCCAAGGGACTTGAGTTTCGTATTCGTCCTTGGCATTCTTCAGTGCGTCTTCGACCGCCTTACCAAACAACAGATCGGTTTCCACCGGTTTGTCCAACAATGATGCCTGGGTTTCTGCCTTAAAACCAGACTGCTGTAACCACGCATGTCTTTTGATAACAGTGCCTTCCGCTATCAATCTGCCTGCGTTGTTCGCGGCGTCGAAGGTTGCTTTCAAAATGCAACCAGACACGGCTCTACCCTCTGCGGAAATCCGAGCTAACTGGCCCTTTAAAGGTTTAGGAGCAGAGGCTATGAGTGCCGCGACTTCTTCCCACTGATGGCAGTTGTAGCTGGCCAACAGGGTGGTGGAGTTTGCAATCCTTGCTTGATAGGCGGACATTGAGGCTACTTTCCTGCCGAAACTGTATAGTTTGTTGCTCTCCTTGTCGGGAGGAGCTTCGGATGATGACAGGGGAGTTCCAGCCCTCTTACGAGTGTTAGTGACAACCAGGGAGTCTGGCTTCAGATGTCCTCTTATATAGAGCGGGTCAGACTGGGCCGCCCTGAAAAGTTTTTCAAGCCTGGGATTGACTGCTCTGGTGAGGTTCGGGTTCACCAGGGACGGATCTATTCTCCGCTGAATGGACTGTCAATATGGAAATGTTCTGCTGCGCGTGCGAGAACCTCTTTTAGGAGGGGTTTGTTATCGACCGGGGAGTCGGTAACCGGGGCTTTGTTCGCTACCGGGGAATCTACTCTGTATGTTTCCGGGTCTTCCTCTTCCTGGTCCTCATCCCCATAGTAGCCCGTCCCGGTTTGCTCTTCTACCATGCCAAATTCTTGTTCCTCACCAAAGGAAGCCTCTCCTTGATAGTGAGTATGGTCTTGAGTATGGTTGTACCTCGAAGGGGTCTGACCTCATCGGTGTTTCAAACCGGGGCTTTTTACTCGGGGGGGATAGGATCATTAGAGCCCGAGGGTGTCGCCCCTTGTGGATCGTACGAGAGGAAATGTTCTGGATTTTTATCATAAAAATCAGCCAAAGAAGACATTCTTGACATTACCCTATATATGTCTTCACTCAACCATTTTTTGGAACTGGGAATGACTCTCTCAGCAAGTCTATGGGATTTATCTCGAGTAGATTTGCTGGTTTTAGACATATCAGCAGACCTGGCTTTGTCTGTCTGTTTAGGGGGAGTGGTGTTTCTCACAGGTGTGGATGAGTGCAAAGGCTGTTTCTTCTGCTGTTTTCCCCCCTCCCCGTGAGTGGAAAAATGTTTTCCCTGTCCTTTAGTGGCTCCGGAGGTTTTCGACGCCTGGCGTCGAGGAACGGGGGTGGGGTCCCTGTCCTTCGAGCATGGGGCCTCGCTGATTTTAACTGCGGGCTCCGACTCCTGGAGCCCGGCCTGGGGGTGGAAGTCGTCTTCGTCTTCCGACGATCGAACTTCTGTTAGCCTAGGGAGCGAGGCACTCTTGGCAAGAGTGGATGATTGCCTGGAGTCATGCGGCGATCTTGATCGAGAGCGCCCAGAGGACACCGAATTGGACCGTTCTGTTTGTGCCTCTTTCCGAGAACTCGACGTCAAGTCTCGGTTGGACTTCGTGTGTGTAGTGTGTGTAGTGTGTGAAGCGCTTGTGTCGTCGGGGGTCTTCCCCATAGCCGCCCTGCCGGACGACCTTCCGAGGTCGGGGACTTGCGCTCGGCTGTCTTTCGACGCCGTAAAGCCCTCGCCGTCTGAAAGTACGGCGTCGCTGCCATCGCTGAAGGCGCCCTCCGCTGCCATGGCCGCCTGCCTGGCGTGCCCAACGCTTCGTCGAACGGTCCTTAAGTGTCTTAGGTTTAAACCTACTACACGCTCTGCAGTTCGCTTCGGGGTGGTCCCTCAGCAAGCAGAGATTGCACATGGCGTGCCTGTCGACCCAAGGGTATTTGCGATTGCATTTGGGGCAGAATTGAAAAGGGGTACCCTCCATACGCACCATGAGGCAGCGGGCTGTTAAGTGTAGGAAATGTATAAGGTGTACCTATATACCAAGAGTGTAGAGTATGTACAACCCCCCACTCTCCCTACTTGCTGGGCCGAGGCCAAAGGCCTTCCAAGGCCCGGGCCGAGGCCAGAGGCCTTCCGAGGCCCAAATCCGTCGTGCAGCAGCCGACGGTCGATTTCTTCTCCAGCCGGCGTCGAGTGTCGAAGTTAGACGTTGGGGTGGGGAAGGATGTCAATAGATTAATATTTTAAATATTTTAGCAAAAGTATGGCTAAGGCCAGGGGACTCCACAAAATGCTTCCGACCAGTATGGCGGAAAAAAACAATCTGAGGATCCTAGACGCATGAGGGATCTTGGGTACAGTGGACGTCACACTAGGGATAGTATTACTGGCACGCCCTGTGTCGACGCCCATTTTCGAGTTTCGAAAAACAAAATAATACTCTGCAGCTTCCACTAGATGTCGTCCTATGCACAGCATGTGATCTAAGCAGATTCCACAAGCCTCAGAAATGGTAATACAAGTACTGCCTGACATATGAATGTGTAACATAAGAAATTGTAAATATTCTTGGACTTTGTAACATAAGAAATGCCCGATATATGATCCTGTAATATAAGAAATTGTATAATATTCTTGTACCTGTAACCTAAGTTTTATTTCTTTGCAAGCGCCCAGTTGCTTAACGGCCAGGTGCGCTCTATAAATAAACAATACAATACCAACAAGAAAGGGTATAGTGTTCGGTGACCATAAAAATGTACTTTTAGGAAAATTAATATGGACACAAAACTAGGTATTGATTTACTGCCTAGTTTTCAATGATTGTACAGAAACTGTAGAGGCCATGCAGATGTGGACTTGTAAGAAATTTGGGTGCCATATTACAGGGTACGTTTTTACTTTGTCCACTTAAACTTTGAAGTAGGTAGGCTAGTGAGACAGAGCGGTGTGGACAGGTACAACACGGGCTATTTAGCCCAATCGCGGCAGAATACGCGTGACGTCATCACCGCCTGTGTGATGACATTGCGTTGAGCGGGATGATGATGCAACACACTGCACACAAATAGCGGACATTTATAATGCCTCAAGACCCGCGATTTCTATAAATGACGCTGGTGAAAGATGGCACCTCGCAATACTCGAGTAAGAAGAGTTGGGATAAAAACGTTCTCCCTCTTGTTTTATTTCCCCATTCTGGTGACACGCCCCTTTAATTGATAAGGGAGATATCTCTGACCCCACAGAATTATGGAAACGTGAAAGAGATCACTGTGGTTTAGAAAGCACATAGCCACCTCCAAGTAAGTGATGTGCATGTTTTTCATGTTAGTATTAGACTAAGACAGAATTGGTTATGAAGCTACTGAATTTGGGGTCTCATGGTTTGACAAATCTCTCCAGCTCCTTTAGATCGCGAGCCAGATAAACACGCTGGTATTCGTCGTCCCCTTACAGGAGCACCCAGTTAATCTGATGATAAAGCTACCCTCGGTAAAACTTTGGGGTCATTGAGAGTTTCTAATTTACATCAAAGGTCAATTTAGAACCCATGATTTAGTGGAGGTTTGAATACTTTTTTCTAGGTCAGAAAAAGAAAGTAGACTGACATTCCTATATCAAGGAAGCCAGCTATCAAGGTTGCCCGGAGGCACTGGCAACAACCCCCCAGTTGCCTACAAACCATTTATTTAATAATATATCCTAGCCCCTAGGGACCAGGGACTATTATAGATCATTATTGTATAGTTAAAGTATCTTTGTCCAACAGAGAGACTAGGAAGAAAATACTGAACACATCTAAGGGTTCTATATACACAGCATACACAAGTGAAATTGTGCCCCTGATGAATGTCCGGCATTGAAATGCCTGAGAAGGACAGAAACTTGTACAATTAGGGCTTAAAGGAATAGTGCGCTCAAAAACTACCAGGTTACTCACCGTAGTGACCACCTTACTCCTAGTCCATAGTCCCCTTTCCTCCATACTTGTGGGACATATCTCCGTCCTGTGGGACGGGACCGGAGCACTTTGTAAAAAGCATCCACATTTTTTTCAAAAATGTGTCCCTCTCTTTCCTGCGCGTGGCCCGGCACGGGGCCGTAACCCCACCCACCTTGGCTCCGCCCCGCACATTGCCCATCAGTCCTTTCCTATCGCCGGGTCAAAGACCCATTAGCAATAACAGAGGAATCTTATTAGATGGGACGGTGGGCGGGCGTATGGAGGAAAGGGGACTATGGACTAGGAGTAAGGTGGTCACTACAGTGAGTAACCTGGTAATACTCCTACGTCCCGTCCTCTTTCCTCCATACTTGTGGGAGATTCCCAAGCACTCCTTACAGGAACTACAGGTGGATGGAAATACCCTTTACTGAAAAAGGTTCTTCAGCACAGCCTGACCAAACTGAGCGTCAGCTCTAGAGCTCATGTCGAGACAGTAATCTTTACAGAAAGCAGATGGGGAGGCCCAAGTAGCTGCCCTAGCGATGGACTCCCAGGGAACATATTTCTGAAAAGCAAGTGCGGCTGTCTTGCCCCGCACCAGGTGTGCATGGACACCTTTAGGATGATTCAGCCCTTGGACGGTGAAAGACTCCGTGATGCAGGCGGCAATCCACCTGGAAATAGTTGCCTTAGACGCCGGCTCGCCCTGAGGGTTTCCGAAGGTCACAAAAAGTTGAGAAGAACTCCGAAGCTCGGAAGTCCTGTCCAGGTAGAATTTAAGAGCTCTTCGGACATCAAGACAGTGTAGAACTCTTTCAGCCTCTGGGGCCGGGTTCGGAAAAAAGACCAGAAGGGATATCGACTGATTCAGATGGAATTCGGTCACTACCTTCGCTAGGAAAGCCGGGTTTGTCCGGAGGACTACCTTGTCCTTGTGGAAGACCAAGAAAGGATGCTCCACCGACAATGCCTGGAGCTCACTCACTCTCCTTGCTGACGTAACGGCGACCAGAAAGGACACTTTCCAAGACAAGTACTTGAGGTCTACCGTAGCCATTGGTTCAAAGGGTTTATGGCACAGCGCCGTCAGGACTACATTTAGGTCCCATGGCGGTTGCGGATTACGAACTGGAGGGTAGAGGCGCGTCAAGCCAGCAAAATGCCTCTTCACCACTGGGTTACTTAGAGAATAAGAACAAAGGTCTGTAGAAAGGTAAGCGGAAACCGATTAGAGATATGTCCTGCATGACAGAACATGAACCCCTGACTCTGCTAGGGAGGACACGAAGGATAGCATCGTATCAATCGTGGCCACCCTCGGATCCAACTTCTTCTCCAAATACCAATGACAGAACCTGAGCCAGTTACTCCTGTATTGAGATCTGGTTGAGGGTTTCCTGGCTGCCTGGATAATGCGCATGTTATCCGCAGACAAACTCGGATGCTCTAAAGACTTGAACTCAGGTACAATGCAGCCAAGCTGAGCGATTGTGGGGAGGGGGGCCACATCTGTTGTTCCCCCTGGTGAATAAGATCGGAGTTACTGGTAATCTGATCGGCAGAGACACCGACAGGTGTTGAAGTTCTGAGAACCAAAACCTGGCCGGACACCATGGGGCTGTCAGTAGAAGGGAACAGTTCACAGAGTTCTTCAACTTCCAAATTGCACGGTGAACTAGAGGCAGAGGCGGGAAGGCGTAAGCTCTCATGTTGTGCCATGGAATCTCGAGAGCATCGCCCAGAGAGGAGGCTCCCAGGCCCCCTCTGGAGGCAAACTGAGGAAGTTTCTTGTTCACCGCTGTGGCGAAGAGGTCCACCTCCGGTGTGCCCCAACGCGAGAAAATCCATGATAGGACCTCCGACTTCAACTCCCACTCGTAGCTGACCACTGTCCGCCGGCTGAGGGCATCCGCTGTGAAATTCAGCTGGCCCGGGATGTGCACTGCAAGCAGACACACACCATGAAGCACAGCCCACTCCCAAATCTGGATGGACAGTTTCACGAGGGGGGGGGGGGGGAGACTTTGTTCCCCCTTGCTTGTTTATGTAATACATTGATACCACATTGTCTGTTCTTATGCGGACCACCTTGTTGACAATGAGCGGTCTGAACGCCCCGAGCGCTAGGAAGATCGCCAGAAGCTCCAAATGATTTATGTGCAGGAGCTTGTCCTGAGGCGACCTGAGGCGACCAGAGGTCCGATACCTGAAGAAGATCGAACGTCGCACCCCACCAGGGGAGGAGGGAGGAGTCCGTCGTGACCGTCACCGTGGGGACCGCGTCCTGAAACCCCCATGCCCCCAGACAGTTTGCTGAGAGATGACCACCAATCCAGGTCCACTCTCATGGAATCCAGAACCACTGCCCGACGCCATGAATTCCGAAGAGCCATCTGGGTCCGTCTCATTTTGAGACACACGGACACACGAGGCCATGAGGCCCAGAAGCCTCTGGAACCACCAGGCCGACAGGCTCTCCAACTGCGCAAACATCTGATACGTGGCCAACAGATCCACCATGCTGTCCCCGGTCAGATACACTCTGCAGTCGATCGCGTTTCAACGAAAACCCAGGAAGATCAGGTCCTGTGAGAGTGTCATGGAGGATTTCCGCCAGTTCACCGACAGCCCAAGATGGAACAGGAGCGGAAGGAGAGACTGTAGGTTGCCCGCTGCTGACAACGGACAAGGGCTGCGTAAGAGCCAGTCGTCCAAATAAGGATACACACATGGATACCCTGGAGACGAAGATAGGCCGCAATCACCGACATCTTTGTGAAGACACGTGGCACCGAGCTGAGGCCAAAAGGAAGCACCCGAAACTGGAAGTGCTCCTCTCCCAAAGAGAAGCAGAGGCATCTCCTGTTTGGATTCCAAATCAGGATATGCATGTACGCATCCTGAAGATCCACCACGCTGAGCCAATCGCCCATCTGTAAAGAGGAGCGAATCTGGCCGGGCGTGATCTTGAATTTCTCTTGGGGTAGGAAAAGATTGAACTGGGAAAGGTCTAGGATGGTGCGCAGGCCAGCCTGGTTGGGTCACCGTAAACAGCCAGGAGTAGAAGCCCTCCCCTCGCTCCCCCAGGGGAATGGGTTCCACAGCTCTGAGGTCCAGAAGTTTCTGAACCTCGGCCTTGAGGGAGGGTGAGCCCGACAGCTGAAAAGGAGGGTTGAGGGGTGGGGTAGGGGGTAAAAGTAAGCGGAAGCCCGCTCGAGCGACTGAAAAGACCCATCTGTCTTCTGTAACGGTCTGCCACGCCTCTCAATGAGACGCAATGCGTCCTCCCACCGGGGTCTCCTGCGAGCTTGGAAAATCCTCATTTGGTAGGCTTATCGGTGGCGGTGCGACCTGAACCTGATGAGGCTGAGGAGCGGGAGAAAAACCGTGTACGCTGTTGTCCACGGCGGGTATTCCCTGCAGGAGTATCCACTCTGCGAGATTTGCGGTCGAGGAAGCCCCTAAAACCAGAGGAAGGTCGACTTTGCGACAATGGTCTCTAGGATTTCAAAGGAGCTTTAACCAGAACAGAATGATTTAGCCGTCTGAGTGCTATCCTTGGTTTTGGTGAGCTCTACATCAGTAGAAGAATGAAAAAGCTCCTTACCATCAAATGGAAGGTCCAACACCTTGTCTTGCACTTCCTTAGAAAATTTAGTGGCATGCAGCCACGCCCGCCGTGAGGTATCAACTCCAAGCATCAGGCCCCGAGCCGAGATGTCTACGTGATGAGCCGCAGCCTCCAGGAGATCTGGGGCCAAGAGCCTGGCATCGGAAAGACCTCCTTTGAAATCTTCCAGCTTCTCAACCGGGATGTGCTCCTCAAACTCCGACAGACCTTTCCACATCCGCATGTTAGCTCCCCCCAATATCAATTCGGCGTTGGCCTGCCTGAGCTGCAAGGCCGAGTTGGTGAAGATTTTCCTCCCGAGGGAGTCGAGGAGCTTGTCCTCCTTTCCCAGAACCCGAGTAGCCGTCGTGGAAGAGGATGCTGCAGGCCTGGACTGCAAAGTTGCCGCAGCCACCACTGTGGAGGAGGGAGGCAGACAAGACGACAGGGCCACCTCTTCCGAAGAATGCAGCCTGTACCTCGCGTCAATCTTTTTATTGACAGTCCCGAGTGTGGCTTTTCGGACCTCGGCCAGAACGTCCTTCTGCAGGAACAGGCCAGTACGCTCCAAAGAAGACAGGGTGAACGCCCCAGAAAGCACGCCCTCCTGCGGGCACCGGAACATCTAAGAAACTCATCATGTCCAGTACCCGGTCATGAAAGGCTCTGATAGAGCGGGGAAGGTCCTTGTTGTCCTGATCGCCTTGAGGGCCATCTGGCAGGTCAGGATCCTGCTGAGCCGTGTCAGGCATTGCCTTGTCCACTGGGACAATTGAGGCAAAGGCGGGAGAGCACGGGGGCGGGGGGCACCACGGGCAAGGGAGGCACCGGCAGAACCACCGGAGGAACAGGTGGAGCCGGAGGCGCCGGAGGACATATCTCCTTGAAAAGCCCTTTGAAATATTCCCTCATGGGGTCGGTGCGCATAAGCGCTTGAAATTTAGCGAAAAAGGCATCCTCAGGCGATTGTTTCGGGACCTGAGGAGGGCTCTCATGAGGTGGACAAATCCAGGAACGTAACGGGGAAGGGTGCCACACCGGCCCCTCCACATAAATCAAAGGAGCCACCCCCGCCGGCAACGAAACATTGTATGGAAGAGGCCTCCGGGCGTTCCAATCATAAACTGGCCGGTAAGGATGCGCACAAGGGACCTTAGGTTCACCTAAGAGACCGAGCCCTACACCAGAAGCCGATGGCGCAGTTGTAGGGGTAGCACCTAAAATGGCTGCCGTGGTCGTGGCGGTAACGGGCGCCATTTTGTCCTCATCTAAGGGGAACTGCGGCACGTGAGAAAATGAGGCAGGGGTCCCAGTCGATGGATCAGGGGTCTTAATCTTAGCCTTAACATAAGGAACCTCGGCCGAGCCGGTACTATGAGGCCTGGAATGTTTTTCTGACATACCAACCGCCAACTGAGCCTTCGAAGGAAGGACCTCGGCACTGCCGGTAAAGGAAGAACGTTGCTTCTTTGCCCCCTCAACAGATCTGGTGTCACCACAAGAGCGGGACCGGTGCGCTTTCACCGACAAAGCCTTGACTGGCCTCTCAGAACTGTTGGTAGCTTTAGCCTCTGTACGCGGGACCGCGGACCCAGGCCCAGTAAAAGCCTTTTCTGCGCGGGCCTCGAACATCCGTTCGGTAACTACAAGCGCAGCCAAGGCCTCGGGGCGCAACCCGGTTTTGTTTTTGAGGGAAGCCAACAGAGGCCTCAGAGCGAACTCCGGTACCCCACGACTCAGTAGAACTGGGTCTACAAACAGCCCCCACAGGAGGGGCCTCGGAGCGTACTCTGGTGTTCACAGGCCCCTTACGGAGGCCCTCGGAGAAAACTCTGGTAGAATTATTAGGCCCAACGGGCACCTCAGGGCGAACCCCGGTAACAGACCGATCAACGCCCCTCCCGGACCGAGAGGAACATGGGAAGGTATCCGCCGGTCGGGGTGCTCTGAAAAGTAAAGAACTTACTGGGCGTTTTTTCTTCTCGTCGATGAACGCCTGAAAATGCGAAGGAGAAGTTTGTCGTAACACCTCCTCCCACTGCTCCAACCGACGTTGAAGTGCCCGGTCACGAAAGGGAGTGACAGTAAAAACAGGAGTCCCAACGGTGTTCCGGACCCAAACACACTAAACAAAGAGGATGGGGATCCGCCCTCGCAAAGTGACAGTGACACGATGAACAATCTGGAAAGTCTAATTTGAAAGACATAGACAGACTAGTAAACGAACGCTAGCGAGAGCCAGAGGAAAAAAGGGAACAAAGTCTTCCGAGGATGCAAGTGCCTCCGGCCCCGATCGAGCGGAGAAAAGGACTGATGGGCGATGTGCGGGGCGGAGCCAAGGTGGGCGGGGTTACGGCCGCGTGCCGGGCCCCGCACAGGAAAGAGAGGAGGGACACATTTTTGAAAAAAATGTGGATGCTTTCTACAAAGTGCTCCGGTCCCGTCCCACAGGACGCAGAGATGTCCCACAAGTATGGAGGAAAGGGGACGGGACGTAGGAGTATATTTTTTTCCCAAGCGTTTTGGCATGTGTTTTTAAGCATACATTTATCGATCATACAAACATTTCCTATGCACCTTACCGTAGTTTCTCTCACTTTTACACATGCGAAATCAGGCAGCAGGGCGTGGTCATCTTGTGCTAATCTGTTGCTGCATCGCCCTAAGGTGAACTGCCCTGGCGGCACAAAACCATATCCCTCCGCCACTGAAGCGGACATCACTAGACGCGTACGGCCCATTTCACAACACCAATGCAGGTCTTGTGTCAACATTCTCTGCGCTTCAGCCAATGATGTGTCTCCATAGAAATGGCAGAACGCCCCTTTCCTCAATAAGTATAAACAGACCGCTTCTCAGACATCAGATTTGCTTTTCCAATCATTTCACCGTCTTTTATTTGTGTATCCTGTGGCTCGTTTCTGCTCTGTTCAGCTATCTTTGTTGTTCATAGCCCATGCAAACAGACACTAGTACTATCATTACTATCTATTTTAATTTTGGTTGCATAATGGCAACAATACAGCCCTACCAGTACGAGCCAGAGTATTCCGAGGCAGAATTACTCGAAAGAAAAAGATGCAGCAACGATGGGGCTTCGGACGACAGTTGGGAGGACGAATCACCAGAACAAGAGCCTGATCCTAGTGGCATGGACGACGTCTCCACCTGGTGTACCTGCAATCAGTGCAAGGTAATGCCAACCGAGGAGGAGAACTGCTGCTGCCGAGAAAACTCTGGATGCTTGTCTTACATATCAGAAGACGATACACGCCTGCAATGCATTACCGAGCTGCATGACTTCAAGGGAGCCTGCCTCACACAATCCGTGTTGAGGATTATGATGGTGCTTATACACAAACTTTGCGCAACAGTTATCCCTCGCAATCAAAGTAACAAGTAAGTGTACTCTAGATGTGATGTCACTTAGGCCACTAACATTTCATGTTTGTCTCCTAGATTGTCGTTACTTTGATCTATCACTGCCAAATGAATGTAGTCTTGCAATTCTATAATCTCTCACGATTTGGGGAAATCATAGTGGTCATCTTATGTTTCTTTCACGTACAACCAAGAAGAACAAGTTACTCTCTTACCTGGTAACGTTCTTTCGATGGGATGGTCCGACGACGTATTCCGTATCTATGACAGTAATCACCACAGCTGTGCTGCTTCGGAAAATCTTTCGGCGTCTGCGTCCTGCATCGATGACGTCGATATGCCTTCCTCGAGGACCTCCTCTGACGGCAGACGTCACCAGATGTTATAAGTAGGACACACGACGCCCGTAGCCTCAGTTGTAGTTTTTTCCCAGAACGTGTGGCACCAATCTTCTGCCAGTATGAACACAGAAAGCCTTGCAGAAATGTAAACTGCAATTGCATAAGAAATTCTGTAGCGGGGTAGGCAGGGAGGGAGCGATATGGAATACGTTGTTGGACCATCCCATCAAAAGAACGTTACCAGGTAAGAGAATAACTTGTTCTTCGAGGGGATTGGGTCCTCCCACTATTCCATATCTATTACAGACTCCCAAAGCAGTACCAACGTAAGGAGGAGGGAAAAGAATTTAGAATGTACAAATTTAGAATGCCCAATCAAATTGCAGAGTAAAGGACCGCCTTGCCAAAGGCCAGATCCTGCCACCGGATAGAATCGAGGGAGTAGTGACGTACAAAAGTATGGACCGAAGCCCAGGTGGCTGCATCACAGATGTTACGAATGGGAACACCCCTCTGCAGGGCAGTAGAGGCAGCCATACCCCTGGTAGAATGGGCCCGTAAGCCTACCGGACGGTCCTTACCCGCCAAGCGGTAACATTCGGAAATTGTGAAGATAATCCATCGAGACAAAGTCTGCTTAGTTACAGCTTGTCCCAAACGCCTTCCAGCATAACCAATAAAGAGTTGATCGTCCACTCGGACCCGGGACATGCGGGAAATGTAGAAGCTTAAAGCTCTCCTAGGATCGAGCCTATGGAGCCTCTCCTCTTGCTTACCAGGATGTGGAGGAGGATAAAATAACCTTCTGGCTTAAATGAAATTCCGACACCACCTTCGGAAGAATTGAAGGACGAACTCCAAGGACAACCCTGTCCTTATGAAACAGAGAAGGGTGGCTTAACGCAAAGTGCCTGTAACTCACTCACTCTGCGAGCGGACGTGACTGCAAATAAAAACACTGTTTTAAGTGTTAACAGTCTCAAAGGACAAGAATGCAAAGGCTCAAATGGAGCACCCATTAGTAACTTGAGAACAAGGTTCAGATCCCAACCGGGCACCTGAAAAGGTGACGGAGGGAACACATTAGTGAGCCCTTTCAGAAACTGAGAAATAAAAAGGGATTTTAAAATAAGAACACTCCTCAGACGAGCACGTAAATATAGACAGCGCCGCCAGGTAACCTTTAATGGTACCCACTTGTAGGCCCTTGTGGGCCAAAGAAAGCAAAAAAGACAGAACGACAGGAATGTCACGTGAAAAAGGATCCATATTCTGAACCCTGCACCAGTCGCAGAACTTCCTCCAACGGCAACGGTACAGAGACTTTGTTGCCGGCCGTCTGGCCGAAAGCAACACCTCATCACGTCTTCAGGGAGGTTCCAATCCTTATACCTCAACCTTTCAGAAGCCAAGCGTGAAGGTTGAGGGAATCTGACCTCTGGATGGAGAACCTGATTTCCCCCCCCCCCTCCCGTGAGAGCAGATCGTCTCGGTAGGGAAAACGACGTGGAGGGCAGATGGACAAGTCCAGAAGGTGCGGGTACCACGTCCTCTGGGCCCATGCCGGAGCAATGAGGATCATCCGGGAACCGAACCTCCCCAACCTCCTCAGCACTTGTGGAATGACCGGGACTGGACGAAACGCGTACAGCAGCGGGAAGGACCACTCCACCACAAACGCGTCCCCTAATGCTCCGTTTGGAGGAAATTCCCGCGAGCAGAACCTTTCCTACTTCCGGTTGACACTGGAGGCGAAGAGATCCACTTGAGGGGTCCCCCAAAGGGCGAAGATCTCCAGGAGAATCTCCTGAGCCAGCTCCCACTCGTGAGAGATCGTGCTCTGCCTGCTCAGAGCGTCCGCCGTCTCGTTTCGTCTCCAGCCAGGTGAACTGCTGAGATTGAAATTTTCTGCTGGATGGCCCAGAACCAGAGCTGCATCGCCTCCCTGCACAGAGGAAGCGACCCTGCCCCCCTCCCCTTTTTGTTGAGGTAGTGCATGGCCACTATGTTGTCTGTCAGAATCAGGACATTCTTTCCCGCACAGTTGGCAGAAAAGCCTTCAGGGCAAGCCTGAAGGCCCTCAGCTCCAACAGAATGATAAGAGTCTGGACTCCGACAGAGACCAACGACCGCTGACTCAACTTGGTGGCATGAGCTACCCATCCCGCGAGGGATGCGTCCATCACAATAGTCACCTCCAGCCAGGGTAGCCAAAAAGGAGCCCCTTCATCAGATTGCCTTCAACGGCCCACCACAGAAGGTCCTGGGCAACTGAGGAGGGCACCTGAACAGGGTCCAACATCCTGCCGGAGGACTGAGACCACTGGAGCTCGAGTGCCCATTGCAAAGATCTCATCCGCAACCTGGCCTCTGGCACCAGAAGAATGCAGGATGCCATGAGGCCGAGCAATCTCAAGAACTCGAACGCAGGGAGATTCTGGGCATGTTGGAACTTGTACACCATCTGCTGAATGTGATGAGCCCTCACCTGGGGAGGAAAACACTGCCCCAGGGACGTG
The DNA here is from genome assembly GCF_040938575.1 of Ambystoma mexicanum. NCBI lineage: Eukaryota > Metazoa > Chordata > Amphibia > Caudata > Ambystomatidae > Ambystoma > Ambystoma mexicanum. Next base: position 1,059,050,593 of record NC_090922.1, on the reverse strand, counting down.
TCGAGCACTGCTCCGAGGTACTGGAGCCGCTGAGTTGGCGTCAAGTGGGACTTCAAGTTGAGGGAGAAGCCCAGCCTGTGAAGGGAGTGGCAGGTGACGGACAGATGATCCAGGACTTGCTCAGGAGAGCGCGCCCTGATCAACCAATCGTCCAGGTAGGGGTAGACGTGAATCCCCCTTTCCTGAAATACTCTGTCACCACCACCACCATGAGCTTGGTGAAAACCCTCGGGGCGGAGGTCAATCCTAATAGCAGGACCCAAAACTGAAAATGCGAGTCGCCAACCGCGAACCTCAGGTACTTCTTGTGCTTGGGATGGATCAGCACATGAAAATAAGCATCCTTGAGGTCGAGAGACACCAACCAGTCCTGAAGTTGAAGGGCCTGGAGGACTTGAGAAAGTCACCATCTTGAACTTGTCCTTCCTAAGGAGTTTGTTCAAACCGCGCAAGTCCATGATGGGTCTCAATCCCCAGTCTTTCTACGAAATCAAAAAATAAGGGGATCATCCCTTGTTCCTCTCTGCTACAGGCACCAGTTCTATGGTGCCTTTCTCCAGCAGGGATTGAATTTCCTGCGCAAGGAGCGGATCCAGACTCTTCAAAGAGATATCCTGGTGGACTGTCGTGAGGCCTCTGCTGGAAAGGAAGACAGTAGCCATGGGCTATGATGATCTCCTGAACCCACACATCTCAAGTAATGGCACGCCATTCTACAAGATGCTGCGCCAGCCTTCCCCCAACCGGCGAAGCATGGGCCTCATGACTGAGCAGAAGCGGCTGCGGCGTTGCCAGAGGGCAACGCAGAAGCGGCTGCGGCGTTGCCGGAGGGCAACGAGGCAACTGCTCGCGCGGCCTTGTCACCTCGAGATCTTTGTTTTCCACCTCTGGCACTCCTACGGTTGCCCCTGTGACTTGCAGCTCCTCTCACTTTACTAAAGGATGAGTAATAACGAAAGGAACCTCCCCTCCACTGCAGTCCCCTAGGCCGAAAAGGCGGAGGTTGGCAGGCTGCAGCGCCCAACGACTTTGCTGCATCTTTGGAGGTCTGCAACCTCTCAAGGCTCTCGTCAGCCTTGCTGCCAAAAAGATGTTCACCATCAAAGGGCATGTTGAGGAGCCTGGCTTGCACATCAGGAGCAAACCCCGACTTCCTCAACCACGCAAACCTGGGTATCACGGTGCTCGCCGCCATGGACCGGCTGACACAGTCTGCCATGTCCAAACCCGACTGAACGGACTCACACATGGCATCCTGAATAGCAGCAAGAAAACCATCCCGTTCGCCCCCTTCGGGAATATGTTCAGCCGCTAATGAAATACAGTTCCACAGAGTCCATGGAGTGTCTGGAAGAGGCAGAGGAGTGGCGGGACCCACTCCGGGACCGAGACCCCCTAGACTTACGACTATGATACAGAGAGTTGCCCCTCGAATCGTCAGTCGAAAGCCCAGTGGACCTCGCCTTCCGGGGCTTGGACACCTTACCGACCGTCAGCTTCTTACGTTCCTGCAAGGCCTTGGACGCAAGCGACTGGCAGTCGACACAATCATCCGTGTCGTGGGCCTCCCCGAGGCACCAGAGGCAGGCGTCGTGTGAGTCCGTCACCAACATCTTGGACCCGCAGTCCCCACACTTCTTGAAGCCCGGACGCAGGGTGGAAGAAGAGGAAGACATCCCGTACAATACTTTACAAACGAACAGGTTCGAAGAACCGAAAGAACAGAAACTCCAAAGAGTCTAGGCGCGAGATCTCCGAAGCGAACACGTTCGTGGAAAAAACGGAACTGAGGCTATGGGCGTCGTGCGTCCTACTTATAACATCTGGTGACGTCAGTCATCGTAGGAGGTCCTCGAGGACGGCGTATCGAGGTCAATCGACGCAGATGCCGAAAGATTTTCCGAATTGATTACTGTCATAGATATGGAATACGTCGGAGGACCCAATCCCCTCGAAACAATATTTCTGTGTCCCAAATGTAATGGAATGCATAATTGTTCAATTTTGTAATGCGTCTACACTTTAAAGCCCAAGTTCATTGATCCGTGAAGTAACATTTCTACTGGCAACAATGCCATAGGATACAAGATTGCCTTTTCAACTAAAGTTTGATACAGTTATCTTGTTAATTTAAATACAGTTTGCATCTTTCTCTTGCACAGGTGGTACAGGCTGGTGGCCTACCGTGCGTTTACATGGTGGCTTCATGGGAGTCTTGGACATCGCGTTGTCAGGTGTCTTGGCCCACGTTTGAATTATTAGGCTACAACATTTGGTGCTGTGGGCTTAGAAAATCCTAGATGGCCGAGAAGCCCACATTTGCGCCAGAATCCAGGAAAACCGCGCAGTTTTGCGCACACCAAAATGGTCGCCTGACCTGCCACCCACCAGTGCAAGCGTTATGGGCCAGAAGCACCATGAGTGAAACGTGGTGCCAAAGGAAAAACAGCAGTGCCGGTTAGCTCAAAAAGCGCCTTGAAATCACCTTTGTTTCTATGAAATGCAAGCTAAAAATGCCTATTTTAAACATTGCAAGATATTCAAAAATCTCACTGAACACCAGCAGACATTTGGCAGAATGTAGTCTTGTGTGCATACAAAATCTAGAAAGATGAAGAGCCTAAAATAATGTTCATAACACAACTGGCTGAGCGGTGGACTTCAGCAGCTTAAATGAAATTGGACTTAAAACCACTAAAATCGAAATGTTTAAAATAAATGAGTGACCTACTTTTTGAGTGTCACATAGGTTGCAACTGTTTAAATGTCATAGTTTTGAACTTAGAATCAGCGTTCTAGCTGCATGTGTAAAAATTCTAAGTTTGATTTTAATGAAGAAAACTGGAACAAAAGTGACATTTAGCTGAAGCCTGGCTTGAAGAGATTGAATTCTGCCTGGCAACTACCCCCGACAGGAGTTGAAACTTGCCCAGCAACTGCATTCACAGGCCTGGCTGCCTTCTGCTGTCCCCACCAAAAGGAGATTACACCTCTCTGATTGAATTAGAGGTGGGGTACCTGGGGCTGCAGGAAACAGAAAAACGAGCTTTCCTTGGCTCAGGCAAATGTTAAATTAGGGAGGGGTCGTAAATGGCTTCCTCTTGGAAGAAACTGGGAGGAGCAGTGCTTCTGGGAGCCACCTGAGCTGGAGGCGGGGACAGAAAGAAATCCCCCCATGTGCTTTGGAACCTAAACCACACCCATCTGGGCCAGAGCATAATTTTAAAAAAGATAGATAATTCATAGTACGGAAGTGTCAAAATTATATCAATAATATCATTATTCCTGGGATTTTTCTGTGCACATTTCAAGAGGTGTTAGGACGCCGTACGATGTTCTGAGGCCGAACCCCGCTACTTATTAATATTGCAGACACTGTGCTTACACTAGAGAATTGAAAACTTATTGTAATGTGCTCAGGGAAGGGGTGTACCTCTGGGTACATTTTGAGGGAAAAACAATGTTGCAAAAGCTACTAAAAAGCGCAAACATGGGGCTTGATCAGAGACCTGTCTTAATTCATCCATCATGTGTACATGTATTTTCAACCACTTGTGTATCTGGGAAATATGTGTTTTGGGTAAAATTGATTTTCCCAGTAAAAGCAAAGGGGCGTTTCTTCAATAGATTGTAAAATGTAGCAACACTCTGACTCACAACTCTGTTCTCCAGTGAGAGCACAGAGAATTTTCCAGCCCATCAGGATCCTCAGAGGGTTGGGCATAGAAAGTCAGCCTTCCCACCCATTTTCAAAAGACATTAAAAGGACCACTGAAATCCAGGAAGGGACATTCACTTTTCCATTTCAAACTGATTTCTTGCAAAGTATTTTGCCGGACCAGATAATATCCAGAAGACTTCAGATCCAGAACTTAGACTCCAGAACTTTAAGCAGAGGGGCCTTAACTACAACCTGAATCCTTTTCAGCAGGCCTCAAAATCTTTTGCAACCTGATTCAGGCTAGAACCCTATGCCAGACCCCAGAAAGCAGTGCTGTATCCAGACCAGACCGCTGTGCAGTGCCAAGAACTTTTGCCAGAACCAGAGATCCAGACCAGCAGAGCAGAGCTGACCCACATCGCTGTGAGCAGAACCGGTACCAGAGACCGTCCGTGGCGAGAGAACCGCAGCTAAACCTGTTGACCAGATCCATGATGGAGGCCCATTCCTTCCAAGACTAGGAGTGAGTATCCTGAAAACTGTGCCAGAACCAATCTCTTAGTCTAAAATAATCTGATTCAATCCATTTTAACCTGTCCAGAACTGCATCATAGAAACCGTGTCCATTCTCGGACTTTAAACCTGTGAAAGTGTCATTTGCCATTCTGAATCACTACTTTATTTCTGAAAATCTACCTCCACAAAATTGTCCGTATCTTTGGAACCGCGTGTGCTAGGAACGAGATTTAACTTTCATTTTAAAGCTAAGATCCTTATAGTTTTTCCGTAATCACGCTCGGAAAAAGTGCCGCGAATTGCAACTAGCTCATTTCACCACCTGTCAAAAATCGCTGTCTTTTGCTTTGCATTGCTGAAATCCGTTTTCAACCCAATAATCCCTCATGAATCACTGATAGTGTTGACCTGAACTAATTCAAGGTAGCTGTCACCTACCCTGAATCGCCTATAGGGAATTAAAATCATTTTTAGCATATTTTCACTTCTTTTCAGATCACATTTAAAGTATTTTTGCCTGTGTTTTAAAATCATCCCTGTGCTCTAAGCTTGCTAGGGGGGGGAACTGAATTGGTATTGCATTTGATGGTATTCCTGAAAATTGTATGCTCTCCTTCCACCTCTTTATACTGCATGGGGGGGGGGCTAATTGCCACAAGGGGAAAAGTGATTATATTCTCTCTTGTTGAAACCATATCAGTTTATTTCTGTGCTGCATTCTTTCCATCATTGTTTTTCCTTGAAACCATAAAAGCATTCTCAGCTACCTTATTCTTCCTATACCAACTCCTAAGTGATTACAAACGTGTGTTAGTGTAATATCCATTGTTGATCACTGTCATTCATAAGTGTGCGATCAAATATTAAATTATAAAAGTGATATATATAGTTTAATTTTCAAATAAATCTGTTAATTTGCAAAAAAAATCTACTTCTTGGCTCAGTGAGGTCAGGGGATTCAAAGAGAGGGGCATTATACAAGGGTTTATCATCCAGATACATGAACTAGTCATAAATATATAAATAAGGGCTTCCCTTGGGCATCCCAGACTAGGCACTGACTTAGTTGGAGTGCTGAATTGAAGTCCCTTAACAGCGTTCAACGAGTAATACCCGCCTGTGTCGTTGGTGCCATTAGAGAGACAATCCCCAGTGACAGCGGTCAGTACAGGGGATTTTCCCACACTGTGTTGCAACCCGTATATAATGTGTAGTACATTTGTGCCATCAACATTTGCAACAAAATAAAATACAACTGAGTTTTTATGAATGGTTGTTACAATTTTTCATTGAATCAAGGGCACGTTCACTTGTCCTGGCAGGGCTGACTGGGTGGGAACGGACGAGGTGCCTAACACCATATACACTTCAAAGGTGTCTTATGCGTAGGGGCCATTGTACACATGGCCTAGCCAGACCCAGTGTCTCCAGGCAGGCTCCCTGAAGCAGGCCGTGCCCCTGCAAGCCACATAAGTGTGCGTCTCCCTTCAGCGGTGTTCCCGGGCCTTGTCTGCACGCCTCATGCCCATCCATCCCCCCTCCATTATCAACAGCAGTTTACACCTGTGGATGTGTGCTGCCAAGGGGGATGGCAGGGATGGGAACGTCCAACGTGTCAAACACCATGTACACTTCAAAGGTATCTTACGCTCAGGGGCCATTGTACACATGGCCTCCACAAACACAGTGTCTCCAGGCCACGCCCCTGCAATCCACAGTAGACCACGCCATATAGACATCACCCATTCACATACACAGCCACTTTCCTAATTCTTTATAAACCTATAAACCCGTTTATCATGAGAACATCTGTGAGCACTGCAAGTCAACTCGTGATCGTGCTACCTGAACATCTGTGCCCACTGAAAATCAACTCGGGATCGCGCTACCTGTTCCCCTGCTATTAACTACCCTGCTTGCTGAATCTGTCTGTTTGTTGGTCAAGGTAAGGGCAGGTCACCTAATCATCTCTTCCTGATTTCTAAATTTCTATCCATCTCGAACGAACGTACCCAGTAGTGTAATGTTCATTCATCTCATTGTCATCGGTTTAATTTGCGTCACATCAATCTATTCAGTATGAAAGTTATCCTAGTGTATAGTCGACTACGCTACACAGGTTTTGTTTCTGTGATCAAAACAAACAAGCATAGAACAATGATACAATTCCATCTTTCTCACGCATTAATGTAAAACATTTTTGTAACTATGTGTACTTTTTGTTTTTTTTTGTTGTTTTTTTTACACATTTTTCAAGAATGCCTGCTTGTATGGTTGGCGGTTGCCATTCCAAGACCCATGACAAACCAAAGGGCACAATAATGCATACATTCCCGAGGAATATAGATCTAATAAGAGAATGGGTCAGATATTGCGGATTTGCGCTGGACGAGCTTGAAAGTCGAGCCCAGGAAGTCTTGGGGGACTTGAGGGGAGATCGATTCCGCATCTGCACTTTACCACAAATATGTACGACGGATCGCAGTACACAACGAAGCATCGACGTCTTGTAAATTTCTTCCAAATGCAGTTCCAACTCTATTAATGCACATGCTACCTCAGGTGAGTCACGGTCCATGAATTAGCTGTAGGCCTTGGGGTACTGAGCAGGTAACTACATGGATGGATTGGTGCTTTTGGTTTAAATGTTTCTTACAAAACTTTGCATATTTACCAGATTGTATTGCTTTATAACTACACCCCATTTTGCTAGACATCTGTCCCTGGTTTTAGGAGCATCATAGAAAACTTGGAAATAAGCATAATCTTTTTGTAATCGGTTGCTTTACATGTCCATTTGTTTAGGTTAGTGTTAGGGAGAATTCTCTGTTTAGGCTGAATTTCCTAACCTAGTGAGTCCCCCAGCAGCTTTGCTGGATTTCTGGAGTTTGTTTTTTTCTCCTGTCAAGAGTGAGTCTCTTTTCCTCACACTCTTAGACATGATTTTGGGGGGTTCCTTTAACTGTTAATGTGTTTTATGGGCTATGGGGTCCTTTACTCCATAGGGTCTCATGTGTTTTTACTATGTGTGTTACACAGCGCCCTCAGTGCAGAGACACAGGGGTGTCATAGTGACACCCCACCATAGACTCCATACCCAGGGACTGACTACTGTCTCCCAGGGCATGTAAAGTCACCATTGGCTTTACTAGTCCCAAATTATGAACAGAAACCAGTACAAACCATCATATTGTGGACGTACTGGTCGGGGCAATTCGATTGCCCCGGGGTCTGTTATTCGAGGGGGCATGTCTCCGTCCCCCCTGATCGAGTTTTGGCTGGTGGCAGTGGATACTACTTTTTTATATTCGACCGCAAATATCTCTCTATGGGATTTTCCCATTGTTCGAGGCTACCAACTTTATTTAATTCCTATAGCCTCGAACATACAGCCGGGTTATTTATTTAATATTAATTCACCGGTTGGTATTTTTTGCCAGAACTCGATTCTAAAAGGGCGTTCTCTTCTGTGACTCCAACCCAAGTCGAGCCCTTTGTTCCACTTTTTGGCGGGCTTCTCCACAGAAGCCTCCAAAAGAGGTGCCACTCTGTCTGGGTACCACAGAGTGTGTGGGAGGGGGTTTAGGCACCCTGGACTGAGTTGCCTTGGCAACTCAAGTCGCACTCTTGTGTGATTGGCCAAAGAGGTGAGCCGGCCGGCTCACCACTTAGCATGTTTGATTGACAGCTAGGCTGAATGAATGGGGGTTTCTTGCATAAAAGCAGGGCTTTTGGGACTGGAACTTCAGGAGTCGCCACAGGACCTGAGAATCCGAAGAGGGAGAAGCTGAGCCGACCTGCAACGACACCACCGGTGGAGCCCTGCTGAACCGTCTCACCACTTCCTGACGAAAGAGGAGATCTTCTTGCCGGAGAGCCTCTTCCCCTTGCGCTGGTGGGGACAACCAGTTCGCTTTCTTTTTTCGCCTACCAGGATGTCTAGTGGTCGAATTGCCCGTGCCAAGCACCCCGGCAACCAGATAGCCACTTACCACTGAACCGCAAAAGAAAGGACCACTCCTTTTAATCGAGAAACTCCACGGCTGGTTTCTTCCCTGGCAGCACAACGACCTCCTGCTTTCCGCCCCGCCAAGATCTCTTCTGCCGGACGAAGCACCGACTCGCAACCGCTGCCAGGAACAACTGCCCCCGCTGGAGTCTTCTCACCATTTCAAGGTACTGTTTCCGCCTGGCCTCCCTTTCTATAGATTGCTACAAGGTGACAGTACATCCTGAACCTTCTAGACTGGGCTGGCCTCTTGACCATCTAACTGGTCCCTTTCTTTTGGTCCAACTTCTTTCTGAACCTTTGAGACTTTTGTGCACTTTTCAACCGTGTAACCTTGGACACATTTCGCTCCGATCCTCTTAAAGTGGATCAGGCTTTCTGAACTCTAACTTCACGGTTTGATTCTGCCTTCCTCTCTTGCTGTGTTCTTTTGAAAGTGTTGGGATCTGTTTCAATTTATGCTCTGCCTTTCTCTCCCTTTGTAACCAAATTATTAGAGTGCCATCTGTGTTAAGCGCTCACCACTGTCTGAAACTAAGTGGCGCTTTACTTAAGACTTGTCTAATATCCTTTTAAGGGAGTGTATATACTTTAGTGACTGTTTTTGAACTTGCTTGACATTAGTGCCAGTGTGTTTCTATAGATGTGTTTTTAAATAAATAATTATATATCTTTTACACCAAAGTTCTGGTCAGTGTTTGCTTGTTCTACTGCGTTTACCGGCCCTATTGTGTATGCTCTGTATACTGCCTAACGTCTTGAGAGAAGTCTGACTGCTCAGCCACAGCTACCAGGTAAATCTGGGTGGTGCAGACTGCTACCGATTGGGTTTACTGCTAACTCCTGTAGTCCTAAACTTTTTGCAGTGGTCCCTAAGGGAACTGCACAGGTTTCTGCCTAACAGTTAGCATATTGACTGAAGCACAGACTATCGGTAGTGACTACATCACCAACATGTCCAGTATACCATTGGTGAGCCATACAGACTTGCTGAAGTTCATATTTTTCAGAGTCAGATCTTCCCACATTTCTAATTCAAATCTAATTTTCTCTTTACAACTCTGACAATGTACTGAAATTGAAGGAGCAAGATCTGCATCAATTTCTTTCCCGCAGTCAACAACAACTTTGAGCGCCTATCAGGTAGTTTTATTTCGCTATTCGATTAGGGAAATGTATTATGCATAGAATCTTAGATAATATGTACCTTTGTCTGCATCCCATTGTGTCTGTTCAATTTCACTTTTTTTCATCCATACTAAAACAAGTACTGTGTTACAGGGTGATGCTGGTACTTCAACTACAATTACATTATCCTTTGGAGCTGGTCAAGAGCATGAGGTATGCGTACTAACAGTTCCCTTGAATGAAAGAAAGTATATCCTACATCTGATACTATTAGAAAGTGACATTATTATAAACAAGCATCTTTTCAAACTTTTACCATTTCAGTTCTAACATTACAATTTCTACTCTAATGCCGAATACAATGCAAAATGCTTGAGTGCAACATTACAATCAGTGGGTTTCGCAGTGATCTCTGATAGAGTACACTAGCCATCAATCAGATGAAATTTGAAATGTATATTCTCACTAAATGACGTACACCGTATACAAGGGTATCTATGTAAGCCATGTGTGCGAGGAAAGAATTAGATTTTGAATAAGATTCACTTTTTTATATGAATATTCTATTCAAGGGATGTATACAAGATAGGGAAATAGAAGAGGAGGCACGTGGATTCGAGGTGGCGGACCAGCTTGCTGGTGCAATCGTTACAGTGAAGAACACTGTTTCACAGAAAATCAAGAAAGCAAGGATAACAAACAATTTCGATTACAAAAAATGTTTTGGGCTGGCGTCTTCATAACACGCTTTTTGTTAAATATAAAGTGATATATACTGTATGTTGGATTTACATTGAACATGTTTTTACAACCCATCTCCTAGAGGCCCAGAAGAAAACGAAGTATGAAGACACAGACAACAAATGAAACCAGAGATGCTGCTTGCCAAACAGATTTCACCATGGAGCAACTATTATTTGAGGCGCAGCTTGGTCCAATCAATAAGCAGACTCGAGATTCTTATGCCCAATGGTCAGAAAATGAATTTAATGTGACCGGCGAAACCAGCAAAGTGTTGTTGGACCATTGCTACAATGTGAGAACTCCACAAGATGAAGATGAAACTGAATATAATGAAGATACTTTTGAATTACTCGCTGACCACTTGACACAATCTCCACCCGCAATAAAAGGGCCACCCAACAAACAATCGACATAATGGTTTCTCCAATTCGTGTTCAAATAACAAGCTGAAATAACAGAGTGAAGCCTCAACGCAATTGACTGAGGAACTAGCCAAAGATCTGGACTTCAGTGTGTCCTGTTCAGCCGATAAGTCCACCACAGTTGAGTCACAAACCAAATTCATGCAGGACAATATTCTAATAAAGGACTCTAAATACATTATATTCAACAACTGCCTGGTAGAGATTCTACTGATGCTGAAATGCGTCCATCCAGTGAGGGGGTAGGGGAGTATGCGTGAAGCCATTGTTGAATGTGACTCGTGTATCACAAGGAAGTAACCTGAAAATACAAGCCACTTGTGATCTGCCCCATGCTAAATTTTCATGGTCCGCTCAACCAATGCTGGGCAAAGTGCCAGCTGGAAATCTGTGTGCAGCAGCTTTACTTTTCAGTGGCTCTACTTTTAGTAAGTTGTCCAGTTTCTGTCAATTTGTGGGACGCCAGTTTCTTTCTAAAACGCAGTACTAAAAATATCAACGAGAATATTTATTCCTTGCCATTAGTGAAGATTGGAAAATTGAACAAGTGTCAATTGAAAGGACATTCTCTGACAAACGGTTCAGGCTAGCTGGCGATGGACAGTGACAGCCCCGGATTTTCAGCAAAGTACTGCACATACCACTTTCAGGACATGGAAACTAAAAAATTATTTTGAGTTCGGTGGTTGTGCAGGTGTCTGAATGATAATCCACAGAGGCCATGGAGAAATAGTTTTATGAAATCCCTGGAAGATCTCAAAACAAGGGGAATGCAAATAGACCTCCTAGCCACCGACAGACATGTTTCAATAGCCAAGACTATCGGAGAGCAGTTTCCAAATATTCGCCATCAATTTGATGTATGGCACGTTGTCAAATCAATCAACAACAAAAAAAAAATCAGGAGGGCCACCAGGGGGCGCACAGGCCATGGCTGCCTGAAGACGCTGCTCCCGCCGAAACTGGGCCGTGTTGAGGGATTGAGCCCCACCCCCTGTGACCCCCCTACGAAATATCTGCGGTTCTCAGTGGTGGAGAACCCCGGGGGACCCCCCGGGCGAAGGAGCAACGCCGAAAGACCCTCGGATGCCCAAGAACGAGGCACAACGAGAGAATCCGCGAGAGGCCCCGCCCGCCTCCGGAGCCACGCGGGGAGTAGTGGTACGCGGTAGCCGTTGAGGCCTGTAAGCGCGCCTGACCTCTCCACCCTACCCTTGTCACAGAGCATGCCGGCGCTCTGGCGGGACTCCACCGTCGGGGCCCCCGCGGCACAGGAGGGCGGTACCAGCACAGAACGGAAGCCCCTGGTGGCGTCGACTCGAGCCGCGGTCCCAGACCCGCCAGAGGAGAGGCAGCCCGCTTGACCCGAGCTCCCGAACACTGAGTCGAACAACAGGGGTGCCGAGACCCCGTCTAACGGACCCTGGCAAGGGCCATCAGAGCGGTGTAGAGCGGACAACAGCGGGGCACGGCTGGTGAGGAAGGTGAGAGACTTATACAGGTGGTGGCCCCTGGGCTCCTTCCCAGGGCGAGTGCCCGCCTGGAGACGAACTCTGAAGAAAACATGGCCGATAGTACCTAACCAGCACGCCGTGGGCACTGCGTCCCCTTTCCCCGGGGGCCTAGCCTGGACACTCATCCGTTCACAATTTGATACACATCGTCGCCACCTCCCCACCACAGGTACAGACGACTACAAGCAGCAGGAAAAGGGTGTGTAGAGAGTGTGAGGCCCCCGCCGGAGACCGGTAGGTCGTGTGCCCGCTCATCGCTCTTGGCCCCCGAGGACCGCCGGAGGGAGAGAAAGGGAGATCGGATGAGCTGGCGCCAAACCCTCCAGGAGTACCGCTACCAGGACGCCAGAAGGGAGATTAGCGGCCTGGATCGGACGACTAGAATGTCCCAGCCCGAGACCTCACCCCCGCCCACCCTTACAATGGAAAAGGGCTTTGCCTCGGTCCTGCAGGAGATCAGAGACATGCGGGCAGACATTGCCCAGAAAATGGAGAACATGGACCGTAGGGTGGACAAGGTCGAGGACAGACTGTTGCAGCTGGAGACCAACCAATCCTCAGCAACGACCCAAGAGATGGACATGTCCATGAGAATAGGGCCAGGCAAATGGACGACTTCGAAAATAGGGAACGGAGGAACAACCTCAGAATTTTTGGGGTCCTGGAGTACGAGGGAGAAACGGAAAGAGAATTGAACCGGGTGGTGAGGGACATCAACACCCTCCTTTTCCCAGACGAGATGACGACCAAACCAACGTTCGATCGGGTCCACAGAGCGGGGGGAGCAGAGCTGGGGGCCCCCGGTCAATCCTGGTCCGCTTTCATTACTACACCGAGAAAGCGAAGGTTCTGGAGGAGGCCAGAAAGACACAGGAGATAACCTATAACAATGCACAAGTGTCCATCTTCCAGGACCTCTCTTCATACACGCTGGCCAAACGCAGGATGTGCTGCCCTCTCACACAAATGCTAAAAGAGAAGGGGGTGCGCTATAGATGGGGGAACCCCTTCTCCCTCTCGTTCGAGTACGAGGGCCAACGGTCGACCCGGAGTGCAGAGGAGAACATAAGGGGAGCCATCCAAGAGTATGTGTCGGACTCGGCCCCTCGGAGAGAACCTATGGGATTCGCAGCGGAAGGAGCCAAGGAACGCAGGCCACAAGGAGAGAGGAGAAAGAAGACAGGTCCACGGAAAGTTAAGAAACTAAACCTGCCGTCCCTGACGACGGATAGGGATGACGCCGACCCCGCTCACGGAGGAGCGGGCCGGTCGGGCCTGGGGTAGCCGGGTAGCTGGAAAACCAAGCTGGAAGTGAAAAAGGGTACGGGGAAACCTGGCAAAGAACTTAATTCATGATCACAACGTCCGGCCTGGCTCAAGGACGAGTAGACTTCCAGGACCACGGGGTCCAAGGACTTAAGGGGCCTCCCAGAACAGCAAGTATGTCGGTTACCTGGGGGAGGGGGCTTGGTGAGGGGGCAGGGGGGAAAAGGGGGGGCTCAAGGAAGAGTGATTTTCGACAATAGCCCAGCCGGAGGCGGTAGGCTGGTGGTCCGGCCAATTACCAGCAATGGTGGAACAATTGGCTGGACGCCGGGGTGGGGGGTTGAAGGAATAGTTGGGGTTGTTCAGTTCGGAGGGGGGACCAGGGGGCAAGGGAGATCAGGTTATAACACAAAAGGAGCTGGAAAGGAAAAGTGCCATGAGTCAGCTACCCAGTGAGATGTCGATCCTAGACAATGGCTGAGGATCTGCCTGCCCTAGGTGTGGGTTCCCTTGATGTGCGGGGGTTGAACACCCCAACCAAGAGATCCTTGGTCTGCAGGGAATTTAGGAGGGGAAAGCTTGACCTGCTTTTCTTCAGGAAACACAGTGGGCTCAGGGGAAGGAACCGAAATTGCGAGGGGGCGGGATCGGGGAGGTCCTCAGCGCATCCCACAGAACCAAGAAAAGGGGGGTAGCCATACTGCTAGCAAGGGATGTTGGCTTTGAAGTGGAAGCCACGGTGAAGGACCCAGAGGGCTGATATCTGCTGGCAAAGGGCTCTTTGCGGGGTTCCCCTCTGACTCTGGCAGTTGTGTACCTCCCTAATGAAGGCCAGGCGCAATTCTGGGAGGGAGTGAAGGACACATTAAAATTGTTTTTTCACAGGATGTTGGTGGTGGTGGGGGGCGGGGGGGGATTTCAATATGGTCCTAGACCCAACCGCGGATAGAAAACGCTTGGGGCCTCAGCTCACTAGGGCCGCAGACGAAACCATGGCCCGTACATTCCAGAGGGTCAACGCAGAGCTGGGCCTGGTGGACTCCATTCCGACTCCCAGGACAGGCCTCCCCTCCTTCACATACTACTCAGCAATCCACACATCATACTCCCGTATAGACTACATCCTGGTAGACGAACCCCTTCTTCCACATGTCTCTGGCCACAGGGTTGACCCGGTTCCTTGGTCCGACCACGACTTGGTCCGTACCACCATAGTAGGGGGATGGCGGAGTGGCAGTAGAGGGCGATGGAAATGTAATGACTCCCTGCTGAAGGACGAAGTTCCAGCACAGGAAGTGCAGGACGCCATCTCGGAGTACTTCGAGTTGAACGACAACGGCGAGGTGGGCACACGTGTGCTGTGGGACGCCTTTAAGGCGACCTTACGCGGTGTCCTCATTAGAATGGAAGCCCAGAAAAAGAGGGAGAGGGAGGCCCAGGAAAAGTCCCTGAGGGAAAAGATAGCCCAACTCCAGCCGGGTGACCTCCCGGAGGCTCCCCTGGAAAGGGATCAGATTGCCTCCCTAGAAAACTATAAACTCCAGTTGAAAGACCTCCTGTTACATAAGACCGAGCGGAGCCTCCAGCTAGTGAAACAGAAATATTATGAGAAGGGGGACAGAGCCGACAAAATCATGGCCTGGAAACTCAGAGATTCAAAAGGAACAGAACGGTGAAGGCAGTGAAGAACGACCGGGGATCATTAGATCACGACACATCAAACATTGGAGCAGCCTTTCGCCGTTATTATGAAAAGTTATACTTGTCAGAATATGACAGGGATGACACTCAGATTGAGGGTTTCCTGGACTCCATCCAGATCCCGTCCTTGACAGGTGAAATGGCAGAGGGTCTAGAGGGCCTAGAGGGCCGGGTGACGGAAAAGGAGGTGGAGCACGCGATCAGTGGGATGAAGGTGGGAACGTCCCCGGGGGAAGACGGCTTCTCCGTGTACTTCGACAAGAGGTTTCGGGCTATCCTAGCCCCACACCTGGTGAGGGTGATTAACAGGGTGTTAGAGGGGGGCTCTCTGCCGGTTACCACGATGAGGGCCATAATCGTGGTTCTGCCCAAAGAGGGCAAAGACCCCACTGAATGCTCCTCATATCGCCCAATCTCCCTCCTCAATATAGACGTTAAGATCCTGGCCAAGGTGATAGGCAAACGGATGGAGGGGATAATGCCCAAGCTGGTTCACAGGGATCAAGTGGGATTCATAGGGGGCAGGCAAGGCTCTGACAACATCAGGAAGACGATAGACCTAATCCACCATGCCCAAGAATCAGACCTCGGTGCAAGTCTGCTTTCCCTGGACTCCGAGAAAGCTTTTGACAGGGTAGAGTGGAGGTACATGCAACTCCTCCTCCGTCGAATGGGCTTCGGGGCTCACATCAGGAACTGGGTTGCCGCCCTATACGGGGCCCCAACGGCGAGAGTACAGGTGAATGGAGAACTTTCTGACTCATTCCCTCTCACGCGGGGGACGCGGCAGAGATGCCCACTCTCCCCTTTAATATATGTCCTGACGATGGAGCCCCTGGCCATAGCGGTCCGAGCTCACCCCAACATTAAAGGGATTAAAAGAGGAGAGGTGGAGTTCAAGCTCTCCCTGTTTGCTGACGATATTCTAGTATACCTGGTGGAGCCCAGATCCTCGCTCCCCCCCTCCTGTCCCTGATGACAACCTTTGGCCAATTCTCGGGGCTAAAAACAAACGCATCAAAATCAGCGATACTCCCTATGAGGGCTCGGGACCCGGGGCTGGACCGCCGGGACGGGTGTGCGAGGATTGTGGTGGGGATGGACTCCATTAGGTACTTGGGTGTGCCCCTCATGAGAGATCTCTCAAAACTGGCTTTGGCGAATTATGGGCCCATTATGGGGGAGATAAAATCAGACCCAAGGAGGTGGGGAGGTATGATCCTATCCTGGTACGGGTGCATGACAGCGGTGAAGATGAACATCCTCCCAAGACTGCTGTATCTTGTCACGGCACTCCCAACGGGGGTCCCCGACCAGATGTTCCGAGACCTACAGAGGGCAGTCCGAGAGTTTGTTTGGCAAGGGCGGAACCCGAGGATAGGGAAGGCCATTCTAACGTTACCTAGGGAGGAGGGTGGTTTCGGGCTGCCGGACTTCCTTCTCTACCACCGGGCCGCCCAGCTAAGGGTCCTGTTGGAGCATATGAGGGAGAGTATGGGCACCTATTGGTCTTATCTGGAGGACATGGATGCCCACCCTCTGAAAGTATGCACCCTTTTGTGGGTCTATCTGGAAAGAAGGACCCACAACTGCGCACCTCACTTCATGGCACTCCCCGACGTCTTCGCTCTGGGGCCACCCGCTCAAACTAGGTAGCAGGGGATTTAGGAATGCCCAGTCCTAGTCGGATGGGGGGGGCTGGAATGGGCGGGGCAACTGTTCAAGGAGGGCGAGTTCCTCGAATCCGAGGAGCTGCGAGATGCGCTTGGGCGGGGGTCTCTTTCAGTCTTTGAATATTTGCGCCTGAAGGGCATCCTCTGTGACCAGACTTGGGGCCTGAATCTGCGGAGACAGTTGACCCCCTTTGAAAAGTTACTAGACATGGCCACAACAAGGAAGGGGGTAGTATCCAAAATGTACCAAATATTGAACACCGTTAACTTGAAGGGAGGAGAGGGTTTCGTGGGTTCTGGAATGACTTGGCAGGAGAGGCTCTCTCAGAGGACGTATGGTCCAGGGTGTTTAAAATAGCTTTTCATGGGAACCTGTTCACGTCGGAGATGGAGCACAACTTTAAGATCTTACAGGGATGGCATAGAGACCCATTGAAGTTATCCAAGATGTTCTCGGGGGTGTCCCCCAGATGTCCAAGAGGACCACGGGGGTTTGATGATGATGTTAAATGTGAGATTCATACTGCTCCCGGTGTTGTCATTGTTTCTTTTTCTGAAAAATTACCAATAAAACCAAAGTAAAAAAATAAAATAAAAATCACAGCTGCTGAAAAAAAAAGGTTCAGAAAATATTTTACAGTGGGGTCCCAGTCTTTCAGCAACCATCTTTGGCAGAGCTCCAAAACTTGTGGTGGGTCTGTGGAAATTCTACTTGAAAAATGCACTCACTAATGCACCACTGTTCCAATGTTTACTCTTGGACAGAAAACATACATTTTCAGCAATGTGCACATGGACCTTTATCGGAGGAGCAGGAACCCAAGAAGAAGTGGTTGGTTCCATCTTCACCTCCTCACATAGCTCTTCAGAAGATCGGGTTTGATAAAACCATCAAGAGATCTGAAGCGACTCCCAGAATTCTGTCACACGGGAGATTTGGAGGTGTCCCACAATATGTGCCTAAAGTACAGGCCCAAGAGATTGCATTTCAGCATAGACTGGATCCAATATAGGACATTACTATCGGTCTTAGCGCTTAACAAGAACTTAGGGAGAGAACAATCGAGGACTGCAGGAAACTTTGGGATGCTTCGTTACACAATAGCCTTTACGAAAAGAAGCAAAAAATGGGTGGTCAAGCCAATATACCAGGAAATGGAATTCGATCATGTGAAAGACCTCATTTTGACTGTGTTGGACATACATACTCATGGAATCGCTCATGATTTTGTTCCGAAGACACATACATTGCAACAAAACATTGCAAACGTACCCTCTCCACCGAAAGCAGACCTCTTGGAACAGTTCACTTCCCGGTATAAATGAATAGCAGCTATTTATTTGTTCAACAAAGTTCATATAAAGTGTCCACATAAAGCGTCCAAATAGTATTTAGAAATGTTTCCTCTTTGCCAATTATTTTGTTTTGCAATAAGTGCCTTTTGGAGGATGCCATAGAGTAACGCTGTGTTTTCACATTTGCTCTTGTGGGTCATTCACTGATCGGGGGAGGGTCAGAAGGATATCAGCATGAAAGCAACTTTGGGATTCTGCAGTTGCCTTACCAAACACCTGTCCAAACAGCTGAATAAATAAGCGTCCCACAAAAGGAATGCGACCTAGGCTAGATAAGATACTTGGCACACAAGAATTACTGACTGTAAGCAAAACAGCACATCAAAGGGGGTTGTTGGTGAGAAATAGGTGCATTCTGACCTATATTTTATGGGGGCATGTGTCAGGGGTTGTTGCTATTGGATGCCTTATCACAGGGGCCGATCTTTGATTTGCGGCCCTCGGAGTCTAACGATTTCAAACGCAGTGGGGGTAGGTGTCAGTGTTACCAAAATATATTACCAATCCTGATTAGGTATAGGGGCGGTGAAGTTGAGGTGGTGTGGGGTTAGGGTCTGGCGACCAGATGTGTTCAAAGGGAACAGGGGGTCACGGATTCAGGGGACCGCGGCCTGGCAGGAGGGGGTTGCAGCAGGGATTGCTCTGATATTCTCGTACGAGCACATTTGGCAGGGCTCGAGACTTGCTATTTATGGGAAATGTTTACGTGATTTGCCGTGTGAACAGGAGACGGGCTGAGCTGACAGGTGGTGTGGGCTTGCTCTGCGAGTCGCTGGGAGAGTGCGAAGTTCTGCAGAGGGACTTTATAAATAAGGCATTTGGAAGTAAACTAACTGTTTTCATTAAAGAAAGTAAATCACTAGAAATTTCGCACAGCATTGGTGGATGGCACCAAACAATTTGTTTTTCTAAAATATTTCAAGGGGGCGCTGTTGCGCCGAAACAAGATGGCCGCTTAGGTGGAGAGCTCCGGACGGGGAGAGCAAGTAAACCTCGCTTCCACACCCTTAACTCTGCACATTCGACTGGAAAACGCTGGTGCCTCTTCTTGAGCCCCTCCGACGCACCCCAGCAAAATTCCGAGGTTTAACACGCCCTGGGCGCGCAGCTACGTCTACTGATCCTGCCGGGCTGTGGTTCCCTGCTCCCCCCGCCCCATGGCTCCGAGGTCCGCGGCTCTCTCCGCCACTTGAGAGCGCAGTGCTGTGGGGCGCTGTGGGGGAGGGCCGCCATACCCCCTGAAGCGTGCTGTGCTGCAGTGGCCGGCGGGGTTCCCTCCCTTGCCCCGTCCATCATGGAGGGCTGCGGTGGGACCCTGCCCCCTCCATGTGCGGCCGCCACCTTCCTCAAGACACCGAAGTGATCCGGAGGTCTTTCAGCTCCGGCGCCGCCTACTAACCCGCCGCGGCCTTTTCCTTTGGCCTGCACTTCGTCTTCCTCCTCTGCCGCCCGACCCCCCTCAGGATCGCTGCTTCTGGACGACTTCAAGGTACGGGGCCGGGGGGCAGGTGAGACTAACGCCGAGGATCCCTGTCTCTGCTGGAGTGATCCCTTGGTGCCTCGTTGCCCGCCTCCCTTCACTCCCTCCACTCCCGCTTGATCAAAGAGCCCCTACCTGCTCTGGACGGAGGACCCCGACACTGGGAGCTGCGGCGGGGTTCCCCCCTCTCTGCGGCCCTCAGAGACACCTGCCCGGGTCACGCCGCTCCATTGTTCTCCCGCTGACGTCCCCCTCCCCCTACACTCTTGTTGGGGAGGCCCAGATACACGACCTGTGCTCAGCATATCTGCACTGTGAGGCCGCCTGCAAATACCCCACTGCGTGCCCCCAACGCAGCACCAGGGACATTGACGCTCATACAGCCATGCAGCACAACAGCTGAGCCAATTTACAACATTTCATTGTGTCCTGAACTTATCATTCTAAACTATCGAAGTGGATCCTGTGGTTCCTCCTTGCTGCTTCACTGTGCCAATTTAGGTTGGTTGATTAACCACTCTGGCGCTGCGCGGTGTGGCTACTCCACACCCTCCTGTCCAGTGACTGAATCTCCCCTGGGCAACTGCCTCACCCTGCCCATACCTAGCATTTCACTGGGCCGTCTCTCATGAAGCCCCACGGCCGCTGACCCAGGCCATCTCTTTCTGCACTACCTCAGTGAACCAGCAGCCCATTGACACCATCACACCGCAGCTCCCTTGCGGCTGCGTCTGGCACGCCTTGATCCGGGGGAGCCTTGAGTGATCTCTTCAACGCTGCAACCAACGAACCTCATCAGCATCCTCGTGCTAACCCATCACAGGGCCTCCAGTGACGGAGTATCTGATATCCCTGATTGGAAGTTTATCCTTGGGTCCGGGTGCCATAAACGTCTTATCACCATGACCAAGGGTGCTGGGGCTGGTAAGAAGCAAAGCTCTTTAAACATGTTTGCTAAAACGCCCTCCAAGCTGCCGACTGAGCCCCCAGAGGTATCACCAACTGTTTCGACTTTGGCTGCCCCAGACGACTCCCTGAAAATGCTTGAGTACATGCGAGAAGGCTTCACCACGCTACATACTAAATTAGATGATATGAATGGTACCATCTCCTCTATAAAGGCCCATTTCGAAAAAACAGACAGCAGGGTCGCTGAGGTCGAGACAAGGATCGGCACTGCAGAGGATGATCTGGGTTCTCTTCGTGCCGCTGTGTCTACCCTTACCAGCCGGATCTCGGCTATTGAGAGGAAAAATGATGACCTTGCATCCCGCTCTAGGCGGAACAACCTCCATATTGTCGGCGTGCCGGAGGACAACATTAAGGAGCCCATGGAGGACTATGTGAAACATCTCCTTCTAACACTCCTTGACAATCCTAAGCTCTCGACACAATTCGCAGTGGAAAGGGCTCACCGCTCTCTGACCGCAAAGCCCAGACCATTGGCACCGCCCCGTCCCATCATAGCCAGAATCCTAAATTTCCGTGATCGGGACTCCCTTCTGCGAGCGGCAAGAGCCAAGGGGGAGCTGCGTCTTGGAGCGGCGAGGCTACACCTGTACCCGGATTTTTCCGTTGCGGTGCAACAAGAGCGCAAGACCTTTCTTGCAGTCAAAAAAAGACTTCGAGACTTGGGAGTTAAATACTCCATGCTTTTTCCCGCGAAACTAAGGGTCGAACACTCTAACCAAACATTCTTCTTCACTATTCCAGAGGAGGCCTCCAAGTTTATAGACGAGCATATTCCGGGTTGACCTGCTCACCGACAATACTAGATTTAGCTCTATTATGGTTATAGTTGTGTCCGAGCCGCATATGGGATCACCTTCGGCTGGTCCCCCCCTAGAATGCCACTCACCAAATGGAGTTTATTGGTTGTTGTTTTTGTTAATGTTGCTCCATTAATCCTTTGCTAAAGTGGCCCTACAAGCCGCATGGTTATTACTGTTCAGAGACATTTGTCCTCTTGATGGATTCCTAGCCTGGTAACTGTCCCACTGTTGCCGCTGTGACCCCCGACGAGTATACCCCGAGATCCTGACCCGACCACTCCGGGTCTACGATATGCATTTATGATGGTGTATCAGTGTCCATGGTTACGCCCCTATGGTTACACTCATCCTTTCCCTCACTATCATGGTCTCTCCATACCTCGCACCTACCCCGAACACCCTGGTTAATCCTACTGCATTGCAGAATCTCCTTCCACTCTCCCCTATCCGGTGCGCCATCGCCCGGCTGCCAACAGACCCCCAGGCGTTGATGCCTAAAAGTTTGTGTTTGCTCTGGTTTGGTTTGGGTTTCACCCCTCTGATTGGGGGAGGGATGTGGGTGGGGGCGGGGGTTGTGATGTTATGGTTAAAAAAGTCTTGACAGTCGCCGGAAGCACAGCCTGCACCACAGCAGTACGTCTTGTATATTTGGATAGGGGTCCACTTATATCCTGCGTTTTCAACTTCCTTTTGCGGATAATCCCCTTGCAGAAGTACTACCAACACCCCCGGGGTTATGGCTAGCACCGACCTGACCTTTATGAGCTGGAATGTACGGGGGTTAGGTAATTACAAAAAAATGCAGCAGATGCAGCTGCATGCAGAACGTCACGGGGCTAAAATCCTATGTTTACAGGAAACCCATGCCCGCTCGGAGCAGTGTGAACGCTGTGCTAAACGATGGGGACCCCAAAGGTACTATACCAACTAATCCACTCAAAGCCGGGGTACTCTTACCTTGATAGACAAGAGCCTAAAGTTCACATGCCACCACTCTCACATAGACACTCTTGGTAGATATGTACTGATCATTGGCACCCTGCAACACCAGGAGGTAGCCATCCTAAATATATACGGCCCCAATATTGTCGACCCTGATTTCTATCTACACATGGTGTCTACCCTTGAAGGCTACCCCCTGATCCCCATTTTGTGGTGAGGTGACTAACACAATACTGGATGTCACCCTAGATAGATCAGGCTCTAGGCCTTGTCAGCTATCCAAAGCAGCATATGCGATCCTTACAACGCTTCCCCGCCTGGCACTAGTAGACGCTTGGCGCCTAATGAACCCTGATGCCCGCACATACTCCTTTTACTCCTCAGTACATGACAATGGAGGAGGAGCCCTCATTCGCTTCTTGATCCGGTCTTCGCAACCAAGCTCAAATCCTCCATTGAGGAATTCTTTGAGATCAACACAAACTCAGTATCAACACAAGCGGTAATCTGGGAATCCTTTAAAGCACACACAAGAGGAATCGCCATTTCCAAAGGATGTGGCATCCTGAAGGAAATCCGTGCAGACATTGTCGCTAGTGAATCAGCCCTGGCTGCCCTCGAGTCCCAATACGCACATGATCACTCTCCAACCACTCTAGCGGCACTGGGTGCGGAGCTGGATAAGTTCCGAGGCCTTGCCGAGCGCAAGGTTACATTTCTAGACTCCCCACAATCGGCAAGGAGATACGGTGAGGGCGAACGCCCCGGCCGGATGCTGTCTAGGTTGTTGCGTCGCGAGCTTGGAGCCCCCAACATCCCGGCGATAGTGAGGCCCGACAGCTCACTGGCCACCTCCCCTCAAGATATCAACTCTGAGTTCCTCTCATTCTACACCACCCTGTATGCAGAGGCCGACGGCCCCCAGATCTCAGAAATTGACTCCTATTTAGAGAATCTCCCCCTGTCAGTCCTTTCAGCCGACGCCAGCTTCTCCCATGAGAGACATCTCACCACGGAGGAACTCGTCGAGGCCATTGAGTCGCTGGCGTCGGGGAAGGCCCCTGGCCCGGACGGGCTCCCCATGGATTTTTATAAATACAAGACCCACCTGGCCCCACATCTGCTGATCCTTTGGGAAGAATCGTGCGAAAGAGGAATACTCCCCCCCCCGCCCCCCATCTCTTCATGAGGCACTGATTACGGTACTCCTCAAACCTGGTAAGCCCCCCACTCAGTGTGGCTCATACCGACCACTATCCTTGATCAACAGCGATGTTAAAATATACGCTAAAGTCCTAGCCAACCGCTTAGCCCCATACATGTCTCACATCATCCATCCTGACCAGGCGGGATTTGTCCCAGGTAGATCGTAGTCCTTGAATGTGATTAGCAGGATAAGCCCGGCCACACAGGCGGTTGAAGCCACTCTGGACATGCAGAAGGCATTTGACTCGGTATCGTGGAAATACCTATGGAGAGTCCTTGAAGTGCAAATTCGGCCCCAACTTCTGCACCTGGATTGAGCTGCTCTACACCGAACCGTCGGCCAGGGTCCGCACGGAGGACAGGTGCTCCGCTCCCTTCCAGGTATTTAGAGGCACACATCAAGGATGCCCCTTCTCCCCTCTCATTTTCCCCATAGCCATGGAACCCTTTGCTGACATGGTTCGACAGTCACACTCGCACAGGGGATTGCGCACAGCCGGCCAACCCGATATAGTCTCCCTCTACGCCGACGATGCCTTGTTATACATCCGTTCCCCCGAAACCAACCTCGCCCCTATACTAGCAGACGTTGCCCGTTTCCGAGATATATCTGGTTTGAAGGTGAACTGCTCCAAGTCTGCCTTATTCCCGCTTACTGACTCCACGCAACCCCCCGCGGATTTGTGTGGGTTCAACTGGTCCCCATCTAGCATCACTTACCTGGGGGTGGTGGTCTCCCACCACACAGCGCAGCTTTGCGAAGACAGCTACCAGAATTACCTAACTAACTTGGCTACGAAAACCTCCAGCTGGGCCAGGCTCCCCATTTCACTAGCAGGCAGAATTGGAATACTTAAAATGGTGGTATTACCCCAATTATTCTACCGATTTACTAATCTGCCGGTGTGGCTTGGGGACGCGTTTTTTCAAACACTATGCTGTATAAACAACTCCTTTCTCTGGCACTTAGGGGCAGTCCGCCTCAAACTGTCTACACTGACCGCTCCCAGGGAACTGGGTGGGTTTGGCGCCCCAGACTTCCTCAGATACTGGGTGGTAGCCAAATCCCAGTTTGCCGCCCACTGGTTCAACACTGCTGATCCTCCCCCGCATGTTCACCTGGAGAGGCTGTCAGTCTGTGACCGAGTGATCGGCTCCCTAATCCTCAAGCCAACCCCCCCTGATTCAGAGTCCGCTAACCCCGTAGCTAGCACATCCTTAGCATTGTCCAAACTCTGGGCAATGGTCGACGTAAGTTACCCATTCCACGGGGACCTGCCATTATGGAATTTCTTCGCTGAGGTCCCACATATTCCTCAATCAGTGGTTTCTCACTGGGCGGATGCCGGCTTCTTGACACTCTGTGATGCCTACGAACAGGAGAACTTCATTGAGTGGCCTGATCTCCCTGTCTCCCTCAGGCGCTGGCCCTCAGTGTGGTTACAATACTCCTCACTCCGGCAGAATCTTAAATCCAGATACCCAGACTTCCCCTCCATGCCTCCCGATGAACCGATGGTGGCAGAGCTCTGCTCCTTTCTCTCCTTCAGGGGTAAGGTGTCCAGGCTATACTCCCTTTTGCAGATCAGAGCAGCTCCCGCCTTCGCTAGGCTGAAACATAGGTGGGAGGAGGACCTCGGGGTCGAGATTACTGATTAGAGATGGGCCCAAATGTGTAGCCGCACTCATGATGTATCCTGCAATACTAAATTTAAGGTAATCCAATTTAAAGTGCTATACCGGTACCATCATACCCCAATAAGACTTGATCACATGTTCTGCAGCGTCCCTCCCAGCTGCCCCAGATGTGGCGCTGATCAAGCCTCTTACATCCACATGCTATGGCACTGTCCCCGCCTGACCCAATTCTGGTTGGATATCTGCTCCACACTCTCAGACATCTTAGAACACACTATTGCCCCCACCCCGCTACATTGCCTCTTCCATGACCTCCCTTGGCTGCCCCGTGACTCTAAGAAACTGGCAGGTCTCTGCATGCTGTTGGCAGTTCGCTGCATATTGTTATGCTGGCTCCTACCTACGTACAGTGGCTTAGGTCAATTACCTGTGCACACGATACTGAGGAGGCCTGGAGCGCGTTACAACACCCACATTCAAGGCCGAGAGATTTGGCAGAAATTCCGAGATTATATATGTGCCATGGACTCACCGTCAAATTCGGCATCCTCCTCCCCCGTTGGTTCCCCTTAGATGTTCACCCCTGTGAAACTTATTACACTACTCGCTGCCTAGCCCCGGTATATATCTCAGTTGACTCAAGATGTACTGCTTAATATGTATATTGCTTGTTTTTCTCTTGTTGATGGTGCCATGTGGCTCCTGTTGCTTTCTGGTGTTTTGTCAAGTCAAATAAAAATAAAAAATAAAAAACATTTCAAATGCCACTGTGGTCTGAAGGGCTATTTGCTCTCATTGGAAGTGAAGGTCAGCGCCTTTGATTTTTGCTTGTGAGCTGAGCACACCCATGCATCGTACATAGGATAAGATTCGATTGTTTTTCGACCTTGGAAGAAAGGGAGGATTCCGAATGGAATGAATAAAGGGAGGTGTGTAATACCGTCAAATAGGTAAGGTTCACCATTCCAAAACTGGACAACGTAACATGTAATTTTATTTTATGAAATTTCGTTGATCTGAACGGACACTCTGCGTTAAGCCGAGAGAATGGAAATGCCGAATATTATTTAAGTTTTACTGTAGACGATTTTATAGACTAACGAGTAAAGGTTTCATTTTCTGACCGTTATTGCTGGCTTACACTATAATGGGTTGTTGTTTGTGGCATATTACAACGACACGCAAAAACAACCTGTGTGTACTTGTCTTTGTCCCTGGCACATGGGCAGTCCAGCATCGAAATGCACGTAGTCTACATCTGGGTTCCCCAAGGTTCCACCAATGCCACATTCTACGCTTATATTTAGTTAAAATGCAATCTATGTAGTCTTTGAATTCTTCCGACAACTTCCGCATCCCATTGCGAGCTAAACGTACTCCCATAGCACTAACCTCTCAAGCAAATTGTAGACTACTTTCCACAATGTTTTCTCTTTGTTACCATTGTTTCACGTTTGTGTGCATCATTAGTTTTCACACGGTGCAGAATTAATGGGTAAATTGATCAATTATAATAAAGAATGGCTATGGAGACACATTTCTGTTATGTTTTCCACACAGCTACATCCTGCCTTTCTGCGAATGTCATTGATTCCAGATACCAATTGATGGCTTCTTTAGCCGGCAGCTGCAGCTACACTTAAATGGCTGGATGACTATGACGCTGTTTTGGGACCATCGCCCCGGGCCGATCTGCCCTTTCTCGGCACCAGCGATAAGGAGCAACCTGACATCGTTTACGGTGGCCTAGCGCAAAGCTGATGCGGAAGCCTTGCAATTCACGGTGCGTCCAATGCGCTTCTTATACCCAAAAGGAACACTGTGTGACTCACGATAAACATTTGTCGATCGAGAACAAAGAAAGAAATTACCAATGTGATTGAATATGGCAATCGTCGGATGTTCTCGGAGTGTTTATTGTGAAATAAAAGTAAATTTTAAATTGCAGAGTATTGCCATTTCCTTTAAAAATATAGTTTTGTATTCAAAATTGGGACCTGCTGTGTTGTGAGAGGATGTGTGTTGATATTCCGGGTACTGCGTCAACTGAAGTCAACACGTAGGTGATGACTGGGTAGGTTTGGCTACGCTGCCCAGTAACGTCATGGAGATAGGCAGAGAATATCGCTAGGTTTGGTGATATCAGCCTCAGGGCCGGGGGATATGATTTAGTGCCGCCAGGGCAGTTCACCTTAGGGCGATGCGGCAACGGATAAAATAAGCACAAAATGGCCACGCCCTGCTGCCTGATTCTGCATGTGTAAAAGTGAGGAAAACTACAATAAGGTGCATAGGAAAAGATTGTACAATCGATCAATGTATGCTTAAAAACACATGCCCGAACGCTCGGGACAACAATATTTTTGAGCACACTAATCCTTTAAAAAGTGTAAAGATGAATAGCACGAATGTTACACTTTAGCTAAAGGAATCCAGTGTAAAGTTTGAAAATATTGTTTACATGTTTGTATGTACTTGTGGTTTTATAAATTACTTGTAATGAGACTTATGATTATGTCTTTTATGACTAATAAAATTTGTATTTTTTATTTAAAAAATTGAATGTTTGGGGGGTTAAATCCTAGGCTGTCAAGGTCTCCCTGTCTCTCTGGAGTGCAGACTTTTCCATAAGAGCACTTATTGCCTTCTGAGTGAGATCCATGATGAAAGGGCTCCAAGTTGCCAAATGGCAGGTGAAGGACCATCTTGAAAGTCCTAATTAAATTGAGTGGTGTGAAACCAAGCATGGTGCCCGAGGTCTGTCCCTAAGAACATGCCCCAAGCTACAGATTCAAAGATGTCTGTCTGCCAGTCAAGCCCTCAAATGGTCAACTTTATCTTGACAAAGGACCTGCTTGTTGCACTTGAAAGTGAGTTTTCCTGGCAAGGTTTTAAAGCCAAATTGAAGAAATCCAGGTTTACAAATGTATTCAGAACTTTGTGTTCCTTGCTCAAAGAAGCAGGCACTGCAGAGAATCTTTGAAAACCATGACCACCTCTGAACAAAGTGGCTGGAGCTTGAAGGTCAAGGAAACCTTTGCTGAGGAGAGCAGCCTTTACCTGGAGTCAATCTGACCACTGAAGCAGAAGACATCAGTTACACGTGTAAGACCTTCACTAGCATATCACTTGCTAAGGAATGCCTCACCATTCTGTACCTATAGTGGAAAATATGCCTGCCAAAAAGCCTTGTTCATAATGAGGGAAATCTTCAAAGACTCAGTCCGCAACACTACCCGTTCATCCTGTCAGAGGACGGAGCCACACCCTCAGGGGCCTCTTGCACGTCGGTACCTGAAGCATCCAGTTCTAGGCCAGCAATGGTGGGGAGGTCTGCAGGAGATGCAATCGGCACAAGAAGCCATGACAGACAAGGAGGGGCCAGTGGAGACAAAAGCAGTGGGTACATAAAAGGGTAATGTGACTGGAGGGAGCGCTGAAGGTTGCTGAATCACACGAATCCACAAGGAAGTAGTGGTATGAGGTTGAATCAACACTTAAGTCATGAAGGAGGAATCAGTAAATTAGGGAGCAGGAAGTCTAGGAAATGCCAGAAAAGTAGCAACTAGGAGAGGGGTAGGCAGAGGCATCAGCTTTGGAATATTCTTGTATATGAAGGCATTCAGTGCCTGCAAGCGCCTAAGCTTTTGGGATCTGCTAAAATAAAGTGCCTTCCGACAATGGATAATGGTTCACAGGACGGAAAGTATGGTTGCAATGATGGGCGATCGAGCCATGGATCTTAAAAACAAGAAATCAGAGGCTACCATGTGGATGGCAACCACAGGTTAGTTGGCAAGTGTCTCAGTGTAGGGAGCAAGCACTTCACACAGGGCAGCAAAGGGTGCCTTCCCAATGAGGCACTGGGAACAAGATTCTAGCTTGGGTCTATATTGGCAGAGTCGACGCAAGAAAATCACTTCAGAGATAGAACATTCTAAAATGGCTGTTTACACGAGGCACTGTAAGATCCTTTGTAGAGAAGGGTAATATATGCCCCCAACAAATCTAGGGGACAAGCCCTCAGATGCCCATCCAATTCTTGAAACAGTAGTCCTAACAGATACACAGGATGCCACTGAGACTGTGACCGTCTTAACTGGCTGGACGGCCACCGCCTGTGGATTAGCCCTTTTTGGTTGACAGTGTTGGGTGGCGGAGGGGAAACCATGGCAGTGGCCTTCAGCATTAGCTTCCAAATTAAAGGAGGAGCCTTTGAGCCACCCCCAGTGTTAATACACGATAGGGGAAACCTCAGAGAAGCCTCTTTTTTTTTGTCCAAAACAGGGAGCCTCTCGGTTGCTCCCAGTAGCACATACTTGTGGACCACCAGCATCCCCCTAAACCAGATAGACCTTTGAAAGATCACTAGCCCAGGGTGCCCTGAAAGAAATGTCACTTTGCTGTGATGTGCGCTTTCAATGAATTCCTGAAGCTGGAGTGGACCACTTTGCAACAGAGAAGTCTTCGGATGACCGCACGCAACAGCCCATTGCAAAACCCACCAACATTCCGAGCAAAGTGAATGGTTATCATAGACCAAGAAGTGCCTGCAGAGCCAGAGCAAATAGCAAAAATACTTTGACCTGGCATGGGCAGATAGAAAAACATTAGCAAAACCAACGTCTTTGGCTTTAATGTAGGCATGGGATCAGCATTTTCAGGGTACGGTCATAAATGGTACCACCTGACCATAAAATGGTAACAACTGGAAAACATGCAGTACCTGGGAAAAATGATTGCAGTACCTTGAAAAAGCCTATTTAATACCAAAAAAGATAACCTTTTACTATGATGAAAGGCCTATGTAAAGGGCCAGAACGAACATCTTCCAATCCTTGAGGACCAGTTAGCCCAACATTCTGCACAAAAGATTAATAAAATTAGGGAAGACCTAACCCAATTTATTCTCAAATCAGACCTGTCTATGCAAAGCTTGATCAGGGCTGTACTCGGCACCCAAGGTAGAGTTAATTCCTTGACTACACTGCACCAGGAGACAACACAGCTCCTTGTGTTTACCAAAATCTCTGGTTCCCCCTAGATATATAACCACCAAAAACCACAAGCACACCA
Organism: Ambystoma mexicanum; assembly: GCF_040938575.1. Classification (NCBI taxonomy): domain Eukaryota; kingdom Metazoa; phylum Chordata; class Amphibia; order Caudata; family Ambystomatidae; genus Ambystoma; species Ambystoma mexicanum. Next base: position 1,059,020,489 of record NC_090922.1, on the reverse strand, counting down.
TCTCCCGTTTTGCAGGACAGCAATTTACATCTATTTAATTCCTCCTTAATCAATGGTATTTTTCCATCATCATGGAAATGCTCAGTGAAGCCATCAGTGGACCTAGGGAACTTTTGACCTATATCTCAACTAACATTGCCCTCTAAACAACTAAAACGTGTGGTAGTCCCCTAAATCCTTGCCTTTGTTGAAGACTCTGAGCTACTGTAGAGGGCCCAATAGGGTTTCCCGGCCCTCATGTAGCACTGAACTTGTCATTACATCCATCATAGACTGCCTGTGAGAAATGGTTGATAAGAGTGGCTCTGGAGCATTGATCTTGTTGGCTCTTTCGGCCGCCTTTGATAAGGTGGACCACCAAATGGTGCACTCCAGACTTTAAAATTGTGGCTTTCAAGGGGCAGTCCTCAAGTGGATACCATTTTTTTTCTAATAGACCAGTCCCAACAGGAACGTTTAGGCCAATATATCTTTTCATGCTACCCTTCGACATGCAGGGTCCCTCAGGGCTCGGCATCGTCACCCATCCTATTCAGCATCTATCGCCGTCCTCTAATGGATATAATCTATCGATTCCACCTAGTATTTTTTTTACCTATGTGGACAATGTGCAGATCGTGGTAGACCTGGACCAGGCTGATGTCTCCTGGTCTAGCAAGGTCATAGAATTCTTGATTTCTATTAATCTCTGGATGGATTCAAATCCCCTAAAGATTAATGCAGACAAACAGAGATCCTGATTGTAAAAGGCAACCATATTCATTTGAATCCATATGTTTGGCTGATCACTTGTGGCAATGCCTGGAAACCCAAAGGGAAAGTTAAAAGCCTGTGCATTTTTTTTTAATAACCATCTTAAAATAACCAAATTGCAGCAGTTAACATAAGGTTTTCTCTCATCAGGAACTTTGGACACCATTTTTGTCCATTGTTTCCATTCACTTTAAAGGCTGAAAACATGCAAAGGGGCTTGGAGGTAGAATAAGGAGGTTCTTACTGTCCGTGGTGCAAACATTGATTTTAGCTCCAACATAGGTGGAATTTTACACCAACTGGCCTCTGGGCATGAGGTAGACCATTGCCTACAGTCATAGTAAGTGCAGTACATGAAATCAAGATCTGTTCTTCATACTTGGAAGGCCATGTTCCATAAACATTTAGCAGTGGCCAAGAAAATGAAACAATGAATTACACTGAGGATCAGTTTGGAAGGTATTGCCTGGCACCCAATTAGTCTGTAGATTACATTAAAAAAAAATATTGGCCTTTACTCATTTACTCACCAAATAACGGTTATGAACAAATACATCTCTTCTCATCTGGACTGAACAGTATATACATAGGTCTGGCAAACTCCATAATACTAAGTCTACAAAGTATCCAGAACGCACTGGCTAGAACATTGTTGAAACAAAAAAAAACAAGATATCACCCCAGCAATACGCTCTCTTCAGAGACTACCAATAAAAATGCAAGTACATCTTAGGAGATTGTCTTTTGTTTTCAAAACTCTACAACAGCCAAACGCCTTTCCATCGCCATCAAACTAGGACCATATATTCCAAACTGCACGTTGAGATCGTATAATGAAAGGCGGATACATTTACTAGCCTAACACAAAGAAACTTAAGGCGGATGCACATTCACAGAACAAGCAGCTAAACAATGGAACTCTTCCATCATCATTACGCGTTGTCCAATTTACTGTCTTTCGGAAACATCTGAAACCTTTTTAATCTTCCTTAAGCGACTGCATCTCAGTTAAGCTTAGCAATATTTTCATTCCATGAATAGCACAAGATACCTTTGGGTGACTGTTGTGCTCAATAAAACCACTAACATAACATATACACACCCAAACTGTTGTGTATATGTTATGCAGATCTCCCCACCAATGCTGGTTTTAACTGGACTTCAAGGCAAAGACGTGTACTGCTTATATAATCAAGTGGCTGAAGGCACAGTGGGTTAAGACATGTTTATTACACCAGTAACACATTTACAACTAAAATTAAGGAATTAACTCTCAGAAGGCTGCTTAGAAAGAACAGTGGCAGGTCAAAGTTTGATGTTGCAGTTTCAAAAAGCTAGCTCAGAGATTCTAGGAGAATGTGTTCTATTCAGAGAGGGACCAATAGTGCGTAGGAACGACCATGGGAATTAGCATGGCAAATGGATGTCAATGAGTGGGTAAATAACCCCACACACAAGCTTTGTGCCCCTCCTCCGATCACATCTCCCTCCTAGTTGTACTTCAATGCAATCGTTTTGACTTATGGGTGGAGCTTCAGCGCCACCTTATAGCAAAACTAAAAATGGTGCCAAACAGAAAGCTGCAATGATAAAATTCGAAGGGCAAACAAATGGGTAAACAAAGTGCATGCTGGCAAGCGCCCAATCCAGCAGGGCAGAAGAAATGACTGACTGGTGAAGCCAAGGGCTGTATCCAGAGGGGCTACGCCTAAGCCATGCATGTGTCCACGTCATCATTAAAACAAAGTACACGTTTTTTTGTCCTGACAAAGGTTTCAGTCCGGTCCTGATTGGACGAGCTATCCCCAAAGTATAGGAACGAGAGACAGGAGTGTGTCAATTACTGCATGCAGACAGGGTGTGGCTTTTTCATAATCAACAAACCTTAACCACCAGAAAACCTGGCCTGCAATACGTTTAACATGTATGTATACATAGATAATTTAGGGGTGCAAAGGCCAACCCCCACTAACTGCTGCCCAACAGAGTCCTCTGTTCACAGACCTTATTTATCAGTCAAAGAAAATCAGCGTGATATGAAAAACCGAAGGCACAAAGGGGAGCTAGCAGCTTAAGAATTTAAAATGATGGTCCTGCTTCTCTTCCATAACTGCAATAGGTTTCATTCCTGGACGTTTGACGAAGAGGTTTCAGGAAGCAGATCACCCGACTTGCTGGTAAGCATATGCAGATATTTTGGGCTGTGTTTATTTAATTTTTTTTTTAAAGTTAGGCACCCGCATATAGTTATTTCGTGTATGCACGGCTCATACAGCAGCAGACCGCCACCCTTTTCTACATTCCTCGGTGCATAGGAGCCCCCGCTGAATGCTGTACAATGCACACAGTTTTAGCACAAAACTACTGGGTTAGCGAGTTCTTACTGGATAATCTGCAGAAACAACAGCATGCTACATTTCAAAGCTTGACAGAGTGCAGTAAACAAGTAGAAAAATGAATTATTACAGCTTCAGAATCGAGCAACTTTATTATGCAATTCTTATTTAAAGTAGAAATAATTAGTTGTATCACCATTATCATAAGCCATTTCATTGGTCTGGACGGCCTGAAGAATTTTCATCCTTATTACTTCTATTTTTGTTTTGCTGTCCTGAAGCATTTGCTGAGCTGTGGCCAGAAGCTTCCGATCCTATTAGGATACAAATATTTGTAAATGTATAACCACTGCAGTACACTAATAAAGACAAGGTTTTACCTACTTAAAAAAAAAAAACGTAAATATTGTTTTGTGTACTTTAGTCATTGCATAAGTGTTAGAAATTAGACATTTGATTGAACATTAGGTGGCTGGCGATATGATCCCCGGAAAATTCCATTATTTAATTTTCTTCACATCTCTGCTTTACAACACAGCGATAATGGTTTCCTTCTCAGGAGGTTTTGCTTATATTTTGCATTGTTTTCAGTTCGTTATTTTGTACGTGTTCATACTCGTATTATTACGCATGTATTTGTTAAATGTTTTCACTTCAACATTTTCCCTCACCTCATCAGGCCAATTATGTACACGAAAATAAACATACACGTAGACACTTGGTGTAGAGAAAGCATCTCCACTACTGAAATAGGGCATGGGGACACAGCTTTGAACTTCTGTGAGAGGGAAGGAATATGGGTGCAGGCTGTACAGACTACAAATGGCGGGATGTTAACACTTCTATACAGTAGGAGATTACTTGTGGGGGGTGTAATTTCATTCAAGAGATGGAGGACTGGAGACAATGGTCCCAATTCACAGACGCGTTTTACACTGGTAAACCCCCATTGGCAAATGCTCTGTGAATTAGGCCCAATGTGTCTACCCTTGGTGGGAGGGAGGACATCAGAGAAAGGGGAAAAGGAGCAAGAAATCTTTAGGGGATGTGGGCAAACTGAGAACGATATCAGTATATTCTAATATACTGGGTTGCAGGCTGTTTGCCACCAAGCACATTCTCTCCTTGCTCACATACAATTATCTTTGGAGCACTGCTTAGATTGGTTAGCAGCATGCAGAAACACGGACCCAGGTTGGACCCTTTGGTGACAAACTCTTGATAGCTCTGATAAAAGGGAACTGCAAGCGGGCTGTCGGGTGTAATGGGTTAATTATAACGAATGATTCAATAATTAAGGGACATATAAACAAAGAAAAATGACAAATAACGAAATTGTTTTTTCCACCTCCCAAACCTCAATTTCCCACGCCTAAATAACCCACCCCAACCGTTTCCCCACAAGATGTAACCCTTACAGCCCCACATATATTTTCGTTATTTTTTTTGATTATATATATTCATTCGTTATTGAATTTTCGTTATAAAGACTATACCGGTCCAAGGTATTAAAAGAGTAGTGCTACTTGAAATTCATGTTACAGAGACTCGCCGTACAATCTGGAGCTACAATCAGTTGGACCACAGAAAAACAAAACAATCAAGAATGTAATGAGCATATCCAGAACCATATCGCTATCCCGCAGTAATTTGAACCATTTGAATACTTATTTCCAGAATATTTGCATGCAGAAGCCTAGAGCACAAAAACAGTTGTGTGGACCCATGGAGAGTCCAGCTTAACATACATTACAACCACAGAATACTATGTAGTACCTAGGCAGAAAAATAACTTGGGAAGGACTACAGGGCCAAGAAATGTTGGCACATGTATGGATATATGCTTCCAGCCTTAAACGACTGTTATGACGTCAACGTTTGTTAACTGTGTGGAGACTTGATCAACTGTTTAAAGTCGTTTACGTACACATTTCTACCATCCAGTCAGAAACATGAATTCCTTAACTTTAAATACAGTTCTGTCTTCAGGCTTGGAATCCCAAGTGCATTGATATATTTTTTTAAAGTTCTCAATAGAAAACGACTTGCAGCCTATCCACCCATTTTTGGTCCGTTTCGCTAGACCAATGAGCAGGTGAGGCTCAGGCTCCAACCCCGGAACAATCGTCCTATGTATAAACCATTGCATGTAATTAACACTACTAGTGTAGGGTGACCCGATGTCCCGGTTTTCCGGGGACAGTCCCAGGAAATCACCCTCCATCCCAGTGTCCAGGGAGTTTTTTAATTTTATAAAGCCTGTCCCGGGTTTGCAAGGGTGGGTGGCTACGGTCCTGGTTTTTGCCAGGACCAGATTTCGAAATCCCGAAATCGTGTTCCTGAGCGAATGGGTGCGTGAAATGTTCTCTTCACGCCCCTTTTCCCTCCCCCTTCTCCACGGTGCGCTCCTCCAATGAGAGTAATGGGTCTGTGAGTACATCCCCTCACTGCCTCCAGCAACAGGCCAGCGACATAGAAGGACTACAGTTTTATTTTTATTTACTTTAGTCTCACTTCTAATGTCTATGGCCTGTTCCGTTTTCTTTTTTTTTTATCTGGTCACCCTACACTAGTGGCACATCAATGTGTGAAGTTGGGCGAGTCACGTGTGAATCTATGAAAGTTGCAGAACTACACTAACAGGTAAAGACACGGTCAATCCATACTTTTTCTCTATGAATTATCTGTACACCCACTCTGCACCTCAATGTATTAAAAGTGTGTTTTTCTATGGAGCATCACTTACATTTCGATGCACATATTCGTTTTTATTTCATACTGCGCCAGCTCACCACCGTAGTAGTCTCAAAGCATGCAAACCTTTTCAGCGTTAAGGTGCATTAGGCTGTGGAACAGCAGGATCTTACTCTGTTTAGGATGCATTTACCAGAAAATGGTGATATAGGAAGAGAGATGTGCTGAAGTGAGATCTGACGCAGATCATAAGGAGGTATGTAAGCAGGTGATCGATAGGTGGTGATGGCTGAATTGTAAATTTATGTAAAGTCTGGGTGCGTGAGGGGCTCGAGATGAGCTAATGCGATCCCAAGGATATTATGAGCATGTTGACCAGGGTCATCCCAATGGATGGTTGTTAGGCAAAGTTTGTATACAGTACCCTCTGGGAACACTACAAACAACTATGACTACAGGTATAGGCAACCCAACCTTTGGTATATGCTTGTACTATACAGTTTTGGTAGCGTGTTGAGCAGCCAGGCTTATCGCAAGAGGGGAAATGTGAGCTGTAGTGGAAATACAAAGATTCACAGTTACAGGTATTCAAATAAACTCTTACACTCAAGGTTTGTTGCATAAACAATTTATCAGTCAGTAATAAAGCCTTATTTAACGGAGCAATAGAACAGTAACACACAAATATGCTTCAATACTGTACACTCTGAGTTTCTGAATCAGATGGCCCACAGATACAACCTACACACACAGGTGATTTCAGTAACAAGGGTGCTGGGGACATTAATATCTTACTGTTGTCATTCAGAATACTCTTAAAAAGTAAGTAAAAGGCAAAGGTTATTAGAATACAAGAAATTACAAATAGTCATAAGCAGGGCTAATACTTTCAGATATTACTTAGAAGAGTCATTCAATTCAATAGGCTAAGCCAGAGTTAATAGGCCAAAGTCTTTGTATAGGATGCAGCACTTCAGGTAAGTATATGGAAAAGTCTTTGCACAAGTTCTTTGGAGTCTTTGCGAACAAGAAGAATCAAATATAGTTCCACAAGCTGATTAGGCTTGTGAGTTGCAGAATTTACAAGAACTTTCACAGTAAGAGGTAAGTTCTCTTAGGCTAATTTTACAGTACCTTAGTAAAGAAGAAAAAGATGCAGCTGAAGACACTGTTCCTGTGCAGCTCCGCAGATCTCACTGTTCCTGGGCCTCAGTCATGGGGACAAGAGGGAGGACGTCTGGGGGACTCCTGCACTGCGCTAGCACCGTCCAAGCTGGCAACCGGCAACTCCACTTTCAGTGGCTGTTTCGAGTTTCAGCTCCTTGCTGTACAGCAAATAGCAATAAGCGCGGATCCTGGCTGTCAAGGTGGACTTTCCTCACATTCGACGTCCTGCACTCAACTGAGGGAGGGGCGGGTGGAGTCAGGCCTAGTCAGTCCTGCTTCGTGGGAGTCCGGAGGATCTTCCAAAAGCTTTCGGCTAGTTTACAAGCAACGCACACAATCTGGTGTCCCTCTCCCTGGCTCTACGGTTTCCTGCAGCAACTCTGAGGAAATTCAACCAGCTCCGAGATGGGTGTCCAGGTGGTTTACTTGGGAGTTGATTGGTCCTACCAACTCAAAGGGAGAAGTCGTCCTTGCAGGGCTTCTCGGTCAATGTAAATTTGGCGATTCGGATCTGCAGCAGGGCTACACCGGGCAAACCAATGGTCCAGGAGTTGCAGCAGTACTCTTCAAGCTCTTCTTCGGTTCCTTCGTCCAGTGGTCAACCTTCCAAACCAAGAGGCTCACCTTTTATTCAGTTCTCTCCCATTCATTCCAGCCTAGCTGCCACTCACCCAGCAGGGTGGCTGTCCTTGCCAGTCAGTCAGCCAGCTAATCGCCACAGAGTGCATTTGGGTCTCCTAGAAGACCAAGTACATGGAGTTTCGGGGACCTCCCTCACTTCCTGCCTAACCCAGAAACTCTGGAGCCAGAGGCGGTCTTCAGTCCTGAAGCCCACCAAAGGCGAATGAAAAAAGGGGCCAAACCTGGTTTGGCACGCAGAGAAAAACTCTAGAAGGACCTTTGCACAAAGAAATGGCTAAAAAAGAAGACCAAGGACCATTTTAACAAAGGAAGCTTCCGTGCCATTTTGAAAAACACGGCTCCCATGATTTAACGTCACCAGAGCTGCAAACAGTTCGCCGTCAGGGTAAATCATAGTAGTTCATTACAAAACCACTGCCACCAGCCATTCTGAGAGGAAAGGGTAACGTGAATGCTACATGAGTAACTAGTCACAGGGGATACTAAGTAACCCCTCCAGCACTCTATTGGAAGTTAGGGTGTGCTGGGTCTAGAATTTTACAGAACTAAGTGAAGTCAATTTCACTCCACTGTTCTGGGAAACAGCAGTTGATCCCAGAGAAGGTATTTAAACCTTGGGAAATCTGAAAGACTTCCATGTGTCACTGTACTGAAGGTGCTTTGTGGCACAATTGTAAAAGATGCTTATGGAGTTGGTTAGACACCATAACCAAAAAGAAACAAACAGAAAACACATTGAATTGAAAAGTCCCAAAGTTTAGCAAAAGAGCTGGAGGGCTCCAAGGTGGGAGGGATTGGCACATTTTTGAGAATTCTCCCAAACAATGGGCCATTTCTTTTTAAAGGCCTAGATAAATTAACTGCCCAAAGTAGAGGACAAAAGTCCTAAGCAGAGTGTCGCTCATGTGAAAAATAAATGAAGCATTTATAAAGAGCAAGCAAAGTCAATCATCTAGTCTTGGATCTGGACCAGGTATCTCGAGAAGTGGTGGAGCACCAGCACAGATTGATGGCGATCTGATTGTCACCTGTAGAAGTTTAAAAAATAGTTGTGTATGGGGAAAGGCGGTTCATCATAGGTCACAAATCGGCATTAAAATCCCATGGGGAAGGCATGGAGCCTTGAGGGGCTCAACAATGTTGGAAGATGGACTTCGAGAATAAAGAGCCAGTGTAAAAAAATAAGGTGATGAGGTGGAGTGCAGAGACAGAAATGCCAAATTATGTTTTCAAATGTACAGTTATTGCTCAGCACGTAACACAACCTATCCATTGAGCTGCCAATTCACAGCAGGTCCTGCAAACTCCATGTACGAAACTTCTAAGCATACACTGCAGGGATTGAAATTGAGATACGACCATGAGCTAAAAGCAGCTCCTGGGTATTGAGCATCAGTTGGCAGTCAGGAGCTACCTCTGGAGAAAAAGGAGCTACTACACAGTGTGCCACAAATCTAACTTGCACATGCCATTCAAACACTACTTTTTTGTCCAGGATGTATGTTCCATTACGCTTTAAATGTCCTTTAGAATTGTCCTTCATTAGTCTTTATCCATAATCACAAAACATACATATAACATATGTTTGTGGGAGGCGTGGCTGGAGACCATGCAGTGAGGACGTGTTCAGTGCCGGCTCCTTTACTAATCCATTCATCCGGTCCTCTTCTGGAGTTTGTAATCCTGCATTGCCTCCCACCGTCTTGGAGGGTGGTGGCTAAGTGTGCCCGAAGTTTGGGAGCGTTGCAGCGCCTGGATGTGCGATGTGATCCTGTGGGCTGTACCATGCCCTCACAAGAGGACGAACTAAGATGGCTGCCATTCCTTTACTTGGGGTGCTGGGATTTACACTGCAGTGAGCGGTGGACACCCGCAGTGCGGTTGCAGGAGCGCAACAGACTGCGCCACAAGCTGCCCCATGGACCCATAGGACTGTTGCTGTGCATTGTGACAGTTCGGCTCTGGTGGTGGAAAAGAGGGACTGCAGGGGAGGTGCGACTTCTGCAGCCTCAGCAGCGGCTGAGAGAGGCAAGGCCCTGGAAGTCTGCGCCTGTGATTGTGCCCTTGGACTGCCGTGGTTGTGATCTGCTGCATCACCCCCGCAGCTCTATGCTGCTCTGATCTCTAATGTGCCAGTCTGTATGGGAGAGCAAACTGATGACTTGAGGATCCCCTGAATGCTGGTGCTCGCAGTGTGTGCCTGCCTGGACTCATGTTTTCCTTGGCATCCTTTGATTTGCAGGCATTGGGGAATCCCTTTTTGATCTTTACATGTGGATATTGCCGCTCCAATTCATGCCTCTGGGAGGTGAGCGACCCCACTGTGTACACGCAGGGCTGGAAGATTGCTTTGAAATGCATGCCATTATTTATGCTCATTAAATATCTTGTGCTCCCCTCCTGCTTGGAGATTGCCCCTTCTGGATTTGGAGACCTGCACAGCTGTATATTTGGCTGCACAGATTGCTGGAAATGCTTACAGGCAAGAACAAAAGTGGATAGAAGGGGTCTATTAGGGAGTACTTTACCCCAAAAACAGTGCAGAAAGATCCTGCCACATGAATGGGTCAGCCTGGACAGCAGCACTCTGACCCTTTGGCGGCCCTGCGCATCTCAATTGAAACTAAAGTGGACGAAGTTAAGATTGACCTTAGCCTGTTGCGTCAAGATGTTCGCTCCTTATCTGAAGAGGTGAAGAAAAATGAAGAGGCCATGGCTGAACACACCTCCGCCACTAGCAGGCTAGATGGAGTGGTACAGGATTTAGTGAAACATAACACTGTTCTATAACTATGTGCTGAGGGACAATCCCGATGCAACAATAGCCACGTGCTAGGCTTACCAGAGGGTGAAGAGGGATATGATGCCACTACGTACATTGAAAACATGATCACCCAGGAAATTGTCTGAGGGTTTTTACTGTTGAGCGTGCACATCGATCACGGCAACCTAGACCACCGCCTGGTGCCAATTCACAACCTGGCATTTCACAAATCCTCAATTTTCTTGATGGGGAGCTGATCCAACATTCTAGGCGGGGCGCGATTAGACACAGTAATGCACAAGTTGCTATTTTGACAAACACCCCCCCCCCCTCCTGATTACACCTCACTGGTCCAGAAAAAAAATGAACAGGTTCGTCCCGTCAAACGAAAGCCTGCGTGCACTGGGACTCAAATGCTTCTTTACCCTGCTAAGCTTAAGGTGATCTACAAAGGGAAAGCCCTTTTTATAAACCGCTGAGGTTAATAGCTGGATGTACCACACTGGTCTGGTGAATAGATCCGATGGCGACCTAGATGAAGGACCTCCGAAAAACCTACAAGTACTGGTACTTTTTGGCTGGCACGTGGCAGTGATTTTGAATAACGGTACATTAAGGTCACGCTTATTTGCTGTGCACTGAAGTCTACTGATACAAGTTTGTTTGCGCGCCAGAGGGGCCGGGCCGACCCTCATGGCGAGGAACTATCTAGTGACCGCACAAAATTGCCCAATTAGGAGTGCAATACACATTGTGGATGTTTCCGCCTGCTGTCCCAACAATGGAGTTTCATCGTGTGGAGGCGGGTCTGTGAACAGCAAGTTGTTATTGAGCTAGTTTGGTACCAAGATTGCCTTTGTTTGGGGGTTTTGTTTGTATGTGCTTGGTTGGTTGTTTGGCGTTGTTTAGAAGGCGAGATTAACTGGCGTGAATCACTTTCATGTTGGGACTGTGGGGCCTTGTGTGATTTGGAATATATTTACTACAACACATTTGGCCCGTTCCGCCTCTAGGCAGATGGAAATGACGACGCTGTGTTGGTGCTGAGTGGTATGGGTTGGATGGGGTAATTACTCTATGCGTGATAAGACGCTATTAAAAAGGTGCTGATGTGAAATATCAGGTTTCAATATCTATTTGAGACGCAACAAAATTGTGTCCTACTTACAAAGGAAGATCTTGATAGCTCTGGTGCATGAGACCCATTTGCTGCCTGCAGAGCAGCGGGGGGGGGGTAGACAGTTTGGGGTGGGTGGGCTCTGGATCTACCTACTCCAGGTTTGTAAGGGGCAACATGATGGATTGATGGTACGGCCCCTTTAAGATTAATAGACAATGGCAGGCAAAGAAAAAAAATTGTGGTGCATGGCCGCTTTGAACAGAGAGGTCTACGTAGTCAACTCAATCCTCTAACCTTGCACAGGCCGCATATTTTAGGGCGCCGAGTAGTAGGCTGGCACGTATGAGAGATGCAACCTTAATATGGCATGGGGACTTTAACTGCGATCTAAATCCTATAATGGATAGATCCAACTACGTAACTGCGACTCCTTACCCTGCAGCGTTGGCTCTGAGGGACCTGTTCAATCGCTTGTATGGCGATCCTTAAACACGGACTGTAGATGTTACTCTTTTTACTCTGCTCCACATAGGGTGTACACTAAGATAGATTACTTTTTTATGGGTGAAGAGGGGATACAAGAGTTCCTTGAAGCAACGTATTATGGTATGCCAACATTGGATCACTCAAATCGCTGGTAGTGCAGGGTGGTAGAACCCTGGGCAGGGGTTCTGTCGCCATTTCCAACATGGAGGATGCCTACTGGCACCTTGCTGGATGAGATTTTCAGAGGCCTTTTGGATGATACCATATTTTAATTTCAGGATCAAAATATTGGTAGTGTTGATACCATGTGCATGGTTTGGCAGACTCTCAAAGTGGTGGCTAGAGGGTAGTCAATTGCTAAATCTGGGGAATTATGAAATCCTTACGGACTAGAATTAGTAGAGTTGGAAAACTGTATTCACAAGCTGGAGAGTGGAGGGATGCTGGAGCCTGGTAAAGAGAGGAACCGAATAGATCTGCCGACTCAGTGCATTGCGGCATGGAAAAAACTCATTAAGTTTGACTACGACACATACCATTCGCATTCATGGAGTGGGGATTAATCAAGGAAGATAATTGCATAGCTGTGCCGAAACAAATCCCATTGCCGTCCCATTATGGAGATCCTGGATGAGTGTGGTGCAGTCTGGAGCTCCCAGGCGATGATCAATGATTCCTTTAGTGTGTACTATCAGGCGCTCTCTGGACGGACATGCAGTGAGTGTAGATAGGTCTATGGTGCATGATACGCTGTCCTTTATACAGCTGCTGAAGTTTATTACCCCTGAACAGGCGTGTGTGCTTGACGAGCCGCTGACGGTATAAGAAATACAGGGAGTGATCTGGTCTTTGAAGACTGGGAGGAATCCGGGCGGGAATAGCATTCCCTCAGAGTTCTGTAAGGAATATGGTGATACCCTAACCCCAGTTTTAGTTCGGGTATATGAGGAGGCATATGGATTGGGCCGCCTTCCTAACAGCATGCAGGAAATCGTGATTATGCCGGTCATTAAACCAGTTAAAAGATCAAACCCAGTGCAAGCTGTATAGGCCACTTTCCATGCTTCATCAGGATGTAAACATCCACACAGCACTGTTGGCTAGACGCCTTAACTGTGTAATCAGCTCATTGTTACATGAGGACCAGACCAGATTTGTGCCGGGCAGGAGCACCTCCCTGAATTTACGTAGGCTAAGTGGGGGTGTCGTTGGAGGCCATTAAGGCTTTCGACTGTATACTGGAATGGATTTATGCAGTGCTGCAGAGATTGCGATTTGAGGAGGGTTTTATTTGGTGGGTGAAATTGCTGTATTCTGTCCCTACGGCCAGGGTACGCACTGGAAGGCACATATCAATGAAGATATTAAAAGATGTTCCAGCCAAAGACGCCCTCTCTCACCGATTGCTGTATATATTAGCATTGGAGCTGCTCGCGTTCTGTTTGAGAAGTGACTTTGGAGAGGCCGGCATAGGACTAGATGGTTCCAAACACCTTATTTCACTCAATGCAGATGATGTGCTCCTATATCTCAATGAACCGGAAAACAACTTGCCGTTGATTTTTTTAGGTGCTTCACAGGTTTACAGTGCTATTGGACATCTCGTTTAATATGGTGAAGTCATGCATATTCCCCTTGGCTGGGATGCAACACCTTGACACTAAGGATTAAACTGATCTGGGTCTCAAATGGGAGTTGCAAACATTCCAGGGGTGAATATCTTGCAATCAGCCGAGGATATACACACCTACAATACAGTTAGGGTCGTGGACAGTATTAATCAGTCTACTGAATTCTGGAAAAGATTGCTGCTGCTGCTACCTATGGGACGCATAGCATTTGTTAAAATGGTGGTTCTCCCTCTACTTTATTTTATGTACAATTCTACATAGCAATTTCCACAATTAGGCGCTTTATCTGGGGAAATGGTAAGCGGAAAATCACACTGCATACATTGTGCCATACATATGAAGATGGGGTATGCAACTGCCTTGGCTGGAACTACATTATTTGGCTGCTCAGCTAAGGTTTGGGGTATCTGGTTGGTGGATGATGTGTCCCCTAGATGAACAAGTTACTTACCAACTGTAACGTTCTTTCGACTGGATGTTCCTCCCACGTATTCCTCATCTTATGATATTCGTATCCTGCCAGCTTTGCTGCTTCGGAAAAAAAATAATTCTTGGCAGAGGGCACTGTGCACGAGGTCGTGGCATCGATGTCCCTCGACGGGCTGCGTACTGTGTCGACGGCACCATCAGTGTAAATAGCTCATGCCGCGCCCATTGGCTTCAGTTCTGTTTTTGCAAGGAAAGGCACCCAGGCGTGCCTCATGACTGATAGACTCTTCGTGAGAGGAAAGTAAGTAACGTAAACTGTACTGCGGGGTAGGATGAGAGGGGCGATTAGGAATACGTGGGAGGAACATCCAGTCGAGAGAATGTTACAGTTGGTAAGTAACTTGATCTTCAAATGTATTGTGTCCGCCCACGTATTCCTCATCTTATGATAGACTCCCATAGCAGTGGTAATTTTGGAGGTAGGAGTACTAGTTATTGTTCTCATGGGCGGAATGAAGTACCAACTTGGCAAATAAACCATCATTGGAAAAGAGGCATCTAAGCAATAATGCTTGATTAAGGTATGCATTGATGCCCATGTTGCAGCTGAACAAATATCTGCTGCAGGGACTACCCTCTTCAGAGCCGCAGAAGTAGCCATCCCCTTAGTGCAATGGGCTCGCAGCCCATCCGGCGGGTCTTTTCCCACCAATCTGTAGCACTCAATTATAGCCAGAAAATCCAGCGGGATATAGTTTGTTTTGTCACTGCTAATCCGAATTTATGACCTGTATAACCCACAAAAAGTTGGTCATCTTGGCGTAATTTTGACATTCTTCAAATGTAAAAACTGAGAGCCCTTTTGGGGTCCAGTCTATGCAGTCTCTCCTCTTTGCCCAAATGAGGTGGAGGATAGAATGTTGGTAATATGATTTTTTGTGACAAGTGGAAGTCAAACTACTATTGGTAAGAAAGATGGTTTAACCTTAAGAACCACTTCGACCTTTTGTCCTTGTAAAAAGTAGTATATGGATGTTTAGATGAGAGAGCCTGTAGTTCACTAATCCTGCGGGCTGATGTTAAGGCCACAAGAAGGACAGTCTTCAATGTTGGAAGCCTCAAGGGACAGGAGTGCAGAGGCTCAAAAGGTATACAAGTTAGAAACTTAAGTACTAGATTTAAAACCCAAGTTGAGACATGAAAGGGGACTGGAGGGTATACATTAGTAAGCCCTTTCAGGAATTGAATGATCAATGGAATTTTAAAGTATGAAACCTCTTCCGAGGAGCGCTTGAAAATGGACAGCGCAGCTAGCTATCCTTTAATTGTTCCGAACTGGAGCCCCAGATTGGCTAGGTGCAATAGGAAAGAGAACCACTGGGGTGCCACATTGAAAAGGGTCCACATCCTTATCTTTGCACCAGTTACTGAATTTGTTCCAATGACACCGGTACATTGATTTTGGTGCTGGCCTTCTGGCCGAAAGCAAAATCTCCATTACATCATCCGGAAGATCCCAATCCTTGTATTTCAATGCCTCAGAAACCATGCGTGAAGGTTGAGTGTCTTGACCTCTGGATGGAAAACCCAACCTTCCTCTTGCGAGAGAAGATCCTCTCTTTGCGGAAGACGTATTGGAGGGCAGATGGACATGTCCAAAAGGTCCGGGAACCACGTCCTCCTGGCCCAATCCGGGGCAATTAGGATCATGGTTTTCCTGAACTTTCTCAACCTCCTGATTAATTGAGGAATCACAGGGACAACGCGTACAGAAGTGGAAACTTCTAGTCCACCACAAACGCGTCTCCTAGAGCTCTTCTCAGAGGAAATTCCCTTGAGCAGTACTGTTCGCACTTCCGGTTTACAGTGGTCGCGAACAGATCCACTTGAGGGGTTCCCCAAAGGGCAAAGATCTCCAGAAGGACTTCTTAAGATAGCTCCCACTCATGCAAGACTCTGCTCTGCCTGCTCAGAGCGTCTGTCGCTGTGTTCTGCTCTCCGGCTAGGTGAACTGCCGATAGAGAGATTCCTTCTCGTATTGCACAGAACCAGAGCTGCACTGCCTCTCTGCACAGTGGTAGTGACCCTACGCCTCCTCTCTTGTTGAGGTAGTACATGGCCACGTGTTGTCCGTCATTATCAGGACATTCTTTTCCTGTACAGAGGGCAGGAAGGCCTTCAGCGCTAGTCTGATTGCCCTCAGCTCTAATAGGTTGATGTGTAGTTTGGACTCCGGTGGAGACCAACGGCCGGTGATTGTCAGATCGTTGGTATGGGCTCCCCACCCAGTGAGTGAGGCGTCCGTTACTACTGTTATCTCCGGCCAAGGTTGCCAAAAAGATTCTCCCTTGAGGAGGATGTTGTTGCAAGCCCACCATAGTAGATCCTGAGCAACTGCACTTGGGACTTGCAGAAGATCCGACATACTCCCCGAGAACTTAGACCACCGAGTTCTGAGGGCCCATTGAAGGGATCTCCTTCTCAACCTGGCCTCTGGCACCAGAAAAATGCAGGATGCCATGAGGCCGAGCAACCTCAGAAAATCGAAGGCCGGCAGATGCTGGGCATTTTGCAACTTTGTTACCATCTGCAGAATGTGGAGAGCTCTCACCTCGGAAGGCGAGGCTTTGCCCAACGAAGTATCCAAAACTACTCCGATAAACTGGAGCTTTTGGGATGGTATCATGTGAGACTTCTTGAAATTGAGAGAGAAGCCCAGTTTGTGAAGGAAGTGACAGGTGATTGACAGATGTTCCTGAGCTTGTTTGGGAGAACACGCTCTGATCAACCAATCGTCCAGGTAGGGGTAGACGTGAATCCCCCCTCTCCCGAGACTCGCTGCCACAACCGCCATCAGTTTGGTGAAAACCCTCGGGCGGAGGTCAGCCCGAATGGCAGAACCGCCAACTGCGAACCTCAGGTACTTTCTGTGCTTGGGATGGATTGGCACATGAAAGTAAGCATCCTGAAGGTCCAATAATACCAACCAGTCTTGGAGTTGGAGAGCCTGAAGGATCTGAGAAAGGGTTACCATTTTGAACTTGTCCTTCCTGAGGAACTTGTTTCTTAAGTCCAACATGGGTCCCAATCCTCTGTAGTCCTTTGGAATGAGAAAGTCGGGGGGAGTGGGTAGGGGGGGGGGGGGGGGAGCACCAACCCTTGTTTCTCTCTGTTACAGGTACCTGTTCTATTACACCTTTCTCTAGCAGGGTTAAAATTTCCTGCAACAGGAGCCGATCAGGAATTTTGACAGAGTTGGTTCCCGGTGGATGATCCCGAGGCCTATTTAGGAAGGGAAGGCAGTAACCTTGAGCTACTGTCGTCAGTGCCCAAGCATCTGAAGTAATGCCCCGCCATTCTTTCAGATGTTCAGAGATTCTGCCTCCCTCCAGGGTTTTGTGTGATAAGGCCTCAGAGTGATTTGGCGGCGGCTGCTGGAGTGGCCGAGGGCAAAGATGCCATTCCTGAGGCTGGTTTTGCACTTTTTCCTCGTCCACCACGAGCAACATTTCTCTTGTCTCTTTGAATGGCCTGTCCTCTTCCTCTACCAAAAGAGGAGTAGTACCAAAAAGAACGACCTCTCTAGGAAGATGAGCCAGAAGAACAAGTTAATTCTTACCTTGTAACGTTCTTTCGATGGGATGTTCCTCTGACGTATTCCTTATCTTTGATAGATCATCTCCCAGCTTGCTGGCCTCGGAATTTTTTTTTCAGTAGAGGGCGCTGCGCATCGACGTCCCTCGAGCCGATGTCCCTCGACGGCCTCCGTATCGGCGCCAACGTCACCACGCGTATAAATACACTCGCGCAGCGTCCGTTGCTCAGTTCCGTTTTGACGTTAACAGTCGTTTTACATGAATTGGTTATTGACCTTGAAGGAGCGTAAGCTGCAACCACAAGGAAAGTATTACTGCAGGGATGGATGGGAGGGGCGATAAGGAATACGTCGGAGGAACATCCCATCGAAAGAACGTTACAAGGTAAGAAGTAACTTGTTCTTCGAAGGGATTGTGTCCTCCGACGTATTCCTCATCTTTGATGGACTCCCATAGCAGTGGTGTGCAATTGGAGGTGGGAGTAAAACGCCACGGTTCTTTTTAGGAATGAACCAAATGTAATATGGCTTTGCCAAACCTAGCCTCTTGGCTAGAGGAGGAATCCAGGTTGTAAAATCTTGTGAAGGTATGTGCCGACCATGTGGGAGCCGCACATATGTCTCGAACCGGAACCCCCCTAAGATTTTGAGGAGGCTCTTTCCCATTCCAGGATGGCCAAAATAATCCATCTGGAAATGGTTTGTTTTGTTATCGGTAGTCCCAACTTGTGCCCTGAGTAACCCATGAACAGCTGGTCTGCTTGCCTAATCCTATCAAGTCTGCTGATGTAAAAGCTTAAAGCCCGCCTTGGGTCCAGCCTATTTAGCCTTTCTTCCTCTTTCCCCGGATGGGGAGGCAGATAGAATGAAGGTAAAGTAATTTTCTGAGTGATGTGGAATTCAGAAACCACCTTTGGGAGGAAATTAGGCTTCAACTGTAGGACAACCTTGTCTTTATGAAAAAATGTATGAGGGGGTTTACAAGATAGAGCTTGTAATTCGCTCACCCTTCTAGCAGATGTTAAAGCCACTAATAAGACCGTTTTAAGGGTGAGAAATCTTAGCAAACAAGAGTGGAGTGGTTCGAAAGGAGTACCCATCAGGAAATGTAAGACTAAATTTAAGTCCCATAAAGGAACCTGGAAAGGTCTTGGAGGGTAGACATTAGTTAATCCCTTTATAAATTGTATTACTAAGGGTAATTTGAAATACGAAGGCTCCTCCACAGTGCACTTGAAGATCGATAGCGCTGCGAGATAGCCCTTAATAGTGCCAACTTTTGTTGACTCCTGGAGAGTGCCATCTCCTGAAGAGAGCGACTACACCTTCTATTCATACGTTCATCGTACCTTCTCCAGGATCGACTTGATGCTGGTTTCTCCCCAGATTCTGTCCTTCACAAATAATGTTAAGATTGGCTCCCGGATCCTCTCAGACCATGCCCCGGTTTCGCTCGCCTTGCGGGCTCACGACCCGGATCCACCTCCCCGCCGCCAGTGGAGCCTGTACAACCCCATCCTGGGAGACATGGCTATAAGAGATACGATTGCTACAACGATTAAAAACTTTTTCGCTGAAAACCCCGACGAAGACACCTCCCCCGGCCAATACCTGGGATGCTATGAAGGCAGTACTTCGAGGGGAGTTGATTGCCCAAGGCGCCGCTTACCACAAACAAAAGCAAGCAGCACGGACTATCCTAGAGACGGAGATTCGCGAGGCAGAGGCGTTCACAAACGCAAAGGCTGGTCCCCGAAATCCTACAGGGCCCTGCGAATGGCGCGTCAGAAACTCGAAGCGCATTACGCTGACGCTACAGCAAATCTGTTGACCAGAACCAAGCAATGGTACTACGTCCACAGCAACAAAGCCAACAAATTACTGGTCAGTAAACTGGCCAAGGAGAAGAGCAGGAATTTCATCCCAGGCCTGCATGATGCGCAAGGAAGGATCCATCACTCGGAAGACGAGAAATTACGGTTGGCGACAGCCCACCAGTTGGAGATAATGACCGCGACCCCGCAAGACCCAGATCTTCAGCGCACCTACATTCAGGAAGCCTTGCTTCCGCCCCTCAATCCGGAGGCGAGAGTGGGATTGGAATTGGAGTCCCCGATTACTATTGAGGAAGTGGAGGAAGCTATCAAAGGCCTAAAGCCGAGGGCTCCTTGCCCTGACGGGTTCTCCACACACTTCTATAAACTCTTCCGCCCTCAACTGGTGGCCCCCATGACCCGCCTCTTCAACTCGTTCACGGTCTCCGGCACCGTCACCCCATCGATGCAGGAATCTATCACCGTTTTAATTCTTAAACCTGGAAAAGACCCCCTTGAAAATAGCTCTTATAGACCAATCTCCTTGTTCAACTTGGACGCTAACATCTACTCCAAAGTCCTGGTCAATCGCCTTGCCCCAATCCTCCCGAGCATTGTAGATCAGGTCCAGACGGGGTTCAGCCTCCAAAGATCAACGAAGGACAACATCCGCAGGGCTCTAGATCTAATAAAAGTCACTGCCCAGGGTTCCCAGCAATTGGCCCTGATCGCCCTGGACGCAACTAAAGCCTTCGATAAAATAGACTGGCCTTACCTCTCTTTCGCCTTAACAGCCTTTGGCTTTGGACCAACGTTCATGCGGATGGCCCTGGCGAACTACCAGACCCCGAGGACCCGGCTGAGAGTCAACGGCCGCATGTCGGATCCGATCTCCCTCACATGCGGCACGCGAAAGGGATGTCCCCCATCTCCCCTGCTCTTCGCGTTGGCCATGGAGCCGCTGGCCCAGCGAGTTCGCCAAAACCCCCTCATCTCTGGCCCGAAAGACCAGCGCTACCCAACACAAGATCGCCCTCTACGCGGACGATGTGCTGCTGACCATCACAATCATCAAAGATTCTATGACGGGGGCCCTAGCAGAGATCCAGACTTTTGGGGACGTTTCGGGTTTCGCTATCAACTTCCACAAGTCAGTTGCCCTCGCCGTGGGACTGTCCCCAGGCGAGATAGAAGCCTTGCAGAATCTTAGCCCGCTCCAATGGAATACTCAGGCGATCCCTTATCTGGGTTTCCCGATAACCCGCTGATCCTGCGAAGATCTACCAGGCCAACTTTCCCCCACTCTTTGCGGAACTAGATAAGGACCTAGCCCATTGGCAGACACAGGAAATCTCGCTTCTGGGGCGCATTACGGCAAGCAAAATGAACCTTCTCCCCCCTATTCCTCTACTTATGCGCTGCCCTTCCAACCACAATCCCCCTTCCCCCTCTGCAGCGGCTCCAGAGGAAAATCATTGGCTTTATATGGAAAGGCAAGAAAGCCCGGATTCCCCGGAGAACAATGATGTCCAGTGCGAAACTGGGAGGGCTGGGAGTCCCGGACCTCCGGAAATATCACATTGCAGCACAATTGGCCCAATTTCAAGCTTGGGACCTGGCCTCCAATCGCCCGAAATGGGTGGAAATTGAACAATCTCACCTTCCTCTTCCCCTCCGCTTCCTCCCGTTCATTCCCACTAGTCTTAGACGCAACTGGCCAGGGATACTGACTGCCACTAAGCAGACCTTGAAAGCATGAGAATGGGCCTGCAGGTGTGGAGGCATCCCTGGATCCCTTAGCGCAGCCTCCCCGATTTTTCTTAACCCCGCCTTCACCCCGGAAGCTCGCCCGCAAAACTTCAGGAACTGGGTGGCGGGAGGCCTTGAAACTTTGGGACAGCTCTTTGAGAACGATGCTCCTCTCACCTTTGAACGATGCAAATCGATTTCCAGGTTGCAGAGACGGACAGATTCTCTTATGCCCAACTAAGGCATTGGTGCACTCGCCCCCAGACTCGAGCCGCTGCAATCAGACCCCTGGCCCCCCTAGAACTTATGATTAAGGACCTGACAGCCTGGGGTAAAATCTCGGCCCTATACAAACTCTTGCAGGATTCCCCCCTACTCTTCAGGCCCTCCTATATGGCCCAATGGGAATCGGACCTGGGTCGAGCGATCGAAGACCACACATGGATAGACGTTTGGACGAGAACACGTACGACATCCTGATGCATTACCAATCGGGAATGCGCTCATAAACTCTTGTTGCGCTGGTATTACCCCCCCTTATGCCTCCATCATTTCCAGCGAACCCTGGACCCCCAATGCTGGCGCCAGTGTGGCTCTATAGGTTCCTACTTCCACATGTGGTGGACTTGCCCCAGAGTGAAAGAATTCTGGACTCAATGTCTGGCCATTATCCGAGAGATGACCCAGATGGAGATCCCCCCTGATGCCTGAACAGGTCCTCTTGGGGATTCCACTTCCGGACTCGTATCCGAGAACAGGGAGAAGAGCAGCACTGGTCTCCCAGCTGTTACTGGCTGCCAAAATCACAGTGACTCGCACTTGGAAGTCTGTAGAAGGCCCCCTGATAAGTCTCTGGTGGCTTAAACTATGGGATATCTTAATAGCCGGAAAAGTCACGGCAGCCAAAGCGGTTCTGCTTCACCGAAAGCCCTGACTTTTAAACCCCGCCTGATCGCCCGGGCCCTCTCCCCGTCAGAGGGGGGCTCCCAACTCGCTCAGGCCGAATGAGACTTCCTCTGCCGCTGACGCAGGATCCTGTGGGGGTGGAGAGGGAAGGGGATTTGAATCTATTTTGTTTGATTTGCCTGTGGGACTTACATGCCATTATTGTCTTGTTTCCTCTGTGCTGTGTTATAAATAAACAAATAAAAAAAAAAAATAGTGCCAACTTGAAGGCCTGAATTTGCCAAGTAGAGACGAAAGGATAACATCGTTGGTGTACCACATGAAAAGGGGTCGATATTCTCTTCTCTACACCAGCTGCAAAACTTGTTCCAACGGCAGCGGTATAAAGACTTTGTTGCTGGCCTTCTGGCCGAAAGCAACACTTCCATGACGTCATCAGGGAGGTCCCAATCCTTGTAACTCAAACTTTCAGAAGCGAGGCGTGAAGGTTGAGGGTTCTGATGTCTGGATGGAGAACCTGACCTCCCTTCTGAGAGAGAAGATTCTCCTTGAGTGGAAGACGAATTGGAGGGCAGATGGACATGTCCAGAAGGTCCGGGTACCACGTTCTCCTGACCCAGTCTGGGGCAATTAGGATCATGGTTCTTTGGAATCTTCTCAATCTCCTGATCATTTGAGGAATGACAGGGACTGGTGGAAACACGTACAGGAGTGGAAACTCCCAGTCCACTACGAACGTGTCCCCTAGAGCTCCTCTAGGGGGAAATTCCCTTGAACAAAACAGATCGCACTCTGTTGGTACTGGTGTCAAACAGATCCACTTGAGGGGTTCCCCAAAGGGCGAAGATCTCCTGAAGGACTTCCTGAGCTAGTTCCCACTCGTGGGAGACTGTGCCCTTCCTTCTCAGAGTGTACGCCATAAAGTTCTTCTCTCCGGCTAGGTGGACTGCCGATAGAGAGATTCCTTCTTGAATTGCCCAAAACCAGAGCTGCATTGCCTCTCTGCACAGAGGCAGTGATCCTATGCCTCCTCTTTTGTTGAGGTAGTGCATGGCCACTGTGTTGTCATTATCAGGACATTTTTCCCCTGTACAGATGGCAGAAAAGCCTTCAGCGCTAGTCTGATTGCGCTCAGCTCTAACAGGTTGATATGTAGTCTGGACTCCGATTGAGACCAACGTCCGCTGATGGTCAAGTCGTTGTTATGGGCTCCCCACCCCGTGAGTGAGGCATCTGTGACTACTGTTATCTCCGGCCATGGTTGCCAAAACAGTTCCCCCTTCAAGATGTTTTTCTGGCAGGCCCACCACTGAAGGTCTCGAGCCACCTTGTCCGGAATCTGAAGGAGGTCTGTCATTCTCCCCAAGAATTGCGACCACTGAATTCTCAGTGCCCACTGAAGAGATCTCATTCTCAGGCGAGCCTCTGGCACAAGGAAGATGCAGGATGCCATGAGGCCTAGCAATCTCAAAAGGTTGAAGGCTGGGAGACGTTGGGCATTTTGAAACTTGGTGACCATCTGCAGAATATCTTGAGCTCTCACCTCTGGTGGCAAGGCTTTTCCCAGGGAAGTGTCCAGGACCGCTCCAATGAACTGGAGTCTCTGTGATGGTATCATCTAATTCTTTAAATTGAGGGAGAAGCCCAGTTTGTGAAGGAAGTGGCAGACAATCTAGCTGGATCTGAGCTTGTTCCGAAGATACAGCTCTGATCGGTCAATCGTCCAGGTAGGGGTAGACGTGGATCCCTTCCCTCCTTAGACTTGCAGTCACTACCGACATTAGCTTGGTGAAGACCCTAGGGGCGGAGGTCAGCCCAAATGGCAGAACTCAAAATTGATAATGAGAGCCACCAATTACGAACCTCAGGTATTTTCTGTGTTTGAGATGGATTGGCACATGGAAATAAGCATCCTGGAGGTCCAGAGATACCAGCCAGATCTGGAGCTGGAGGGCCTGAAGGATCTGAGAGAGAGTTACCATCTTGAACTTGTCCTTCCTGAGGAACTTGTTCAATTCTCGTAAGTCCAAGATAGGTCTCAGTCCTCCGTCTTTCTTCGGTATGAGGAAGTAGGGGGGAGTACCAGCCCTTGTTCCTCTCCGCTACAGTTACCGGTTCTATGGCACCTTTCTCCAGCAGGTCTACAATTTCCTGCAGGAGGAGCGGATCTGAAACTTTCAGAGAGCTGTTCCCCAGTGGATGACTGAGGGATGCGTAGAAAAGGCAGGCAGTAACCTTGGGCAACTGTCTCCAATGCCCAAGCATCTGACGTAATAGCCTGCCATTCTGTCAGATGTTGAGTTAACCTGCCCCCTATTGGCGTTGTGTGAAGAGAATCTTCAGAGCGGTTTGGAGGTGGCTGATGCAGATGCCGAGGGTAAAGAGGCACCTGCTGCGGCTTTTGTGTTTTTACCCCGTACATCTCAGGTGAATTTCTTCTGACCCCTTTGAACCGGCTGTCCTCTGCCCTTTCCGAATGCGGAATAGAAGCGAAAGGACTTACCTCTCCAAGAGGTTCCTGAGGGGCGATATGGTGATGGATTGCAGCTCCTAAGGATTTTGCTGCTGCCTTTGATGTTTGTAGTTTTTTCTAAACTGTCATCCACCTTCTTACCAAACAAAGAAGAGCCGTCAAAGGGCATATTCAAGTGTCTGCTTTGCACATCTGGATCAAAACCAGACTTTTGCAACCAAGCAAATCTCCTGGTTGTTGTACTTGCCGCCATTGCCCTGCCGATACTGTCAGCAGAATCAATGCCAGTCTGAAGGGATTCGCACATTGCGTCCTTACCATCCTTAATGATGTTGAGAAACGCTTCCCTTTCTTCTCACTCCGGGAGGCAGTCAGCCGCTGATGAAGCACACTCCCAAAGTGTGTGGCTGAACCTTGCAAACGTACAAGTAGCATTGATGGATTTCAACGCCATGCTACATGCGGAAAATACTTTTTTGGCCATAGAGTCATCTCTCTTATCATCCCTGTCCTGTGGAACAGTAGGGTAAGACGATTTACTACCTGCTGAAGTAGCTGCCTGAACAACCAGACTCTCCGGAGTTAGGTGTTTGGATAAATGTTCAGGGTCAGCAGAAGACACCCCATATTTAGCTGATCATTTTTTGTTAACTGCCGGGATTACCTCAGGTGTTTCCCAGTTTGCCAATATTCTCCTTTGTAATGCTGCATGAAATGGCACCACAGGATCCTCCTGTGGACCTTTGACCAAGATGTGTGTGAGGTCGTCTTGCTGAAAAGCAGGTGAGGGTGTGGACCATCCCATAAACTCTATTATCCTTGCCATCAAGATTCTATAAGGGGTTTCAGCATGTTCCCCTGGGTCTGGTGTGGCAAATTCCACTTCTGGGGAAGTGTCCAACCCACTTGCTTCCTGTAGCGTTTCATGGAGATCTTTCAACCTACCTTCCTCAGAGGTAAATTCCTCTGGTGCAGGAGTTGCAGATCTCTGCAACTCAAAAGGTCTTTCCTGATCCGAATCCTCCCGTTCTTCATAAATAGAAGATAAGACCCTGGAGTGATCAGGTCTTGAAAATGGTATAAATCCCATTTCCAGAGCAGAAGGAGCCAAATTTGTCGTGATTGGCTGAGAAAACGTCGATGTCGACGCAGATGTTAAAGGCTTCGAAGCCATCGAGAAAGGTGGTAGAGGCCTCGATGAACTCTAGAGTATCGGGATTCTACTCGAGGTTGTCGACAACATTCTCGTGCTCGAGGCTCTGGGTATGGCCACTGGCTGTGAGGTGGCCGTGGGTTTATCCTTTCTCGGCGTCGAAGAACCCTTCGATAACTGCGTCGATGACGCCGATCTATGTGTCGAAGGGATCTTCGACGACGGTGTCGAAGACGCAACTTTGCCTTTACTCGATGATTCGTGACGCTCTCGAGTGGCTTCTTTCGCCGGGTACTGCGACTCGCGGCTTTTTGATTTTTCGGGTCTTTCACCCAGGGTATCACCCTCAGCAGTCTTCGAGGGGGTCGCGGCCGCTTTCTCGAAGACGCTTAGCATCTTTTTCCTGAATTGCTGTCACTCAGCCTGAGAGCTATGTTTTGTGGGGCAGGAGAAACAGAAAACGAAGACGAGGAAGGGAATCTTCGACGTCTCTTTTTTGAATGCTTAGATCTCGAAGAGTGATGGGAACTGCTTCAAGACCTAGAACGAGAATGTCTTTTGTGATGGCGAGGAGACGAATGTCTCGACTCCGCCGAGGAAACTTTCGAAGAAGTTTTAACTGCCTTACCTCTCTCGAGCTTCCCCTTACGCTCCTTCAAGGCTTTCGCCGTCATGGACATGCAGTACTCGCACTCCGAACAATGGTGCTCGATTCCCAGGCACCACAAACAGATCCTGTGAGGATCGTCAACGACATTTTCTTTCCACAGTCTCGACATTTTTTGAAGCCGCACTGTGGAGTCGTCGGTTGAGGTGAGGAAGCCATCGAGTACGAGTCGGTATTCACGAGGAATATATTGATATATTTGACTGAAGAACTGAGCAACGATATTCCGAGGCCCCATGAAGCGCGGAAAAACGGAACTGAGCAACAGACACTGCGCGAGTGTATTTATACACGTGGTGACGTCGGCGCCGATACGGAGGCCATCGAGGGACATCGGCTCGAGGGACGACGCGCAGCGCCCTCTACTGAAAAAAAAATTCCGAGGCCAGCAAGCTGGGAGGAGATCTATCAAAGATAAGGAATACGTCGGAGGACACAATCCCTTCGAATAATGTTTCTGAGGCTTTCACATGGAGGCACTAAGATTTAGCTGCCGCTTTTGAGGTCTGTAGTTTTTCTAAGCTTTCATCAGCTTTACTACTAAACAGCCTCAAGCCATCAAAAGGCATGTTGAGAAGTCTGGCCTGCACATCTGGTGCAAACCCTGACTTCCTCAACCACGCTAATATGCGTAGCACTGTGCTTGCAGCCATGGATCTGCTGATACTATCAGCAGTATCCAGTCCAGACTGGAGACATTCCGCCCATTGCCTCCTTTCTGTCTTTGACAATATTCAGGAAGCCTTCCTTTTCCTTGCCTTGCGGAATATGTTCAGCCGCCGCCGAAATGCAGTCCCACAGGGTATGGGTGAACCTGGCCAGGGTACAGGTGACATTAGTTGGCTTGAGAGCCATGCTACCCGAAGTAAAGACCTTACCAGCCCAAGCATCCAGCTTCTTATCTCCTCTATGTGGGGGGATAGATGGATATGCTGTCTGTCTTGAGAAAGTTGCAGCCTGAATAACCAGACTTTCTGGAGTGGGATACCTGCTTAAATAATCAATCAGGATCAGAACTAGAAGTTCTATACTTCTTAGGAAAATGACTGTTGACTGCAGCAATAGTATCAGGAACTTCCCTGTTTTTTTCTACCGTTTTTTGAAGTGCCCTATGGAAGGGGAGAACTGGATCCTCCTGGGGGCCCTGATCAAGTATGTCAGTCATATCATCCTGATCAAAAGTGGGTGAGGCTCTATCCCAGCCCATGTATTTCACCACTCTATTCATTAGACTCCTTTACCCTGAATCTGCATGTTCTCCAGGGTCAGGTTTTGCAAACTCCAGCTCAGGTAATGCATCAATGCCACTAGCAGAGTGAAGGGTATCACAAAGGACTCATTTTCGATTCTGGATCGATTCATTCTTCTGGGACATCTCTAGTACCATATTGTACTCCAAAAGGAGAAACCTCTTCTTCAGATCCACTTTCTTCAAAAATAGAAAACAGACTAAAGAAGTCTGACTTAGGTAAAGGAGTAAATCTCCTTTCCTGTTCATGAGTTTGGGTCGAGGAGTCTTCGAGGACACTGATGATGTCTTCGACAAAGGCGTCGAAAACGCTTTTGGCTTTGATGTTGAAGCCGTCGACAAAGTCAATGAGGCTTTCAACGACTTGTTTTTTATACAGTGTCGGGGAAACACTCGATTTGAGGAATCTTTGACAATTTGACATAGACCCGAGTCTTCTGAGTTCCACCCATACTACTGGGTTTTATCACAGTAGTTCCTGACTTCCCTGTGTCGTCTGAGGAAGCGACCAGGGTCTGGCTCTTTTGAGGCTTCGAGGGGGGTCGAGGCTGCATTCTCAAAGACCTCCATCATCTGCCTTCTAAATTCTTCCCATTTTCTTGGGGAATCCGACTTAGTCGGACATCGTACCAATTCGGTAGATGTATCAGAGGGAGATATATGTCTCCTCTTAACCTTTTTTGAAGAGGAAGATGAAGAGCGTCTCGATCTATGAGATCAAGATCTCTTAGAGTGTTTACGACGATCCGATTCTTTCAAATCACTCGACCTATGTCTTTTTGATGAGGCCTTCGAGGAGGCCTTAGAAACTTCCTGCCCCACCACCAGTTTACCTTTCCTCTCACGAAGGGTCTTCTCCGTCATCGACTGACAGGAGCCACAGTCGCCGGTTCAATGGTCTGAACCGAGGCACCAAAGACAAATGCGGTGAGGATCTGTAATCGACCTCTTCGATCCGCAGTCGATCCATTTTTTTAACCGCATCTTGGGAGTAGAACGGGTGGAAGACGACATTTTGTGAAGAAAATTTCGAAGCGTGCCGTTCGAGAGCAAAGCAATTGGAAAAACTGAACTGAAGCCAATGGGCACGGCACAAGCTGTTTATACTGATGGTGGCGTAGACACGGTTCGGAGCCTGTCGAGGGACAGATGCCACCGGTTTATAGTGAAAATGTCAACTGAAAACCTTTTTCCCTACATTTTTGCAATGTTTTTTTTTTTAATGGGGGTTCCCCTCTAAGCCCGTTTATTTTTACTAGCTAGACCCCAAATAAATATACAAATTTAAAAAAAAAAAAAACATTTGAATTTTTTTGTTCTACATTTTTTTTCCCCGACATTTTTTGCAGTCGACATAACGGGACACCGCCGCCACCACCTCGTGCACAGCGCCCTCTGCCGAGACTTTAGTTTTCCTGAAGCAATGAAGCTGGCAGGATACGAATATCATAAAATGAGGAATTTGTGGGAGGACACAATCCATTCGAAGCTAAATTACTAGTGGAAGCCGTCAAACCAGCTACGATCAAAGCAGCCCTTTGGATTGATGAGAATTGTTTGGGAGAGGTGTCACATATGTTGTAGCTGGGTAGGCAAATCTGGATTAGTATTCAGAAGAACTTTTAAGATTCAAAATGCTTAATCCCCACATATGCCCATGGCGGCTGATGTGTGCCTAGGTCTAGATGACCTCACTACTGTTAGATGCTGGGAGAGGGTTGGTCTCTCATGGGGTGATATGTCCAGTAACTGGCTGTTCAGGGACTTCAGGAACTTGGTAGCTGTGGAGGGGTTACACAAGGCTCAATTCCTGAGATATCTTAGGATAGTCATGGTTGCGACGTCAAAGTGGCCCAATTGGCCTGAGGAACCAAAACCAAGCACAATAATAACATGGTTGTAGGACATGGAGGATGGCTGGAAGCCGGTATTGAGTCTTTATAGCGGCATGTTTTCTCTCGTTTGTCCCCAAGAGAACAGACTTCGAGCTACATGGGAGGAAGTTTGCTAGATTTAACACGCACATATAACCTAAGTGCCCCAAAGTGAATTTCATGCATATATTTTGGCAAATCTGAAGAT
Source organism: Ambystoma mexicanum (assembly GCF_040938575.1). Taxonomy (NCBI): domain Eukaryota; kingdom Metazoa; phylum Chordata; class Amphibia; order Caudata; family Ambystomatidae; genus Ambystoma; species Ambystoma mexicanum. The sequence continues at coordinate 1,058,990,779 of NC_090922.1, read as the reverse complement.
CCAGACGTTCTGGGGGAAGATTAAACTTATGTTTGAGAAGGCTAATATAAGCAGGTACACGTGGTCTCCAATGGAGTGCATGCTGGGAATATAGCCCAGACCGGATACATTTAAACAGGTTGTCAAACTAACTGACTTAGCGTGTGGACTTGCATAAAGGCAAATTGCAATGGAATGGAGAAGAAAGTGTGGCCAAAGTTGTGTTATGGAAGCATGACTTTGAACTATGGAGTATGGCTGCCAAGCAGTCGTTTCAGAGGTCCATAAGGAGAGGTCAAGACCACAATGAATGTTGAGGCTTGGAATGCACTCCGTTCAGCAATTTTCTGTCCTTTTGATGATAAACCTGAGACCTCGATTCGACTCCTAATCAGATCTGTGTTTTTGAGGGTGGATGTGAGGACCCCCCTGCTTTCGATATAGGGATCCAGACTTTGGGGTACCACCTGTGTGGGCAATTATCACACATCTATGCTCAATGGCTGCAGGTGCAGATCAGTATTGTCTTGCATTGGTGGATGTTCCTTTTGTTGCGACTATGAAACGGTTGCCCAGTATTAAGTTGTGTGTTCTGCTATTTGTACTTTATATACTGTTGATCCTGCTGTTTGTTTCGTAAATTCCAATAGACAGATTTTGAACCAGACTTTAAGGCAAAAGCATGAGTTAATTAGCTACCAGCCATTTCGAACCCTGCACTGCCATAATCACTAATCACTGTGACTCAGAAGTGTTTACCACAGCAATCCTGTGGTAATGGAAAGTCGCACATCACCTGCCCTGGTCACACAAACCAACGCCCCTGCTGGTGACAGCTGTAGCCGTCAGAGTAGAACATAACTCTCAATCACGTCTTGGTACGCAAATGCTCCGCCTAGGCAAGCATATCAGCGTTGATTTTCTCCATTCATAGCCAACTTTTTCTTAAATAGCATGATTAATAAAACAAAGCAGTCACAGTAATGTAATTAATGGATTGGTATTATGTCATTTGGGGGAATATACCACTTATCAAAAAACCGCCTGGACAGTGATCATGCAATTATTTTTTTTAAATCACTTTGGTTATCATCTTTTCTATTCTGCAACCACTTTGTTGTGAAAAGCAAAGTTAAAAAACATCCCTGGTGGGTTTATAGCAAATGTCTGCGAATCTGTTGATGTTCTTTAATATGAGATCTCATTATCGTGTTTATTTCAGATATGCATAGAACAATCCATAAAAATACCAAATACAAAATTGCAAATCAATTATAACGCAGTAAAACAATCATAAAAACCTTTCCAAAGGTATCTGCAAAAAAAAGATTACAAATACAGTTCATTAGATTGTGTACATAAGCTAATTTCAGGCCAGTATACTTAGCAGTCGTTTCCTTAGATAAAGTGCCGTTTTCAAATATGTGAGTAAGAACCAACCCACACGTGGCGAGTCAGACGGCCAGTGTTGCTGGAGGGTGCAGAGGGAACGTGCCATCTCCGTATGTCTATGTAGCCTGGAGGGACTAGTCTATGGCCTTCCCAAACAGATTCTTCCCGAAGGGCATGTCCAGTACCTTCGCCGGGACCTCCTGACGGATGTTAGTGGCCTCCATCCATCCCTGTCGAAGGCAGACACCATGCCCTATCTGACGGAACCCTGTGTCAGCGACATCCACTGCCACTGTGATGGCATGGTCCGATGCCACCTCTCCTTCCTGGAAAAGGGCTTCCATCTTATCATCGGGAGGAACTCCAGAATCGGTCCTAGTTTGTTTGTCATATCTGGCCATGATCGCCAGGGCATTGGCCGGCTTGATTGTGGCTGCGGCCATGTAAATCACCTTCTTCCCCATGGAATCCATCCCTTTCCCCCCTTGCTTTCCGGAGGAATGGGTGACGAAGAAGATTGGTTAGCCAACCGTTTTCTCGCAGCAGCCGACACAACAGAGTCTGGCGATGGCTGCTACCTCCGTCACTTGGGTGCTGAGTCCTGCACCCTATACTCCTACTTCAGCCTGTCCCGTTTGGCTGGAGCCGTACCAGGCCCTCTTCCCAAATATTGTCCAGAAAGGGTACTGCCATGATAGTCTCCCTTTTGGCCTCTCACTTTTCAAATAAGAAACCCGGCTTGGTCTCCTCGGGTACCAGCTAGAAGAGCTTGGATGCTGTGGCGATCATGGAGTGGAACAATCCCACCTCGTTCTGTGGGGAAACCCTATGAGGGGCATCCAAATGTGGAGATTCATCCATTTTGTGGTCTTGTTCACCTATGCCAGCCTTTACACCTGAAGCACCATCTTTTATTTCCAAAGGAATCTGCTCTTCCCATAGGGACGTACCCTCGCCGTCCCGGGTCCCATCTGGAGCCACCAACATTTTCTGTTTATTTGTTGCTAAGCGGACATCAAATTGGAGCCTCTGCAGGTGCTGGTCACTTTTCCTCATGAAGTCGGCTGATGCCCCAAGTCAGCTTAGAGCTTGTAGATATACCGATTTCCAGCGTCTCCCACTGACCGAGGATCCGGTTCTGCAGTCAGCTCCATCCAGCCCTTTACGAGTCCTCTCCGTCTCGCCCGCACTCCAAGGTGTATTTGAGAGTCTGCACCAGCTCCTGTGTTTGTCCGAGCCCCCAGCGGTCGACCCTCCTAGAGCAGCCTCCTTCAATGCAGATCAATGTTGGCATCCAACCTGGGCACAGCCTCAGTACTCTGCCAGGCCTTGCTGCATCCTGGTGTGCTGCGCCACACCAGCCCAGTGCTCTGGGTTGGGCGATCCTCCTTTGGGTTTGCGCTTGGTAGCAGGCAGTCATGGCAACTACTGGCAAATTCTGTGGGGGAAGAGTCTGCTATATTGCAGGATTTATTAAATTTCACTCCCCCTGCCCCCCACAACCTCCTTCCGGGTCAGAAGATCCTGCTGGCTGGAAGGAGGATTGGGCTCTCCACCATCATGGAGATCAGGACAGAGACCCAGCAGCTGGCCAGCCACCGGGATGATGTTGCAAGAGCAGGTCTGAAGAGAGAAATCAGAGTTGGGGTCAGGGTGCCCCTATGCTGAAAATCCCTCCCACTATCTGCAAGGTATCCACAAGAGACTACTCCACATCCACACTTCAAGGCATAGAGGGGCCATCATTTCTGGGTCTCATAGGTGAAGAAAGTGATTTACAGAAAATCCAACCAGTGAAAGATTGCAAAACTTCCTCCTGGTGAAACCACCATTCGATTTTGTCACTGAAATAAGAATCTGCCACATCATTTTCAGTCCCTGGAAGGTGATAAGGATGACCAACACCGCCCACTGCCACAATTCCACTGCTAGTAGAGTAGATTTTGTACCGCCCAGTTTATTCACATAGTACATTGCTGTCAAATTGTTGGTTATAATACAAACTGTTCAATTCATGATAGTTGGAATATGAGCCTTGAGCACTAGAATGATTGCCTAGGGCTTCAGGAAATGTATGTAGTCCTTGCACTCTTGTTCGGATGAATCGTCAATGCTGCGACCCCCCACCCCCCAAAGTCGCTCCCCATCTCAGTTAGGAGGAATCGGTTATGCTCATAGCAGTCAATAAAGGACCTCGGCTCGTGAAAATGCCATCATATTGGTCATCGAACGACACCACCTGAGGAAATTATATATCTGTTGCAAAATTTGCAAGATCTTGGATTGAGGGTTAGACCGCAAGGCCAAAAGCTCCCAAGATAAATAGCGTGCACCACCTAAGCATTTGGAACCACCATGCTGACCGGCCTGAATGAATGAGGAACAGTGAAGTTGTATTCAAGAAGGCCATAAGCCTTTTCTCTGTTTATTCATTTATATGGTGCTCCGAACCCTGAGGTATCCAGGCACAGTACAGGTTACAAAGGTAACACGCATTATACAGAGTATCAGAAGAGTGAACAATATTTACATCAACATTACAGAATATTTACAGTATCTTTATATACATTAGCAGTGACAGATTAAAACAGTTATTTACACAAATATCCGAGGGGTTACAGTACAGTGGGAAATAAAAAAAAAAACGCGTATGTATATCCAGGGCTGTACAAGCTCAATGATCTTACTAATGTAAGTGGCATATTTCAGTGGTCAAGGGACCACAGCCACGATTTAGCATAATTCTTAAATCTTTGAAATGAAGGGTTTGCTCTTAAGGAGTCAGGCAAAGAGTTCCATAATTGAGATGCCATGACTGGGAAACTGCTCCCTCCTGCTTTTTTTTAGTTTAATGTAGGTATCCTGAGGCTATTTGTCTGCGAGATTCTGATGGGGGGTTATGAGGTGTGTTTTGGGGAATGTGTCCACAAAATATTTAGGAGCTCTGTTGGCGAGACATTTGAAGGTGAGGTTTAAGGATTTTAGCTTTATTCTGTCCTTAATAGCTAGCCATTTTGTGTAACGCCTGCGTTTGAAATATGCTGTGTTTTGGGATGCCTAACGCAGTTCTCAAGGCGTTGTTTTGGAGCAGTTTGCTGATGTGTTTGCTAGTGCTTAGGTAGACAGCATTTCAATAGTCTAGCTTCGACAAGATGAGGGCTCAAGCTATTGTAATATAACTGTCAGTAGAAAGGAATGGTTTACAAGCATAGATAAGTTTGCATGTGTAGCTAGTAGCAGAGGCCATAGCATGAACTTGTTTATTTAGGTTTAATGCAGAGTCCAAGTAAAAGCCTACGGTTTTCACCTCCGTAGAGACTTTGATATTTAGGCAATCAATGATAAAAGATTTGTATTGATTATTAAGTTTGTTGAGTATATTAGCTGACCCAATGAGTAAGAGCTCAGTCTTATCGTCATTGAGGCAAAGCCCATGTGTGGTCTCCCATGTTTGTACGATCAGGTAGATTTTGTTGATCAAAGCCACGTCTATGTCGTAGTCTCCTGAGATAGGGATGAGAATCTGGGTGTCATCCGCATAGTTTGTATAGGATACACCCAGATTATCGAGTATATAGAATAGAGGCTTTGTGAATATATTATACATGGTGGGAAAAACACAGGAGCTTTGAGGCACTCTGCAGGTAACCGGTACTGGGTATGCTCCCGAGGAGGGTAAGAACACACTCAGATCTGTTGTCTAAAAAGGATTGATCCATGCAGTGGCTTCCTTCGAGAAGTGGGAGGCGGAGGCAAGATGGTTACACAAAACTTTGTGGTCCACCAGGTCGAATGCGGTGGATAAATCCAGAAGGAGAAGAATGGCTAATCCTCCTTTATCCTTCCGTAAATCCATTTGGTTTTTCAAGTTGATGAGGGCGGTTTCTGCACTGTGTCTCGGTCTAAAGCCCGATTGACGGATACCAAGTAGATTGGTAGTCTCCATATAAGTTTGACTATGGAGGTATGCAGCCTTCTCTAATATTCTTAGGAGAAACGGTACAGTTGTTATCGGCCTGTAGTTTGTAGCAATACTGGGGTCTAGGTTTTATTTTTATTTATTATTATTTTTTTTTTTAAAGAGGGAGAACCCAGGCATCTTTAAGATTCTGGGCAACTGTGCAAGTGTTGAAGGAGGAGTTGATTAGTGTGGTTATAAAAAGGAGCTAGGTCCTTAGCTGCCTCTTTCATTATTGACGCCGGACACAAGTCACCTAGGCACCTGGATGGCTTGAGCGAGGTGATATTTTCCACTTCTAGGATACAGACTGGTGCGAATTTAAACAGAGTCAGTTTAGTTTGTTTGGTGAAGGCTTCCCGAGATATGGTTTCCTGTGCCAATAGAACATTCTGATGTAAAATAGTTTTTTTGGCTAAAATTTTCTCTTGAAGCATAGATATTTTGTTTCAAAGGGCATCTTAGATATTAGTATAACAAGTTTTGTTTTTGATGCACATGTCATTAGTAATGGCTGGGGATTCCAATTCTCTTAGGATGGAGAAGAGTTCCCTTGTGCTTAGAGTTTGCTTTTACGATTCTTTCGTTAAAGGCATCTTTTTTAGTTTGGATCATTTCCTTTTTTTAATCGGTCTGCTAAAAAAGAGAGAATCTTCTCATTTTGCTTTTCTAGAGGGCTTCCGCGTGTCTTTTTTCATTACGTGTGGCTTTAAGGCTAGGAGTAAACCATGAGTTCAGATGAGCTTGTGGTTTCTCTTTGCTTCGTTTGAGTGGTGCAATAGTATCAATGGCTTAGTTAAAAGTGATGTTATACAGGTCAACTAATGCTGTTGGTCTGTATTGAGTTCTGCTGTATTGGTAATAGGACAGAGGAGAGGTAAGAGGTTATTAACTGTTATGTTCCGTTTATTTCTTGTTAAGCCAAGGGGGGGGGGGGGGGCATAAGAGTAGCTGGGTTGATTTGTGGGATATCCTGGATGGTGAAGGAGATCTGATGGTGATCCGTCCATGCATAAGGTTCGATCGAAGTTACAGATGTACAATTTATGTCTGCAATCCAAGATGCAGCCTTTAGTATGAGTGGGCGAGTTGATCCTAAGGGTGAGGCCTGCCTCGGCGATAGTATTGGTGAGGTTGGTAGAATTAGCATCATTGGGGTCGTTCAAGACCACGTTGAAGTCCTTGAGTATTATAATTTGTGATCCAGGTTTGGCGTTAGTGTTGAGTAAGGTCATTATGTCTTCCTCGAAAGTTGAGAGGGGGCCCAGAGGCCTGTATACGAGGTACATAGTAAAAGTACAGGAGGCTGATGGTGGTAGTTTTACTAAAAGGAGTTCTCCAGAGAGTAACAGCAGATAATATGCTGTATGGATCTCTTTCCCAAGTTAGATTTAGCGATGAAGGCGATGCCAACACCTCTAGAGGTTTCTCGATCTAGTCTCAGGATAGAGTAGTTATCAGGGATTGCTAAGGACAGGGATGGGCCTGCTACTGGGTGGAGTCAGGTCTCTGATGTCAATAGCATGGGCAACTAAGGATCTGGCATTAATAAGTGCGCCTTTGATTTCTGGGAGTTTCTTATCTGGGCAATCAGGAGGGGGGTTTGTAGTTGGGGCAAGATGGCACAAAGGAGTCTACAGTAGGTTTGGGTTTAGCATTCCTTTTGCATCGCTTTAGAAGGTTCAAAGTGTTGTAATTGGTGATGGTGGGTGAAGAATATTTGGTAAGTCTAAATCCTAGCCTAAGTTGTCTAAGGTTAGTTGGGCAAGGTTGATTAGGTTTAGGTCTGGTAGCGAATAGCTGAATCCATTGAAGAGGCGCCATTGGGCCAGGTGGAGTTATGGTTGAGCAGTTCACCATGGTTACTTTTCCTGTATGGGAAAGAGTGGTGGCAGAAAATACATAGGTCTGATTTGGTTTGACTGTGGTAGTGGTCTGCTATTCCGGGAGGGAGTGACATTCATATTGACAGGGGTTCTATAGCCACCCAGAGGTAGTGAAGGAATAGTCATGTGGGTCACAGTATGATCCATTTGCCCGGGTGCAATCAGATAGCAGGATTATGGCACCGACCTTTAAGGGAGCATATAGCATGACTAAGTGTTGAGTATGGTTCAGGCATGGATGAGACAGGTAGGCAATGCTAAATATGAAATACTTGATATGTTAAATGGGTAACCGTGTCACGACATATGAGGTAAGCCTGGCGCTGTGCCTAAAGCAGTAGTGAGCATAAGGTTTTCATTCACGTACAGGCCGGTAATTGCATTAAGTTAACAGCAAAGTAGATACAGTTGCGAAAAGTAGTACTGGCACAATTACAACGTATATGGAGTGTGACAATGCAAGTATGTAACATAGGATACTCTTCCCAGACTGGTCAAGAGCGAGGCAACGGGTGGCGACAGTTATGCATCTAGACATGTGCATGTACAAGGCAACATGGAGCTCAGGCCGTATTGGAGGTAGATGCTCCGGGGAACGAGAGAAGCAGGTACTGGGAATGTTTGCAGTCTACGAGATATGGGCTATTGCCCAAGGGACATGAGCGAGTAAGAAGTACTTAAGAGGTTATTACATGGAAGATATACCCATCAGAAATCAAGCATTACAATACACATCTATGCCAGAGCACAGTTCTTAACGGCATACAGCCTGTGACGGTGTAACGAAGTTTAGACTTGCGAGGCACGATAGGTAGATAAACAGTCTCAGATATACGGCAGGAGAAGTCTTGGTGGAGCAGGCAGATGTGCTCCTATGGCGCGGACAGGCACAGACAGGCCTTTGGGAGCGGCCCTTCGGAGTCAGGCCGTCTTCCGCCTGATGGGCGGTGATTGGCCCAAAAGCAGATGGGCAGCCAATCGGCTACGCCGGAGTGGAGGCCACTACAGTGACTCGTAGATGGTGTCACCCATCTTTAAAAAATGCGGGATTTTTGAAATTCGCACTTGCTGGGATCACAATGTAACGGGAAAATCAAAGAAGCAGCGCCAATTATTATTATTTTTTTTAACAATTGTATTTATCAATGTGCACAAGTTGCAAATATGCATTTATATAATTCACATTGCGGTCACACAACATACACAAATTAATTTTCCTCTGTATTCAGGTTTTCGTGTTGTGTCACGTCTGCCAGGTATTGTTTGTACCTTGTCCATATATTCCTGGGTTTAGAGGAGGGCATTACCGAGTCTATGTACAACTCTTCAGTGTCAATCTCTGTTCCAATCCTCCTTAGTTGACGGGTTGACATTCTTCCATTTCATTAATATGGCCCTTTTAGCTATTAATAGGCTCAGGTTTAAGTGTTTTCGCCACGTCAGGTTCATTTTCCCCAACATACATATCTGCGGTGACCGTTCCAACGGCTGGTCTGCCATCTTATCTAGGGCTCCAGAGACCTCCAACCAGTAGCTTCTCAGTTCTATACAGTACCATAGCATATGGAAAATATTAGCGTCTTCAGCCTTACATCTCGGACAGGTTCCAGGTGAAGTAGGGTATATTTGCTTAAGTTTTAATGTTGAATAGTGTGTCTTGTGGACTATTTTGTAGTGAATCAGTTTGAATCTGGAGTTGCATGATATACGTTTAGTCAATGCACAGATCTGAGACAATTCTTGATCCTCTATCAATTGTCCCAAATCTTGCTCCCATTTGCCCTTGGCTGTGTGAGTCCCTCCTGGGCGCGTCTGTACTATGACCTTATACAGTGCAGAGGCGGTAATTTTTTTGGGTCCCCCCCTGTGAACATGTGACCTAGTCCCATATTTATTTCAGGTTCATTTGGGTAATTTGGGTATAGGTGCTGTGTGATTGCTTGTACCCGATTGTATTGTTGTTTATGTACATTTGTGTTTCCCACTTTGTCTTTAATATCTTCCCACTGTACAAAACGTTTTTCCGGGAATAGCTGTCCCCATTGTGTGATACCTCTAGCACTCCAATGCATTGCCACCTCACTATCTGTGGAGAAAGGTGTGGGTGGGGGCGCCCCAGAGTGGCATACTTGGGTGATACAGCTTGCTGGTGCCGAACATGTCAGCAATTTTGGCCCATGCCGAGATTGTTACCTTTGCTGGGTTTGTTGTGTTGTAGTGTTTGGGGGTTGGTCTAGTTATCATTTGTAGTGCTATAGTAGCTTCTCGTTCTTCTGAGGAGGGGGGTGGGGCTCCCGGGTTGAGAAAGCAGGTGGCCCACGTGGCTGCATAGTGTGCCTGCGCCGCCAAGTAATATAATTCTATGTCTGGAGCCATCAGCCTGCCCCTAGGATACATGTCTGTCAATACCTTCCATGTCAATCTAGGATATCCACCCAAAACGAACGCGATACAGGCACTGTTTATTTTGGAGAACAGAGCACGACCGGCACTGAACTGAATAGATAAAAAAAGTTTTGGCAATATTATCATTTTAATTAGTGCTATTCTCCCCATCATCGATACGGGTAGGGCATTCCAGCGTTTCATTTTGGTACATAGTGTATCAGCAAGTACATTATAATTTAGGGTGCGGGAAAATTGGGCTGTCCTAGCGATGTTAGCCCCCAAGTACAAGATGTGCACCAGACTACATATGAGACCATGTAGATCTTGGTGTTGTCTGTGAGTGGGAATATCTGACTTGTTCGGGTTAAGGCGTAGACCCGAGTATTCACCGAACGTATTAACTTCTGCCAGGACCCTGTCCAGTGTACGATCAGGATTATTTAAATATAATAAAATATCGTCCGCATATACCGTTATAATTTGAAGTTTGCCCTCGAGCCAAATTCTGAATGCGCTGTATCGAGGTCTGAGAATGTCAGCTAGAGGCTCTATAACTAGAGCAAAGAGTAACGGGGATAGAGGGCAGCCCTGTCTGGTGCCTCCTACCAGTTCTAGTATGTCTGTAAGGGAACCATTGATTCTAATCTTCGCTTGGGGGCGTGTATATAATATTTGAATCCATTTTATAAATTTTGGGCCACAGCCATACTTTCGCAGTACCCCGAACAGGAAAGGCCAGGAGACAGTATCGAATGCTTCTCATATCGAGGGAGACCGCTATCCCTCGAGTCTCGGGGGGTATTGTAGCCATAATCTTGTGGCACCATTTTATATTTGTTGCTGTGGATCTGCCCATAATGAACCCTGCCTGGTCCTCATGTACCACATAGGGCATCAATGGTGTGAGTCTGGTTGCTAGTATCTTTGCTAGGATCTTGGCATCTGCATTTATTAATGACAATGGTCGATGCGACCCGCATTCCTCGGGAGGTTTCCCTGGCTTAAGCAAAAGTGCAATTACTGCCTCTCTAGTGGTTTCGGGGAGTTCACCCTTGTCTAAGGCCTCCATCCATACTGCATACAGTCTGGGTGCTAACAGGTGACTAAATTCCTTATAGAATTCAGCTCCCAATCCGTCTGTGCCAGGGGCTTTCCCACTGGGGAGCGACTTTATTGACTCAACTATTTCAGCTTCCGTGATGGGTTCCTCCAGCGACTACCTGGTAACATCTGCTAAGAGAGTTGTTGGTATTTGAGATAGATGATGTTCTATTTTGGAATTTGTGACGCTACACTGAGGGGAGTATAGCCCTTTATAGAATGCATAGGTCTTCTTTAGTTTGCTCTGATCAGTGGATATTGTGCCATCCGCTATCTGTATGCAGGGTATGGTTGTGGGACCTCTTTCTCCACGTACCACTCTAGCTAGCAGCCTCCCTGGGCGTTCTCCTTCCCCATATCTACGTGCCGCGATAGGTTTGTCGAAGTATCGAATCTCTTGATCTGCTATTTCAGTGTATTCATCGAGTTTGGTCTTTATTTCTGAACTGAGTTGTGGTGATGGGGTGTGTGTGTGTATTGGGATTGCAAGGATGCCATTTGTGTCTTTAGTCGTCCTAGCCTACCCCTAATATCTTTGAGAATTCCCCCTTCTGTGGATATTGATTGCCCTCTGATGTATACCTTAAATGCTTGCCACAGTTTTGCCTGACTCGAGACCAAGTTTTCATTGATGTCGAAGTATTCTTTTATTTGTTGCACCATCGAATTCTTATAGACAAGATCTCGCAGGGCTGCAGGTTTAAACCTCCATGGCGGCCTTACGTTAACCTTGCCGGGGATTTGCAGTGATAGTTGTATGGGCGAGTGATCCGAATATGTCCTAGGGTAGATGTGGGTACTTGTTACCAATGCCAGGATTTCACTATTAACCATAAATCTATTCTGGAGTGCATGTCATGGACTCTGGAGTAATACGTATATTCTCTCTTCGAGGGGTTTAATGTTCTCCAAGCATCCTTTAGATTTAAATCCGACATATGTGTTAGTATTTTCTGTGCTGCTTTGGTTAATGTTCTAGCTTGAGTTGATGTGCGGTCAAGTTGTACGTCCAGAATAGTATTAAAGTCCCCGCCACATAACACCCGGGCCGTGGGGAAACTCGCCAATTTTTCAAACACTGAGGTTTAGAATTCTGGGAGATCAGTGTTTGGACCATACACATTAAGGAAGATAATTTCCTCATCATAGAGACTGCCGTGAAGTAGCACGTACCTTCCTTCAGGGTCTCATTCAACTTTGATCCATTTGAATGGTAATGTTTTGTGTATCAGAATAGCAGCTCCTCTCGCTCGTCTGAAATATGTTGTGAAATATTGATGGGTCCCCCAATTCGGTATCAATAGCTCGCCCTGTCGTGGTCCGGTGTGGGTTTCCTGCAGGAAGATCATGTTAGCAGCCTGTTGATATATGCTACTATTTTCCTTTTCTTGATGGAGGATCCTAGGCCCCTTACATTCCAGCTTAATATGTTGATATTGTCTTTGCCTGCTTTAGCCATTATCAATGGGATACTTGCAGTCGTGTACTCGCCAAGATATTTCTGTTGTGTGCTTATTAATCTTCATGTTCAAAACCTGTGCGCTTTTTATTTTAATATCCTTCCTTCCAAAATTAAACCCCAACGTTCCCAGATTGAGCCCTCCCCCCCACCCTTACAGTTCCCCAAACTTCAACTATGCCATTTAGATTCCATCACTCCCCACCCACCAACATCATGAGCACCTGCTACAAGGGGGCCTGCAGCATTTCCCAGTGCCCATGCCAACATTGGATATGTGTATCATATCCGGTTCTGACTTGTTGCTCTCTCACATCGTGACATCTTCGGGGTAGCGTTCATCTGTACAATTTGTAACATGCATCACAGATACCCCAGATGCGGACCTCCTGAGGGGGGAGGCCCCTTCCATTGTTATTTCATCCTTCATCTTGAATGTGCTTGTGTTTATATAACCATGGAGATATTCAGATTGCCTTCTGTTTAAGTTTGTACCGTGTTAGGGGGAATGTGTGTTTCGACAAAGTAAGATTTATTCTGATGTTGAATTCAGAGTCTGGCGGGGTAGAGCATTGCATATTGCACTTGTCGATCACAAAGCATTTTCTTGACCCGTGTGAAGTTTCCTTTCTTGTTGCACTGCCAGAGTGAAGTCAGGGAAGATGCGTATGATGTTAGCCTCCCATTTTAGCTCTTGTTTTTCTGTGGCGGTTCTCAGGATCAACTCTCTATCCTTGTAGTTTATCATGCGGGCTATGATAGGCCTGGGATATGCCCCGGGTTTTGGCTTCGAAGCTAGTGATCTGTGTGCTCACTCCACAATGAACATTGGCGACCATCCCGGGTCTCCCAATAGCGTGCGTAGAAAGTTTTCCACTGTCTTTCCATTGACCCCTTCATTGCTTCCTCCGGTACTCCAATTATGCAAATATTGTTCCTTCGAGACCTCGCCTCTAAATCTTCACATTTGGCCTTCACTGTCCTCAATTCTATTGCCATTGTGGACAATGTATTCTTCAGGGTTTCTATGGCGTCTTCTGTGCCTGATATTCTCGTTTCTGCTTCGGTCATGCGAGATGTTTTATCCAGCTGTGTTTTGATGGAAGCTGCATTTGCTGTGATTCCGTCCAGTTTGTCGGTAAGGGTTGTGAAGCCCTGCTGCATAGCTAGGAAAACTGCCTGGGGATCCATCATCGATGCTGAAGGGACCCGCATTTCCTGTATGGGGACGTCTTCATCCATCTCGGGCTTAGTGTCTCTCTGCATTGTGGTTGTGTACTTATCGATGGTTCCTCTATTTTTCTTAGGGCCAAAATTCTTGGGCATCTTTTCTTCTCGGTGGATGAGTATCAGAAAGGGCTGCTCCCGTGTCTCCTGTACCAAATTTCCTGTGCCCAGTGGGTGGGGGCGAGAGGACCAGGCCCACCCAGCACCAGGATTCCAGCGTACCTTGTGTGGTGATGTTGCAGTGTTCGTATCTTTATTTTGCCGTTAGTGGTCACCTCTGGGAGCCGATTTGATGCCTTTATAAGGGTTTGCGACGACCCCTGTGGTGATTTTGGGGGATAGTGTGTTGTTGGTAGGGGTTCTCGCAGTAGTCGTACCTGGAGGTGCTCACGGTGGCGCTTTATGGAGACGTGTTACGCTCTTCACCCGTTGCTCCAGCTTCCCAGATGTGATGTTGCTTTGGTGCGTCACCTCCTCTGCGTGTCTTGTGGGGGGGGGGGGTGCTCTGGTATTGCTCCGATTTCTTGACTCCTTCAAAAGTCACAATATCAGCACCATTGCCTCTGATGTGCCCTTTTGTCTAGTTGTAGGGGGTGGCAAGGGATTGGTTTGTGCCATCAGCCCGTGAGGGCCTTCCATCGCTCCAGGGCTACTGAATGTTCCAGGGAGGCTTTATGTGCAACCTGGAAGGTTATTGTTGGCGCTTTCGTTCGGGCCAGGTTGGATCGCATGCATCTCCTTTATGGGGGGGATGGAGGGGGGGGGCAGTTGAGCGCTGCAACCCCCTCCCGTTCGTCTATGCCCCGCATCCCTTGTGGGGCCAAGTCTTTTCCCAGATCACTGAATCGCCCGTTTAATCTTTCTGAGGTTCCCAATTGTCCTGGGGGTGCTGCGCAGCTTATGTACTGCTCGCGGGCTGGGGGCGCACACGGAGAGCATGCTCGTCCTACCTCCGCGGCGGTCCCAGCTCTGTCGGAGCCCTCCACCCTGCGATCCACAGAAGCTATGTAATCGGAGGGGTCTGCGGGCTCTCTATGCCGTCCGGAATTGATGGATCGTGCGGCCTGTCTTTGCCGCTCGCGCTATTCCGGCGCCGGGCTCCTCCCCTCGCTCCGCGGCAGGCTCAGGGCCGCATCTCTCACTGCCCTGGAGATTTAAGGAGCTCCATATTTCGGGAATCCTTTCGCCTTACGGCTTCAAACTTCGTGTGGGTGATCCGTGGATATTACTGCACATTTTCTGTAAAAATCGAGTCGAACCGGACACAAATAATGACTATTTCGGCATTTCGGCCCTGGGTTCTGCCGGAGCTTACACGGGAGCGGCCATTCTCTCTCGGGCGCAACAGCGCCCCCTAGAAGCAGCGCCAATTATAAGCAGTGTTCTACGGTTCTGAAATGGAATTGTGCCTTGGACAATCTAGTAGCGGGGTAGCGCAGTAAATGTTTAAACAATGCAGGATCGAACAACCTGTGTAATTACCAGACATTGGTGCAGGCCATCTCTAGCAGTTGGTGAAGGATTCCTTTCTTTCCAGCGCCGATGGGCGAATCCTGCCCTCTTCCACACCGGGGATGCGAGAAATGAAGATGGCAGGCACAGACAGGTCCTTAGCAGGAGCAGCCTTTTGGAGTCAGGCCGGCTTCCGCCCGACGGTACCAGGGATTGGGTTAGGGTAGGGTAGGGTAGGGTTTTGCCAGTATTTCTTACAATGAAAGTCTATGATTATCAGCTCCTATGAAGTTGTCAAAGATGACTTTTTAAAGATGCCCAGATTCATTTTACAAGGAGTAATCCGGCCCATTAAGGATATTTCTTGGGTCGCCCAGCGTTTCAGCTCAGTTTCCAATTTTGTAAAGAGCAGGGGGGGATTTTACATGGTAAATGTCTGTTGAGTTGGCCGGGACCTGAACCCCTAGATAATTAACAGCCTTTGTCTTCCATTGGATTGGGCACATTTGAATCAAGGCTTCTCGCTCCCTCGAGGATATCCCTATCCCCAGTGCCGCTGACTTATTGAAGTTGATAGTGAATCCATTGACCCTTCCATAGCTGTTTATTTCCGTTAAGGCATGTGTCAGGGAAGAGGGGGGGGCTCTGTAATGGTCAGCGGGATGTCGTCCGCGTAGAGGGCTAGTTTGTTTTATGAGGAACCAGCTCGGAGGCCCTTGATCAAGGTATTCAGCCTAATCCATTGGGCAAATGGCTCCATGATCAGAGCGCATAGGAGTGGGGACAGCAGACATCCCTGTCTGGTTTCACAGAAGAGCGTGATAGGAGCGGAGAGGTTGCCATTGATTCCAAGTAAAGTTTTGGGAGATTTATATTTGGCCAGGACCAAGGTGCGAAATTCCAGCCCAAATCCGAATGCCTCCATGTTAAGCCTCATGAAGGTCCAGTCCACTTTATCAAATGCTTTGGTCGCGTCAAGTGCCAGGAGTACTAATCCTTGTGAACCCCAGGAAGCCAGGTCCACCAAGTTCAAAGCTCTACGGATGTTGTCGGCTGTAGACCGGTTCTTAAGAAACCCGCTCTGGTCGGCAGGAATTATGTCTGGTAAAATGTGGGATAGGCGTGTAGCTAGGATCTTAGAATAGATGTTGGCGTCAATGTAGGGTGATCGGTCTGTAGGAGGCTGGATTTCTTGGGTCCCCTCCAGGCTTAGGTAGGAGGACTGTAATTGATTGTTGCATGGAGGGGGTTATAACGGCAGTGTCCCTGAAAGAATTAAATAGTTGCACCAATGACACAAGTAGTTGGGGCTTGAAGATCTTATAGAATTTGGTTCAGTAGCATCAGGGCCGGGGGTCTGGGCGTTTGAGGGATTTTATGGCCCCGTCTACCTCCTCGCATGACATTGGAGCATCCAAGATGTCTCGGGTTGAGTCTTGCAGTCGGGGAAGTGCTGCTTTTCGTAAGTATTCCTTTTGTTCCTCCAGAGGGCGGTCATTACCTGTGCCAAGTGATCTGCTGCCAAGCGTTTGTCCTGTTCAGCGTACTGCAGTCCCACAGTCCAATGATCATGTTTCGTTTCGCTTTAGCAAGTTTGGCTACCAATAATTTATTCACTTTGCTGTTTTTTGCGTAATAAAATTGCTTGGCTATCGCAGGTTGGTGTGCCATGTGTTCAGCATAATGGGCTTCGATCTTTTTCTGTGCCATGCGAATGGCTCGTAGTGTTCTTGGGGACAATCCTTTTTCTTTATGGATCTTCTGTTGCCTTTTTTATGGAAAGCTACTCCCTGAGCTATCAGTCCCCCGCGTATTACCGCTTTCCTGGCGTCCCAGGTGTTAGCGAGGGAGGTATCTTCAATGGGATTTGCTTTAAAGAAATTGTTAATTGTGGTTGCGATTGAGTCTATGAGCAGCATCTCGTTAAGTATTGGATCGTAGAGCGTCCATCTGCGTTGCACAGTATGGGATGGTTCACGTACTCTGATTTCCAGGTTCACTGGGGCGTGGTCAGACAGGATCCTTGAGCATATGGTTAAGTCGTTGGCGAATGTGAGTAAGTATCTGTGGGGATACAAAGAGGAGGACTAGTCTGGAAAATGTCCTATGAACTTAGGAGTAGAAAGAAAAATCTCTTTCTGAGGGGTGGAGTACTCTCCATATGTCCAGGAGTCTACCACCTCCAGAGTTCTGAATAGCTGTTGGAGTGCCCAGTGCAGAAGAAGTCTCCGGAGGAAGGCAGATTTGATCTTTGTGGGGTCGGGACTCTGTTAAAGTCGCCGCCGATATTATGTTTACCCTCTAAGAAGGGGGAGAGAGTGGCGCTCGGTCTCGTAGAAAGCAGGTTGGCCTGTATTCGGGGCGTATATTGATAGGAAGGAACATAACTGTCCCAGCAATAAGCACTTCACAACTGTAAATCTAATATCTGGGGATCTAACCCCTTCCTGAAGAGAATTGCGGTGCCCACCTTTTTGCCGTTTCCTGAGGCACAGAATTGCTTCGAAAAAAGACCTGGGAGCATAGACGCCCAAAGTCAGCTGGCAAGAGGTGTTTCCTGAAGCATTTCCACTGTTGCATTTTCGTCTTGAGCTTTTGCAGAATTGATTTGTGTTTGGCAGGAGAATTTAGTCCTTTAACGTTCAGGGAGACAAACCTCAGGGTGGGGTGTTCTTGAATGAGAGGTGAGGATGTTGATGCGCTCGGAGGGGGGGGTGAGGTGAAGATGGATCAGACAGCATTTCATAGGATTTGCAGCTCCACATTTACCTGCCGGTGAAATTTTTGCTCAGGCCTCCAACGGGAGGACTGAGATTTAACTAGGGGGAGGAGGGGACAGTTTTGTGGGACTGGCGCCACTCCTGGCCAACGTGGCCAAGTAACTGTATTTAGCCAACTTGGCTAGAATTAAGGGTTGAGTATTCCAAGGACTCATAGATGGATTGTACCTCGGAAATGGGCACAGGCCGTGGGGTAGGGCCCGCTGCTCCGGCTGTCAAGGTTCCTTTTGCATGGCCATAGGTGACGAGACTCCCTCGGGTAAGCCGCAAATAGTTCCGGGAGTATGGAGGAGGCGAGCTGGGTTGGGTCGGGTAAGGGTTGGGCCCAGGGTCCCAGAGGCCAAGGTCTGGTCTCATACTGCTTAGAGTTTCGATCTTCCAGGAAGTTGGTTGCGTTTCCGCGTTCGGCTATTTCTTTCTTCTGAACCTCAGGACTTTTGTCCAAGAGGTCTGCTGAGTTTTCGGGGACACCGTGGGGTCCGTGTCAGTGACGTTTTCGGAGCCTAGGGGTGACTGGCATTTAGGCGAGGCTGAGTGCATGATCTTCTCTGCGTCCTCCAGGTGGCTAATCCTCCTCTGGGTGCCCATTTAAGAGGGCAGTGGGGAAAAGCCATCTGTAGCAGATTTGTTGGTCCTGCAGGAAGATGGTTAGGGGTCAAGAGATCATCTTTTCTGGAGAGTGAGGAGAGATAGGTCTTGATAGATCTGAAGGGGAGAGCCCTGAAAGGTTTTCATCCCGGGTGTGTGGGATGTTTTAACCCACTAGTCCAGGCCCTGCAACATTCCTGTGCGCTGCGTGCATCAGGAACATCAGAATGGCCACCAGAAAGCATGATGCTCGCTAAAAATCACCCAGAAGTGTGCAGGAAAAACCTGAAAAATAGGCCGCCAATCCACTTTTGCCTATGTCAGTGGTAACACAGGAGACCACTGCCAAAACCCACCATTGGGCTACCCACAGAGTAGCCTGAAATCACCAGGTTACTCACCGTAGTGACCACCTTACTCCTAGTCCATAATCCCCTTTCCTCCATACTTATGGGACATCTCTCCGTCCTGTGGGACAGGACCAGAGCACTTTGTAAAAAGCATCCAATTTTTTTTTTTCAAAAATGTGTCCCTCCTCTTTCCTGCGCGGGGCCGGGCATGCGGCCGTAACCCCGACCATCTTGGCTCCGCCCCGCGCATCGCCCATCAGTCCTTTTCTATCGCAGGGTCAAGACCCATTAGCAATAACAGAAGAACCTTATTAGAGGGGACGGCGGGCGGGCGTATGGAGGAAAAGGGACTATGGACTAGGAGTAAGGTGGTCACTACGGTGTCCCGTCCCCTTTCCTCCATACTTATGGGAGATTCCCAAGCACTCCTTACAGGAACTATGGGTGGATGGAAATACCCCTTACTGAAACAGGTTCTTCAGCACAGCCTGGCCGAACCGAGCATCAGCTCTAGAGCTCATGTCGAGGCAGTAATGCTTACAGAAAGCAGATGGGGAGGCCCAAGTAGCCACTTTAGCGATGGACTCCCACGGAACATACTTCTGAAAAGCAACCGCGGCTGCCTTGCCTCGCACCTGGTGTGCATGATACCTTCAGGAGGTTTCAGCCTTTGGACGGTGAAAGATTCCGTGATACAGGCGGCAATCCATCTGGAAATGGATGCCTTAGACGCCGGCCTGCCCTGAGGTTTACCGAAGGTCACAAACAGTTGGGAAGAGCTCCGAAGCTCGGAAGTCCTGTCCAGCTAGAACTGAAGAGCTCTTCGGACATCCAGGCAGTGTAGAACCCTTTCCGCCTCCGAGGCAGGGTTCAGAAAAAAGACCGGAAGGGAAATAGACCGATTCAGATGGAATTCGGTCACTACCTTTGGTAGGAAAGCTGGGTTCGTCCGAAGGACTACCATGTCCTTGTGAAAGACCAAGAAAGGATGCTCCACCAACAATGCCTGGAGCTCACTCACTCTCCTCGCTGACGTAACGGCTACCAGAAAGGACACTTTCCAGGACACGTACTTTAGGCCAACCGTGGCCATTGGCGCAAAGGGTTTATGGCACAGCGCCGTCAGGACTACATTTAGGTCCCAAGGCGGGTGCAGACTACGAACCAGAGGGTAGATGCGTGTCAAGCCAGCAAAATATCTCTTCACCACCGGGTTAGTTAAAGAATAAGAACACCAGTCTGTAGAGAGGTAATCGGAAATCGCCGAGAGATAAGACCTGCAAGACAGAACATAAACCCCTGATTCTGCTACGGAGGATACGAAGGACAGCACCGTGTCAATCGTCACCACCCTCGGGTCCAATTCTTTCTCCAAACACCAAGGACAGAAACTGAGCCATTTACTCTTGTATTGGGATCTGGTCGAGGGTTTCCTGGCTACCTGGATAATGCGCATGTTATCCGCAGACAAACCCAAATGCTCTAGAGCCGTGAACTCAGGCACCATGCCGCCAAGTTGAGAGATTGTGGGGAGGGGTGCCACATCTGCTGTTCCCCTTGGTGAAGAAGATCGGGAGTTACTGGTAACCTGATCGGCGGACACACCGACAAGTGTTGAAGTTCTGAGAACCAAAACCTGGCCGGCCACCACGGAGCTATCAGTAGAAGAGAACAGTTGACAGAGCTCATCAACTTCCAAACTGCTCGATGAACTAGGGGAAGAGCCGGGAAGGCGTAAGCTCTCATGTTGTGCCATGGAATCTCAAGTGCGTCCCCCAGAGAGGAGGCTCCCAGCCCCCCTCTGGAGGCGTACTGAGGAAGCTTCTTGTTTACCGCCGTGGCGAAGAGGTCCACCTCCGGTGTGCCCCAACGCGAGAAAATCCATGAGTGGATCTCCGCCTTCAACTTCCACTCGTAGCTGACCACTGTCCGCTGGCTGAGGGCATCCGCGGTGACATTCAGCCGGCCCGGGATGTGCACTGCAAGCAGCCAGACCCCATGAAGCATGGCCCACTCCCAAATCTGGATGGACAGATCCACGAGAGGGGGAGACTTCGTTCCCCCTTGCTTGTTTATTTAATACATTGACACTGCATTGTCTGTTCTTACGCGGACTACCTTTTTGACAATGAGAGGTCTGAACGCCTTGAGCGCCAGAAAAATCGCCAGAAGCTCCAAATTATTTATGTGCAGGAACTTGTCCTGAAGCGACCAGAGGTCTGAGACCTGAAGAAGATCTAACGTCGCACCCCACCCCAAAAGGGAGGAGTCTGTCGTGATAGTCACCATGGGGGCTGGGTCCTGGAACCCCGCGCCCACTGACAGGTTGCTGAGAGATGACCACCAGTCCAGGTCCACTCTCATGGAATCCGGAATCATCATCTGCTTGGAATCCAGGTACGCAGCCCGACGCCAGGAACTCCGAAGAGCCATCTGGGTCCGTCTCATTTTGAGACGAGCAAGAGGAAGAGCCAGTACACACGAGGCCATGAGGCCCAGAAGCCTCTGGAACCACCAGGCCGACATGCTCTCCGACTGCGTAAACATCTGACAGGTGGCCAACAGATCCGTCATTCTGTCCCCGGTCAGATACACTCGGCAATCTATCGTGTTCCAACGAAAACCCAGGAAAGTCAGGTCCTGTGAGACCGTCATGGAGGACTTCCGCCAGTTCACCGACAGCCCAAGATGGAACAGGAGCTGAAGGAGAGACTGGAGGTTGTCTGCTGCTGCCAACGGAAAAGGGCTGCGTAGGAGCCAGTCGTCCAGATAGGGATACACATGGATACCCTGGAGACGAAGATAGGCCGCAATCACTGACATCTTCGTGAAGACAGGCGGCGCCGAACTGAGGCAAAAGGAAGCACCCGAAACTGGAAATGCTCCTCTCCCAAAGAGAAACAGAGGTATCTCCTGTGTGGATTCCAAATAAGGATATGCATGTACGCATCCTGAAGATCCACCACGCTGAGCCAATCGCCCATCTGCAAAGAGGAGCGATTCTGGCCGAGCGTGATCATCTTGAATTTCTCTTGGGGTAGGGAAAGATTGAACTGGGAAAGGTCTAGGATGGTGCGCAGGCCACCCTGGTTGGGTTTGGGCACCGTAAACAGCCGGGAGTAGAAGCCCTCCCCTCGCTCCCCAAGGGGAACGGGTTCCACAGCTCTGAGGAGCAGAAGTTTCTGAACCTCGGCCTTGAGGGAGGGTGAGCCCGACAGCTGAAAAAGAGGGTTGAGGTGTGGGGTAGGGGGTAAAGGTAAGCGGAAGCCCGCTCGAGCGACTGACAAGACCCATCTGTCGTCTGTGATGGCCTGCCACGCCACCCAATGAGACGCAATGCGTCGTCCCACCCGGGTCTCGTGCGAGCGCGGAAAATCCTCATTTGGCAGGTTTATCAGTGGCGGTGCCACCTGAACCTGATGAGGAGCGGGAGAAATACCGCGTACGCTGTTGTCTACGGTGGTTATTCCCTGCAGGAGTATCCATTCTGCGAGATTTGCGGTCGAGGAAGCCCCTAAAACCAGAGGAAGGTCGACCTTGCGACAACGGCCTTTGAGCCTTGAAGGGAGCTTTAACCAAAACAGACAATGATTTGGCTGTCTGAGTGCTGCCTTTGGTTTTGGTGAGCTCTACATCAGTAGAGGAGTGAAAAAGCTCCTTACTATCAAATGGAAGGTCCAGAACCTTGTCTTGCACCTCCTTCGAGAACTTAGTGGCATGCAGCCACGCTTGCCGCGAGTTATCAATCCCAAGCATAAGACCCTGAGCCGAGGTGTCTGTGATGAGCCGCAGCCTCCAGGAGATCCTGGGCCAAGACCCTGGCATCGGAAAGGCCTCCTTTGAAATCCTCCAACTTCTCGACTCCGACAGACCTCTCCACATCCGCATGTTAGCTCCCGCCAAAATCAATTCTGCATTGGCCTGCCTGAGCTGCAAGGCCGAATTGGCAAAGATTTTCCTCCCTAGGGAGTCCAGGAGCTTGTCCTCCTTTCCCAAGACCTGAGTAGCCGTCAATGAGGAGGATGCTGCAGGTCTGGATTGCAACGTAGCCGCAACCACCACTGTGGAGGAGGGAGGCGGACAAGACGACAAGGCCACTTCTTCCAAAGAATGTAGCCTGTACCTCGTGTCAATCTTTATTAACAAAAAGTCCTGAGTGTTGCTTTTCCCAAACTCTACGGACCACGGCCAGAACGTCCTTCTGCAAGAACAGGCCGGTACACTCCAAAGGAGACAAGGTGAACGCCCCAGAAAGCACGCCCTCCTGCGGAGCAGGTGCCTCGGGCACCAGAACATTTAAGAAACTCATGATGTCCAGCACCCGGTCATGGAAAGCTCTGATAGAGCGGGGAAGGTCCTCGTTGTCCTGATCGCCTTGAGGGTCATTGACAGGTCAGGATCCTGCTGAGCCGTGTCAGGCACTGCCTTGTCCACTGGCGACAATGGTGGCACATGCGGAAGCGCTGTGGGAGGCACCACGGGCAAGGGAGGCGCCGGCAGAACCACCGTCGGAACGGGTGGAGCCGGAGGCGCGGGTCTGACATATCTCCTTGAAAAGCCCTTTGAAATATTCCCTCATGGGGTCGGTGCGCATAAGCGCTTGAAATTTACCGAAAAAAGCGCCCTCAGGAGATTGTTTCGGAACCTGAGGAGGCCTCTCATAAGGTGGACAAATCCAGGGACGTAATAGAAGGGTACCACACCGGCCCCTACACCGACGAATCCACATAAATCAAGGGAGCCGCCCCCGCGGGCAACAAAACATTGTGCGGAAGCA
Source organism: Ambystoma mexicanum (assembly GCF_040938575.1). Lineage (NCBI taxonomy): Eukaryota > Metazoa > Chordata > Amphibia > Caudata > Ambystomatidae > Ambystoma > Ambystoma mexicanum. Next base: position 1,058,967,442 of record NC_090922.1, on the reverse strand, counting down.
TCATCCAGGCGTTCCAATCATAAACCGGCCGGTAAGGATGCGCACAAGGGACCTTAGGTTCACCCGAAGGACCGAATCCTACACCAGGGGCCGATGGCGTAGTTGTAGGGGTAGTACCTAAAATGGCCGCCGTGGTGGGAACGGCTGCCATTTTGTCCTCATCTGAGGGGAACTGCGGCACGTGAGGAAGTGAGGCAGGGGTCCCCGTCGATGGGTCAAGGGTCTTAATTTTAGCCTTAACGTAAGGAACCTCGGCAGAGCAGGTACTATGAGGCCTGGAATGTTTCTGCGACATACCAACCGCCAACTGAGCCTTTGAAGGAAGAGCCTTGACACCGTCGGTAAAAGAAGAAACTTTCTTCTTTGCCCCCTCAACAGATCTGGTGTCACCAGAAGAGCGGGAACGGTGCGCTGTCACCGATAGGGCCTTGCCCAGCCCCTCAGAACTGTTGGTATCCTTAGCCTCTGTACGAGGGACTTCGGACCTAGGCCCGGTAGAAGCCTTATCGGCACGGGCCTAGAACATCTGTTCGGTAACCTCAAGCCCAGCCAAGACCTCGGGGCGCACCCCGGTTTTGTTTTTGAGGGAAGCCGAAAGAGCGGCCTCAGAGCAAGCTCCGGTACCCCACGACTCAGTAGAACTGGGTCTACAAACAGCCCCCACAGGAGGGGCCTCGGAGCATACTCCGGTGTTCACAGGCCCCTTACGGAGACCCTTGGAGAAAACTCCAGTAGAATTATTAGGCCCGACAGGCACCTCAGGGCGAACCCCGGTAACAGAGCGATCAACGCCCCTCCCAGCTAGAGAGGAACCCGGAAAGGAATCCCCCGGCCGGGGTGCTCTGAAAAGTAAAGAACTTACCGGGCGTTTTTTCTTCTCGTCGATGAACGCCTGAAAATGCGAAGGAGGAGTCCGTCCGAACACCTCCTCCCACTGCTCCAACTGACGTTGAAGTGCCCGGTCCGAAAGGGAGTCACAGTAAAAACAGGAGTCCCAATGGTGTTCCGGACCCGAACACTCTAAACAAAGAGAATGGGGATCCGCCCTCGCGAAGCAACAGTGACACGATGAACAGTCTGGAAAATCTAGTTTAAAAGACAGACAGACTAGTAAACGAACGCTAGCGAGAGCTAGAGAAGGAAAAAAAAGGGAAGAAAGTCTTGCGAGGATGCAAGTGCGTCCGGCCCCGATCGTGCGGAGAAAAGGACTGATGGGTGATGCGCGGGGCGGAGCCAAGGTAGGCGGGGTTACGGCCGTGTGCCAGGCCCCGCGCAGGAAAGAGAGGGACACATTTTTCAATTTTGGATTCTTTTTACAAAGTGCTCCTGTCCCGTCCCACAGGACGGAGAGATGTCCCATAAGTATGGAGGAAAAGGGACGGGACGAAGGAGTACTACTTGAAAAAGCAATGCTGATTGCAAAAGAAGAACAAGTTACTTCTTACCTTGTAACGTTCTTTCGACGGGATGTTCCTCCGACGTATTCCTTATCTTTGATAATACGTTTCCAGCTTGCTGGCCTCGGAAATTTTTTCTGTAGCGGGCGCTGCGCGTCCACGTTTGCCGAGTCGATGTCCCTCGACGGCCACCGTATCGGCGCCAATGTCACCATGCCCATAAATAGCCACGCGCGGCGTCCGTTGCTCAGTTTCGTTTTGTAGCATAAGAAAAGTCATGCCTGAATTGGTTATTGACCTTGAAGGAGCGTAAGCTGCAACCACAAGGGAAGTATTACTGCGGAGATGGATGAGAGGGGCGATAAGGAATACATCGGAGGAACACCCCGTCGAAAGAACGTTACAAGGTAAGAAGTAACTTGTTCTTCGAAGGGATTGTGTCCTCCGACGTATTCCTTATCTTTGATAAGACTCCCATAGCAGTGGCATGTAATTGGAGGTGGGAGTAAGAATGTTATATATCCCTTTAGGGATGGACCGAATGTAATACGGCCTTGCCAAATCTGGTCTCTTGACTAGTGGAGGAATCTAGGTTGTAAAATGTTGTGAATGTATGTGCGGACGACCATGTGGCAGCCGCACATGTCTCTGACCTGTAGCCCTCTTTGGAGAGCCGAAGAGGCTGCAATACCCCTGGTTGAATGAGCCCTAATATTTTGGGGTGGCTCTTTCCCTGCAAGTTTGTAACATTACAGAATGGCCAAAATAATCCACCTGGAAATGGTTTGTTTTGTTATGGGTAGTCCCAACTTGTGACCCGAGTATCCTACAAACAGTTGGTCTGCTTGCCTGATCCTAGCCATTCTGCTGATGTAAAAGCTGAGAGCTCGCCTTGGGTCCAGCCTACGTAGCCTTTCTTCCTCTTTCCCCGGATGGGGAGGAGGGTAGAACAAAGGTAAGGTAATTTTCTGAGTAATATGAAATTCAGAAACCACCTTTGGGAGGAAATTAGGCTTCACCTGTACGACAACTTTGTCCTTGTGGAAAATTGTATGTGGGGGTTTACAGGAGAGAGCTTGTAGCTCGCTCACCCTCCTAGCAGATGTTAGTGCTACCAATAGGACAGTTTTAAGCGTGAGAAATCTCAGCGAACAAGAGTGAAGTGGTTCGAATGGAGTGCCCATTAGGAAGTTTAAGACTAAATTTAAGTCCCATAAGGGAACCTGGAATGGTTTTGGAGGATAAACATTAGTTAATCCTTTGAGAAATTGTATCACTAGAGGTAGTTTGAAATACAATGGTTCCTCCGCAGTGCGCTTGAAGATTGAAAGCGCTGCGAGAGAGCCTTTTACAGTGCCAACTTGAAGGCCCGAGTTTGTCAAGTAGAGTAGAAACGATAACACCGTTGGTGTACCACATGCAAATGGGTCGATATTCGCTTCCCTACACCAGCTGCAAAATGTGTTCCAACGGCAGCGGTATGAAGACTTTGTTGCTGGCCTTCTGGCCAAAAGCAACACCTCCATGACGTCATCAGGGAGATCCCAATCCTTGTACCTCACCCTTTCAGAAGCCAAGCGTGAAGGTTGAGAGTTCTGGTGTCTGGATGGAGAACCTGACCTCCCTTCTGCGAGAGAAGATTCTCTTTGAGTGGAAGACGGATTGGAGGGCAGATGGACATATCTAGAAGGTCCGGGTACCACGTTCTCCTGGCCCAGTCCGGGGCAATTAGGATCATGTTTTCCGGAATCTTCTCAACGTCCTGATCATTTGAGGAATAACAGGGACTGGTGGGAACGCGTAAAGGAGTAGAAACTCCCAGTCAACTACGAACGCGTCTCCCAGAGCTCCTCTCGCGGGAAATTCCCTTGAACAGAACAGATCGCACTTCCCGTTGGTGCTTGTGGCGAACAGATCCACCTGATGGGTTCCCCAAAGGGCAAAGATCTCTTGAAGGACTTCCTGAGCTAGCTCCCACTCATGGGAGACTGCTCTGCCTGCTCAGAGCGTCCGCTGTCAAGTTCTTCTCTCCGGCTAGGTGGACTGCCGATAGAGAGATTCCTTCCCGAATTGCCCACAACCAGAGCTGCATTGCCTCTCTGCACAGTGGCAGTGACCCTACGCCTCCTTTTGTTGAGGTAGTGCTGTCCGTCATTATCAGGACATTTCTCCCCTGTACTGATGGCAGGAAAGCTTTCAGCCCTAGTCTGATCGCTCTCAGCTCCAATAGTTTGATGTGTAGTCTGGACTCCGATGGAGACCAACGACCACTGATGGTCAAGTCGTTGGCATGGGCTCCCCAGCCCGTGAGTGAGGCGTCTGTGACTACCGTTATCTCCTGCCATGGTTGCCAAAACAGTTCTCCTTTCAAGATGTTCTCTGGATAGGCCCACCATTGAAGGTCGCGGGCTACCTTGTCCGGAATCCGGAGGAGATCTGTCATTCTCCCTGAGAATTGCGACCACTGAGTTCTCAGTGCCCACTGAAGAGATCTCATTCTCAGGCGAGCCTCTGGCACAAGGAAGATGCAGGATGCTATGAGGCCTAGCAACCTCAAAATGTTGAAGGCTGGGAGACGTTGGGCATTTTGAAACTTGTTGACCATCTGCAGAATATCTACCGCTCCAATGAACTGGAGTCTCTGTGATGGTATCATCTGTGACTTCTTTAAATTAAGGGAGAAGCCCAGTTTGTGAAGGAAGTGGCAGACATAATTTAGCTGGGCCTGAGCTTGTTCCGAAGATACAGCCCTAATCAGCCCATCGTCCAGGTAGGGGTAGACGTGGATCCCTACCCTCAGACTCGCAGCCACTACTGACATTTTTTTTTAAAAAAAATCTAATTTTAATTTTATCGGTTTATCACAAACCTTTAAAATGTTTACAAACAAAAACAAAACGCAACACATAATAACGTCATCCTTTAGGAATACCCCTCCCATATTCTCTATCAAACAGTCAGTTCGCTATCCTCATTACTCATCAACCGACAATGCATTCAGGTGATTTTCTATTAACATTAGAAAACGAGTCAATGGCAATAACAATTTCATGTCCAATCCTTGAAACATATTGGCCCACCAATCGTCGGCACAAGAGGAGGGGTAATTTAGGCCCCAAGTGGATTGTCCTTTCTGATCGAAGAGCCGTGCAGAATAGCACCAAATGTTTAAGGGTTTCCTTATCCTTAGTGCATAGTCTACACATTAGATTTGAGACTATTACTTTTCCATGAAGCCAACCGATCTTTAGTTTTAAATACGTTTAAACGCAGCATCATGAACACTCTTCGAGCCTGAGAATCTGGAAACAACTCGATGTAGCGTTGAGGAGCGTTAAATGCCCGTATTTCGAGCGGTGCGTCCCTCATCATTTTAGCTCCAGCTCGTTGTGAGCAAGTTTGCTCCCAATCCGCACGCCAGATTTTTAGTTTGGCAGCGTTCGGGTCATTATGCAGCATGTCCAGACTAATTCCATATTCACACAAGATCTCTTCGCATCTTTTAGACCATAGTGACACCATGCTATTTGTTGGCGTCAGATCGTAAAAGATGTCAAATTGTGGTATATGCTCGCGCTGGCGAGTTTTCCGAAAAACTCACCAGAGACCAGCATACCCTAGCATGGAGCGAAATGAGCGACAATTCATATCTCACACATGTCAGAATTCCCCTTGGGAGAGACAGGACCTTAGACCAGAAACAATGCTCCAGCGATGCCCATGTGTCGTGACTGCAACCCAAAGCGTTTTCAGCACCATATAGTAAAACTGGGATTACTTTCTGCTGGTAAAAAGCTAGCACTGGTTTTAGTGAAAATTTCCCAAATTTCTTATGCATGATGACAGCTTGACTTGCCAGTTGCTTGCTTTTCCTTTTCTTTTCAGCAATCCATGGACCATCGTTGATTGATGAATTTATTAACATGCCGAGGTATTTTACGCTCTGGGCTATCTGAATGGCCTCCTGACCCAGGTGCCAACTAAGTTGACTCGATTTTTTTCGGCCTTCATTTTTCAGGTTCTTTAACACCAGAATTTCATTTTTTTTGTGTTCATCACCAAATGGTTAGATGCGACATATTGGGCAACCACATTCAGCTTCCTCTGAAGGCCGACAGATATGAATAAGCTGAATATTGCGGCAGCTAGGGGACATCCTTGTTTTACCCCTTTATAGGTTTTGATTGGGGCTGTTAGATTTCCAGATCGATCCAGCCGGATTTTTATGGAGGTTTCGGAGTGTAGTTCTTGGATTGCTGCTAAGTCAGCTGGACATCCCCAACTTTGTAGTTTTAGCCACAAAAGAGGCCTGTCGATGATATCAAATACACATGAGAAGTCAATGAAGGCCAAATATACCTTTATGTTCGACTTTATAGTCTCCATCTTCATCAGGTTCAGAAGTAACAGATTTAACGAGCAGCCCAATTGCTTTACAAATCCAGATTGTCTTTTGTCTACATGATTAGACTCAATTGCCCATGCCAGCAGTTTCTGCTGCAACATTGTGGCATACATTTTCCCCAGAATATCCAATAATGCCACTGGGCGGTAATTTTGTGGGCATGTTCTGTCCCCCTTCTTAAATATAGGGACAATAACAGCAGATTTCCAGGATTTAGGGGTCCTGTGGCACTTACTTATTCTGTTGACTAAAGCTACCTATATGGATGCCCATAGCTCAGGATGTTGTTTGATCGTAAAATTGGTAAGACCATCAGGGCCAGGCGCTCAGGAGTTTTTAGTCTTCTTAATTATTGACACAATCTCCTCTCTTGGAAACGACAAAGCCCACGGTTTCAAAGATGTTTCCAATGGGATAATTCCATGATCTTCTGCTTTGTAAAGTACCTAAAAATGGGCTATCCAAGCGGCTTCCGAGACCATGCAAGGCTGCAATGCCATTTGAGGAGCTTGAAAGTTATTAATAAGTCTCCAGAAGTCCCTCGAATTTTTGTTCCTCAATATGGCTAGCATCTGCTCCGCATCATTTAGCACTAGGGTATTTTTGTACATCTTCAACCAGTTCTTATATTTTTGTTTCACCACCTTTATTTCCAATTTTTGAGTGGCAACATCGAGGGACTTGGCTCTCCTAAATGCAGCACACATCCTTCGTTTTTGGATGAGGATCTTGCGATCGAAGTGATGAGCTCGAACCATGTTAGGGTTTTTTAAGCCTACCTTTACAGTTTTGAATTGTGTCAATAATTGATCGTATTCTAGATCTGCACTCAGATGACAGTACTGGATCATCACAACGTTGACTTCACTCTCCTCCAATCTTAAACAAACTCTATTTGATTCGACCTGGAGTTTGTGTTCTCACTTTTGCCTTTGGGCTGATCCAAATATCGCAAATGCCATGAGTAACATGTCATGATCACTATTTGCTTTTTCACAGATCCTGAGCGAATGGATCCTAGGATGCAAAGCTTCGGACACAAACATGTAGTCTATGGTAGAAGATGAATCTGCACGATGCCATGTGGGAACAGATGGTATGTCACCACAGGTGCTTCCATTCAACATCTGGAAGTTACGTAAACCCATTTCGATTATCCATGCGTGTGCCAATATGCCTGGATCTGTGTTTGCTTCCTTAATTAGGTCGATGTTTAGGTCACCACAAATAAGTATCTTGGACGAGTCTAATGATTCAACTAGAAGATCAATTAATCCTGTTATCTGGTCATTAAACACCATTTTTCCTGCCCGTAGATGATTCCAATACAAGTTGAGTATTACAATCCTGTCTTGCGTATGCTCATGTCCACCAACTCTTTCAATGGCCGTCTCCTCAATATAGGGGGAATGGTTGACAGAATTTGTAATATGCCAACCCGATGCTCTTCTCACCATCGTTAGTAACCCTGACATAGGGCGCCCATGCTTCGATTTTATGGCCGGATTTATTGCAATCTCAAAGTCCGAATTTACTGGCAACTCGCTTAACCATGTTTCTTGTAAACACACGATGTGTAGATTGTCTAGCCAGATTGTATTAAACAGGTGTGTAAACCCTTGTGTGTTCCAGGAAGCTAAACAGCAGACCATGGGGGCTTCATGATCCTGGCATTATTGCCTATTTTTTGTGTTTAAGGCCCCTGCTAGCCAATGCCATTCATGATTTCCAGATACAGATTTCGAAGTTTGATGATTCTCTTTGCTGATTTCATCGGAAAGTTCATTTCTTTTAATTGTGATTCTTATTTGCGCATTTTGGCCATCAGATTTCACTCTACCATCACTCGTTGACGAGTGAGTTATCCTTAACGGGCACTGTGGTTGAATGCGTTTCTGATCACAGGTTTGCTTCAAAGCCGAGTGCCCTTGTGAGTTCTTAGTCACTGTGTCTTTTGTTGGAACCGTTGCTATAAGTACACTCGGGGACGCTTCCCTTAAATTTTACGAGGTCCCATTGAAGGATGGTTGAGACGCCTCAGGCTCATTCAATTTGTAAACGTCAAAGCCCAGTGAAAACAATGCTACGTTTTCTTCCAAGATGGATGTAATTAATAGGTTCGAGGATAGATGGAGCACCACCATGTCGTTCGTTCCTTCAGCTGGAAACTCCACGATTTTTATGTCATTTGAAGTTATGGCCCGTAGACTTGGTACAAGATGAAGTAGCATAAGTACAGTTCCTCGATTCAAAATCAAGTTGTCTATTGATTCTAAGCTCTCAATAATCAACTTATATAAGTGAGGCCCTTATTCGGAACTGACTGAGACACTTTCCTTTGGGGTTTGTGGGCGTCTATCAGCCACCAACCCTTTCACCTTTCTTCGATTGTCTTCCAGAGCCTCGACCTCAGTACTTCCATTCAACGGCCCACGGGGATGGTTTTCATTTGCTCTTTTGTTGACTTGAAATCGACCATGACCTCCCCGGTCTGACAGCTTGAGAATTGGCTAAGCACTGTTTTCTCTTCTCGTCCAGTGTGAGGAACACCGGGCTGGCTACCGGGGGTGGCAGTGAGTTATTACTATCACGTACTTCAATGATTTCACAGGATCTTTCATGTGACCGGCATTTTGTAACGGGATTTCTGCAATCGTCCTCAACAATGCATGGTTGCGTTATCGCAGGGATGTCCAGAATAATTTTGTCCGTCGGCTGTACAGGTTTCTCCTTACATTGAATAGGCGCCTCACTTTGATGCGATCCTATGTTGTGAGGCAAATCAACGCCTATTGGTAAGGCGGCTTCCAGCTCTACATATTCTGGCTCATCGTAAGTTGACAGATCCAGTAGTTCCGTCGCAACATCCACGGATGGTGTAGTACTCTTTATTTGGGTCTGTTTAACCGGTGTTGGGTGTACACTTTTCCCTTGAGTTTTGGCTAGGTTTTTAGTTGGAGCAGGGCCCATAGACGTCTCGACCAAATCAGTAGACACTGCCTGGACCATTTTGATGTTCCGCAGGAATTTCCGAGCTCCATTTAAAGCATTATTTTTCTTAGCTTTTTGATTCTTTGATTTCTTACTGATTGCAGCAAGTTTCGATTTCGGTGGCAAAATCACAGATTTTCCCGAGGCATGAGGTCCGCCTGTAAAAATGGAGAAAACATTAGATTGGCCCACTATAGAGGGAGTTATTCGAACTTCTGCAGTCGGTTCCATTTGAAAACTGACTCCTGAAGTCGAAGCAGGTTTTGTTGGCCGCACATCTAGCCTGCTCGAATGTAGGGATGTAAAGGTATTACGGTATACCGTTAAAGATACCGTGAACCACTTAATTGAACAATAATAACCGTCACATTGTTTATACCGGTATACCGTTCATGCCGTTAAGTGTGCTTTTCAATCGGATTTGTAAAGGCTGCAGTAAGCAAGTGCTGCGCAGTCTTGGTCTTGCACGGTTGGATGTGCTGTATGCCAAGTAGTTTCAGTTGGAGCAGTTTTTAATGCCATTCCATAAACCACACGTGCCTGACACAAAATCAATATGTTAGCAATAGGAAGAATAAATAGTGCTAAGAAGGAAAAGGGTTTACTTTGGGTTGGCGGCTTTGGGGTTTATATATTTATAATGGCTTGGTTTTTAGTTGGAGCAGTTATAATGGGTAATGTTTTCTAAACAAATGACAATGGGGGATTTCCCTGGTTCTATCACTGAATTTACATATAATAAGTCACAGTGCGAAATTTACTCATCTCTGTGGGTATTCCCTGCTGCCATACCAAAGGGTAACATGTCCGCGATTACTGAACACCTTTTGGCCCACAAGTAAACTAAAGGCTGTAACGTAAAGAGAGAGTGTGTGTGCGCGTGTGTATATGCGCACAAGCGTATACTAACATCAGACTTCATTGATCTTTGGCATGCAGGTTATCAAGATGGCAACATGTTCATCTTCACCAGTAGCCAGTGGGGGAGTTAAAAGCCTAAATGACCACTTAAGAAAAGCTATTCAGTTTGCTTTGCCAGTCGCAGCAGGGCCCCCCTCCTCCTCTCCACACGTGTGTTTATGTTTGGTGGAAGCAAGGGGTGGCATTTCAATGGAAAGTATGTTGAAAAGCCCAATTCTGGCCCTGGGTGCCTGGTTTTGTTTGTGATGATAAATCTGACAATTTATGACCTTTCAGAAAATATTTGTTAAGATTAGTAAACTCCACCTGCTATACTGTGATAACCATGATATACCGTCATTTGGCAAGAAGGTTATTGTACCATCATAAAAATAATACCGTGACACCCCTACTCGAATGCTGTGTGGAAAGACTGGTCAGCCACGTTCGGTGCAAACGAAATTACCGATGAGCAAGGACCATTCTTCGCCAAAGACTCTGAGACCTTATTTCCTATGTCTAAAGGAGCTGCAGCTTCCTTCGCAGTCGCCGTTGCAGGCTCCTCTCCCACCGGAATGATCTGCGTTGGGATTGAAGACTGAAGACATTGGTGTTCTTGCACAGTCACAACATCAGCTTGAGGAAGCCGGTGTTTTACTAACTTGTTGTAATCTTGCTCAGCTTGGGGTCTGTACTTAGCACTAGTATGTCTTCCATCGAAGATGGCACAATCAGGAGACCTTTGCCGAGCTGGATGATTTATGTCGTGTTTGAATAGGGCAAGTGTCTCTCGGGCAACTTCCGCAAACAGCCTTTTATCGGTTGAATCACTTTTTCTGCTCTCACTTAACAAATTAAAGGCTGCATCCGTCTTAATGCTCTCATGTTGCTCTACATATGAGCGAGGTTTTTTTCCAGTTGGATCAGTTTGGAATTCATCATTGCCACGATGGTCGTTAGGTCTTTGGTAGCCTCATGTATATTCTCAAAGTTTCATAAAAGGGGACAATGAAATCGACGAGGATGCCATTAAAAGGGCTTGCAATTCAGTCGAAGACGACACGGCCGGTATTTCTGCCCTTGTGGTTTTTACCTGGAGCTTCGGTGATCTGCCAGCAAAGTGCTCCTCATCGCGGCGAATTTTAGGGAACGGACGTTCCATTAATGATGAGTCCATAGAGTCGTGTGAGGGGTGCTCATTACAATACGTTTCATCAGTAACCCCATTTGCTTTCCCGTTGACGGTGGCATGTCTTTTTTGGGAAGTCAGATGAATGTCAGATATTTCATGTCTCGATTCTCCCTTTGGCAGGGGATCAAGTGTCTTTAGCCGTTTGTAGCAAACCTCTGGCCATATATCACCCCTTGCCCCCAACAACTGGCTATTAATTCGTTTTACAGCTGTTTTAGCGTTAGTGTCGACAGGAAACCTCTGCTCTGTAGCCTTCTTATTTGAACACGCTTTGTTCATGAGCACTAGGTTCTGTAAAACGTTATTCACAACCCCTAGTGAGTCTCTTCTTACGGTATTTATATGGCTCACATCAAACTCAATCAAGTTGTCAAGCTTCGAGCTCTGGTCACAACATTGCCTTCCTGAATTTAAATTACTTTGCTGGTGACTAAGATCATTAACTTCATGCCAGGACACAGTGTCCCAATTGGCCCTCACACACACTGGAGAACTCGCAGTGAACACTGCATCTGCCTCCTTTGCAAAGAGCACAGAGACCTCACAGGCCAGGCTAGAGAGAGAACAGTCATTTAAACATGCTGCTTCATTCCGTAATCCAGCTGAATTACGATCTTTCGATAATTCAGCTTCAATTACTGCAGGGTAATCTCCACCAGGGGGAGCCTCTCCACCAGGGGGAGCCTCTCCCTCCCCACCGCAGCCACACTCCATTTCGGACCCAGCGGCGCTCTGGCCGCACCGAGCCGAGCTCTTCATCCCTTTGTTCCCCACCCCCTCTGAAACGGCATCCCCGGGACCGCTGGACAGCCGAGCACCTGCAGCAGCCGATGGCGAGGTGTGTACACCACCGCAGCAAGCCGAAAGCCCACCCCCAGCGACATCCTGGGCATCGCAGCAAGGCACCGCCGAAGAGACACCGACCTCGGCGCCCACAACGTCCGCGCAACAAGCGCCGCCACCAGCAGCAGCAACACAGCTCTACCCTGCGTCGCCGTCAGCCAGGCAAGTTCCATTTCGCGGAAATGCGGGTTCATTTGAGGCACTTGAGGGTTCGAATACTGTGTCACAAAGAGGGTGTGTGTATGTAATATTAACCGCTGCAGGGTCAGGATCCTGTTCGTGATTTGGATTTAAATCTGCATTACAGTTGGCTATCTCCGAAGAACAAGTATGATAGCGACTTACTTTCGCAATACATAGAGTACGTTGTACAGCAGCAGGGTCCTCTGTTGTGCCGGCACAATCTCGTCGCCTCTGAGCCCGGGTCCTTAGAACGGGGGATGGCGCCGCCGCCATTGCTCACCCACTCGCCAAACAGCCAAACAGCTCTGCGTCCTCAGCCCTTTCCACCTCCGGGCTTCACGCCGCAAGGGTCACAGAGGCGGCCTTAAGTAGTCAGCTGACCAGCACGTTGTTAAAGGCACACACACCTCTACCCTCTTCTACGGGCTTCTATGAGTTAGAATGATAGAGTCTCTCAGCTCCTTTTCCACTCGCCACAGCCAAACAGCTCTGCGTCCTCAGCCCTTTCCACCTCAGGGCTTCACCGACATTATCTTGGTGAAGACCCTCGGGGCGGAGGTCAGCCCAAATGGCAGAACTCGAAATTGATAATGAGAGTCGTCGATTGTGAACGTCAGGTATTTCCTGTGTTTGGGATGGATTGGCACATGGAAATAAGCATCCTGAAGGTCCAAAGATACCAGCCAGTCCTGGAGCTGGAGGGCCTGAAGGATCCGAGAGAGAGTTACCATCTTGAACTTGTCCTTCCTGAGGAACTTACTCAATTCTCGTAAGTCCAGGATGGGTCTCAGTCCTCCGTCCTTCTTTGGTATGAGAAAGTAGGGGGAGTACCAGCCCTTGTTCCTGTCCGCTACAGGTACCGGTTCTATGGCACCTTTCTCTAGCAGGTCTATAATTTCCTGCAAGAGGAGCGGATCTGGAACTTTTAGAGAGCTGTTCCCCGTTGGATGACTCTGAGGGATGTGTAGAAAGGGTAGGCAGTAACCCTGGGCAACTGTTCCAATGCCCAAGCATCTGACGTTATAGCCTGCCATTCTGTCAGATGGTGAGTTAACCTGCCCCCTACAGGTGTTTTGTGTGGAAAGACCTCAGAGCGGTTTGGGGGCGGCTGATGCAGATGCCGAGGGTAAAGAGGCACCTGCTGCTGCTGCGGCCTTAGCACCTTTGACTCGTCCACCTCGGGTGGATCTCCTTTGGCCTCTTTCAGCCGGCTGTCCTCTGCCTTTCCCGAATGCGGAATAAGAGCGAAAGGACTTTCCTCTCCCAGAGGTTCCTGAGGGGCGAAAAGGAGTTTGGCGGATAGCAGCTCCTAAAGATTTTGCTGCTGCTTTAGATGTCTGCAACTTTTCCAGACTGTCATCAGCCTTTTTTCCGAATAATGAAGAGCTGTCAAAGGGCATATTCAAAAGTCTGGCCTGTAAATCTGGAGCAAAGCCAGACTTTCGCAACCACGCGCATGCCTGCGGATTGTTGTACTTGCTGCCATGGCCCTGCTGATACTGTCAGCGGAATCGATGCCAGTTTGAAGTGACTCGCACATGGCATCTTTGCCATCTTTAATAATGTTAAGGAAGGCTTCCTTTTCCTCTCCTTCGGGTATGCAGTCAGCCGCTGATGAAGCACACTCCCCCAGTGTGTGACTAAACCTGGCGAGCGTACAGGTGGCGTTGATGGACTTAAACGCCATACTACAAGCAGAGAAGACTTTCTTTGCCATAGAATCTTACCTCTTGTCGTCTCTATCCTGTGGGACAGTAGGGTAAGCGGTCCTGCTGCTTGATGAAGTTGCCGCTTGGACCACCAGGCTCTCTGGAATCGGGTGTTTCGATAAGTATTCAGGGTCAGCAGCACCTACCCTATACTTGGCTGATAATCTTTTATTGACAGCAGGGATAACTTCAGGAGTTTCCCAATTATATGCAATCTTTCTCTGTAAGGCTGCATGGAAGGGGACCACAGGATCCTCCTGTGGACCTTTGTCTAATATGTCTGTCAGGTCATCCTGTTGAAAAACAGGCAAAGGCGCAGACCAACCCATGAATTCAATAATTCTTGCCATCAGGGTTCTATAGGGTGTTTCGGCATGTTCCCCTGGGTCTGGCTTAACAAAATCCACTTCTGGGGAAGTGTCCAGCCCACTTGCCTCATGTAATGACTCCTGTAGGTCTTTCAACATTCTTTCCTCAGAGGTGAAATCCTCTGAAACAGGTAGTGTGGTCCTCTGTAACCCGAAGGTTTCCTGGTCAGAATATTCCCCTTCTTCATAAATTGAAGATAATCCAGGCTACTCTGACCTCTGAAATAGTATAAAACCCATTTCTAAGGCATAAGGAGCCAAATTTGTCATTATTGGGCGAGAAAACGTTGATGACGCCGATGTGACAGGCTTCGAAGGCGCTGAGAACGGCGTCGAGAAAAACGGAAGAGGCCAAGAAGAACTCGAGAGGATCGGGATCCTACTCGAGGATGTCGACGACGGGCTCGGCGTCGTGCCGGAGGCTCTTGGAATCACCGTTGGCTGTGGAGTAGCCGTGGTCTTCTCTTTCATAGGCGTCGATGATGGCGTTGAGTCGATTGACCGATGCGTTGAAGAACCCTTCGACAACGGCGTTGATGGTGCCGATCCATGCGTCAAAGGAATCCTCGATGACGGCGAAGACGGTGCCTTCTTACCCGATGGCCCGTGGCGCTCTCGGGTAGAATGTTTCGCCTTCGGGTGCTGCGACTCGCGGCGTTTTGATTTTTTGGGTTTTTCACCCGGGGTATCACCCTCAGCTGTCTTCGAGGGGGACGAGGCCGCTTTCTCGAAGACGCTTAACATTTTCTTCCTGAATTCCTCCCACTGAGCTTGAGAGCTGTGTTTTGTGGGGCAGGAGATCCTTTCTGGGGAAACAGAAGATGACAAGCAAGGGGATCGACGTCTCTTCTTTGAGCGTCTTGATCTCAACGAATGGTGGGATCTACTTCGAGATCTAGAATGGGAATGTGTTCGACGGCAAGGAGACGAATGCCTCGGCCGAAGAAACTTTCGAGGAGGTTTTGACTGACTTACCTCTCTCGAGCTTCCCCTTGCGCTCCTTCAAGGCTTTCGCCGTCATGGACATGCAGTCCTCACACTCCGAACAATGGTGCTCGGCTCCCAAGCACCACAAGCAGATCCTGTGTGGATCCGTTATCGACATTTTTATTTACCGCAGTCTCGACAATTTTTGAAGCCGGATCGCGGCATTGTCGGTTCCGATGAAGATGCCATTGAGAACGAGTTGGTATTCGAATAGATGTAGATAAATTATCTGACTGAACAACGATGTTCCAAGGACCCACGAAGCGCAGAAAAATGGAACTGAGCAACGGACCCCGCGCGTGGCTATTTATGGGCATGGTGACGTCGGGGCTGATACGGTGGTCGTCAAGGGACATCGACTCGGCGGACATCGACGCGCAGCGCCCTCTACAGAAAAAATTTCCGAGGCCAACAAGCTGGAAACTTATTATCAAAGTTAAGGAATACGTCGGAGGACACAATCCCTTCGAAAGAGCTGTTTGGAAATCCGTTTTTCTTGGTGGTCAAATTTGCAAAAATCGTGGTTCACAAACCACACAAAAGATCCAACATCCTTGTTGGGGGTTAAACATCATTCTACTTCAAGAATCTACATAAATATAATGTCAGCAGGAGTACATTTATCAGAAGAAAATCCACATTTAAAGATGCTTGCTTGGGAAAAGATGGTGAAAATAGGCGCAATTCCGCTACTCGCCTCTGTCAGAAGCTGGCGATCTCTAAATCTGTCATGTTAAAACTTGTGTCTGAAAATCTAAGATGGTGAAAGAAGAGACTTCCATCAAATGCAATAGGTTGCCACAACTTCATTTTCATGTTGAAAAAGACTGGAATTGAAGATTGGTTTGCTTATTTTAAAATTGTAACTTTAATTTTCAAAAGGAATAATGTCATAATTTACTGTAATGTAACCTGATTCAGCTAAACTTCAAAGAGGTTTTCCCACACTGAGAACACACTAACCTTTTCCTTCCCACCAAAAGGAGAGGATCTCTCATTTGGATGCTAATGAGAAGAAGAGGAGACTTGCTCTGCTACTCTGGGAAAGAGACAATGGGTTTCTTGAACTGAAAGAAAATGCTAATTTGGGTGTGAACAGAAACCAGCCCAGGCAGGCACAAGCTCATGTTACTCTCTGGCTCAGCCAGACCTTGGAGGCGGGCCAGACTGAAAATGTGGATTTGAAACTGAAGTAACTATGTTTGAGAAAAAGACCTATAGCAAATTGTGCTGATCTGGTAAAAATATGGAATTTAGAGGTTATTAAAATGAAAAGATCGCTCACAGTTTAAGACTAATCTGGAATCTGTGCAATGTTCAGAGACTGAACCACGAAAATGTTAAGATTGTAGCAATTGTGATAATGTTAGGAATATGAACATTTACAGGAATATACTCAGATGTTATGTGCATGTATGTATAAAAAATTGTTCAGATCCGAAAATGGGTAAACCACCAAAAGAGCGAAAAACTCATTTGTGAACCAAAACTCGTAGGAACATGAAACTTTGGCAGAAACGTACCTTAGTTAATCTGTAATGTAAATATGTATTATTAACAAGATGGGGATATTGGAAATGTGTTATGAAAAATAAGATATACTGTACAGGAACAAAGGGTAGGGTTTTCTCCCTAAGCCATAAACATGACACATCATGACACACTGTTCCCTTCTCAAATCAGGGGAGAGGGAATTCTCTGACCTATCAGATTCTTAGAGGGTTGGGCGTAGTATAATCAGCCTCCCCACCCACTTGGAAAATAAATAGGGACTGTTGAGGATCCAGAAACACACACATTCACCCATCACTGATCTACCGCCGAAGTAATCTGCAGGAAGAACCCAGATCCAGACTACAGAACCTAGATCCAGACTACAGAACCTAGATCCAGACTACAGAACCTAGATCCAGACTACAGAACCTAGATCCAGAACCCTGAAGCAGAGGCCCAACCCAAAAAGCTGAACCCTTCTCAGCCAGCCTGTAAAATCTTGCAAATGTATTTAACCCCAAACTTACACAGGGCCTAACGCATTCAACCGCCTCGCTGTGCTCTTTTGGCTGCTTCTGGCTAAGAACCCTTGCTAGATGTCATGATTTCTGCCCCTCATGTCCCCAGCCCTCCAATATGTCAGGCTGGAGCCAGGCCACGATCACCTACATGGCCCTCAAGGGCCTCTCCATCCCTCCAAAGACCCCCTTGGAGTCAGACTTGACGCTTGTGGCAGCAGACTCACTCACTCCCATAGGATAACATTGGGGGATTGGACTTGTAGTGCATTGATGTGGACAAGATGGATGCCCCCACATAATTCGGTTCCCAGAACTGCATGTGTGGTCTAGTCTTTTGGGTGTGGTTCAGGCCAGCGACACCTGGGATACCAAGAGACTATTTAAGCCACACCCAGGCTGAGAAACATGCTTTGCGTTTTCTGCACCTGCAGCGTGACAGTCACTGTGTTCGGATCGGTCTCCAGTAGGCCTGCATCTTTCTTCTGCGCTCAGCTCCTGCAAGAACAAGAACACCGTTAGGAACAGCCTTACCTTGCGGCGCTTCTGGCCATCATTCATCGCTCCTTTTCTGCGGGCATCTTCGGCCGTGTCATTCCCATCCCGGCACGCTGCTTCCTAAGGAAAAGGGAAAAGAACAGAAAAAAGGCATTAGTAAGCATTCTGCAAATCTTCGCTTATCTTTAAATACTGTACAAGCGTCAAACGCTTACCCGAATCCCAGCCGCTCTGAGGGAACTCTGTCTCCGGAACTTCTCATCCATCTGCAAGAGGGAAAAGACACTCCAGGTTAGCGTGAAAACATCTAGAGGCGCCACATACCGCGCTTACCCACCACATTTGTTCTTCACAACCGGCATCCACGCTCAACACGTTGTGGCACCTAAAAGACACAGAAAAATAACTCAGTTCAATACAAATATGAAAGGGGTGCATCACGCATCGCGCTTTCACTCACCTTTGGCTCGACTCATCTCAGCAGCACGCCGCCATCCCCGGACGCCGGCCATCATCTAAGGAAGGAAAGTAACGGAGTAAGAGAACTGTTCAAAAGACTCATACTTACCTGTCGGACTCTTGCCAGTGAAGTAACTAGGCAGCAACGAGCCAGCATCAATCAACGCGCCCCTGCGCTGAAACCAGGACGGAGAGCACACTATCCAAGAAAACAAGGTGAGCTGTGGATCAAATGGAAGGGTTGGACCCCGGGGAAGAAGGGGTTCAAGCACACAGAGACAATATGGAGTTAATAGCCTCCACAGAAGGATTTGAGGTCA
This sequence comes from Ambystoma mexicanum, assembly GCF_040938575.1. Taxonomy (NCBI): domain Eukaryota; kingdom Metazoa; phylum Chordata; class Amphibia; order Caudata; family Ambystomatidae; genus Ambystoma; species Ambystoma mexicanum. Next base: position 1,058,949,178 of record NC_090922.1, on the reverse strand, counting down.
TAAGAGGTCACAACAGGCTGAGTGACGTCCCCGTGGATACCAGGTGAGCGTTACACTAGAACCCCGAGATCCAGATCAGTCCAGCAGAGCTGTACCCAGAACCACCAGTCAGATCCAGTCCAAGAGGCTGTGCAGACCAGAGTGCCTTGCTGAGAGCAGAACTAAGCGCTTGAGACCTGTCTGATGGCAAGCGAATTCCAGCCAAACCTTTGACCAGATCTTTGACGGGCCTATTCCATTCCAAACCCATAGTGCGAGTATTTAGCATAGAACTGTCCATAACCATCGCTTAGTTTTAAGTAATCCTATCCAACCCATTCCAACATATCCAAAACTGCATTGTAGAATCTCTTGTGTCTATCCTGAATCCTTCTCTAATCCACATACTTCTGTGATAATTGTAGTGATAAAACATCTTTGCGCAATATATTTTTGAAGAAAGGCAAGCGTCTCGACAGGTCCCACCAACTGGTGGTGCTACTGGTCTGGTGGGTGCGCGGTCGTGTAGCTGGTGGCTTCATAGACTTAGTGTAAATAACCTGTTTGTAATTCATGCGCAATCTCCCATTTGTAAAATCTTGACCCTTTGAGAAAAATCTACCTTTACCAAAACCTCCAACTTCTGAATCGTACATGCTAGGAACGAAATTTTGAAGCTAACATCCTCAGCTTTCAAACGAACCAAGAACCGCACTCCACTCCTTATAGTTTTCCTGTGCGCTGAAAAGTTTGCCACAATTTCACATTTGGCACAATTTCACCACATGTAAAAACAGCTATTTCTTGCTTTCAACTTCTGAATTTCGTTTTACATCTGCCAATCATTCCACAATCATTGCTAGTGTTTACCTGAACCTATTCAAAGCGACTCACGAGTTCTGAATCCTATTTAGCGAATTAAAGTCATTTTTAGCATTTTCCCATTCATTTCAAACCACATTTAAAAGCATTTGACCGGTTTTAAAATCATTCCTGTTCTCTCTAAGCTTTCTGGGGAATCGGGATTGAAACTGCAATTGTTGATTCCTGAAACCTGTGTGCCCTCATTCCATCTCTTCTTATTGCATATTGGGGGGGAGTGAGTAGTGTCAGGGGGAAAGAATTGAATTCATATCAAGTTTCATTTCTGTGTTGCATTAATTTCATCTCATTGCATTTCATTGAACCCACCCAAAGTTTTATTCTTTGCTACATTGTTCTTCCTATTCATACTCCTATTGATTAAAGAGATTGTTGAGTTATCACCCATTGCTGATCATGTATAGGTATTAATAAGTGTGATATTTAGATATTATTCATAAAAGTGATTTATATAGTGTTCAATTCATCAAATAAATCTTAACTTTGCAAAACAAACCTACTTCTTGGTTCAGTGAGACCAGGGGGATTCAAAGAGAGGGGCGTTACATAAGGGTACATCGTCCAGAAATAAAAACTTTTGACATAAAAATATATAAATAAGGGTTTCAATTGGGCATCCCATACTAGGCATTGACTTAGGTGGAGTGCTGGGTTGAAACTACTTACAGGTGCGTAATAACGTCTGGTGGGGCGTCCGATTCCACTCAGTGGCGAGGGCGCAACCTGTGTGTACGGTGTAGGAGAAGTTGTGGCTTCTCTAGTTGTGGAAGGAGAGATTAGAAAAAATAAAAAGAAAAATTACAAAAAAAATTAAAAAAAAATAAAAATAAAAAAAATCGGCCACATATTCCGCCAAATTTTTTTCTGGGACTGAGGTTGGAACCCCTCGGATTCGAAGGTTATTACGTCGGGCCCTATTTTCCAAGTCCTCTTGTTTGAATTCTAGAATTTCGCATTTATCTTGGGAGGAGTCCGATTGAGAGCTGAACCTCCACCAGGGTGGATGCCTGATCCTGGGTCCCGTCTTCGACTTCTCCCAATCTTTGTTCAGCCTCCGTCATCGTTTGATCAGTGTTTTCCAGCTTGGCACCGCCAGCGATTGAGGGAGGACCCAGGGCAAACCAGCCCCCCCACCTCACTGTGTCCCCCTGTGGAGAGGGGGCAAGAGGTGGAGGGGCCCGCAGCTTATTGGAAGGACGCCAGTAGGGCTTGGGCTGCCTTACCATCTGAAGCTTGCGTCACTCTCTCATGGAGCCACGGCAGCAGCCAGCCAGGGCTCTTGGATCCAGGAGGATTCTGTGATCCGATCTTCTGGAGAGCCGCGATGATGGGCAGCTGTTTGGGGTTGCAGGAGTTTAGCCACAAATGTTGATGCTGCTCCCTGGATATCTTCTTTGTGCCGGTATGCGCGTGTTCAGCGGGCTCTCTGCTTCAGTGACGCGGGCTCTGTATTTCATCCGGGCGAAGGTGGAGCTGTGCAGGCAGAACGAGGGAGCTCCCTGGCCCCTCCCCCAGGTTACTTTCTCAGTGCAGCCTGCCAGGCGGGGTGTCAGTCGCCGCATATGGGGGCCCTCCGATGGTAGGGGGCCGCTGAGAGGCCTAAAGCAAGTGGGCGCCCCTCCTCACTCTGTCCCCATCTATTCTCGGGCTCTGCAGTCCCGTCCGCCATTTTGAAACCCTCGGGGCGGCGAGGCAGCAGGAGATTCCTGCTTGTGCGTCGCTGAGTACGGGTTAGCGGCACTTGGAAATCGATTAACATATGCCCCTAGGTTTCATGCAGCATCGTTGGGGTTTGCTTTGGCCGGCTAAGACCTACAGCCGCATTTAATTAACGAAGCAGCGGGCATCCCACAGAGGCCATCAGAGGAGCGTCCGCATCGTCGGTGCTCCAGGCCACGCCCCTTGCAACATGACCGGTTTTAAAAGATGCACCTTGAGTGGAACGGGAGCAAGGAATGGTGGTTGATCCAGAAATTCGATGGTGTGACCCTCGTGAATCACCTGCAATACCCACTTGTCCGAAGCTATCCTTCACCAGCATTGGTAAAAACGGCTTACTCTTCCCTCCCACCGTGAGAGTGGAGGACAGGATTTGTCAATTCTGTTTGCTCTGGGTTTTGGCTTGGTTAGCACCACGCCTTCCCCTTTGGTGTGCATCTGCTTGTTGACTGATGGTATCGGTCTTGAAATGTGTTTGTTGCCCTGGGTTTTCTGACTGTAGGAAGGGCGACTGAAACCCCTGTATTTGGATGTTGCACCTCGAAAGGATTTACGATCTTTGTCCTCGTCTTTAAGGGAAATGATGGCTCGTGCAGTATCGGTGTCCCTTGAGATAGCCGTCCACGTTCTTCCCAAAAAGGTCTTGGCCATCGAAGGGCATGTCTAATATTTGAGCCTGAACTTCTGGTCTAAAGTTTGTAGCCTTCATTCAGGCTGGTCTCCTTAAGACTGTACCATGGGCCATTTGCCTCAAGCCCGACTCCGCTATGTCCACTGCTGCATCGATCATATGATCGGAATCAACCTCACCGTCAGATATGATTGCTCTGGCTTCTTCCTCAAGTTCTGCTGGTAACTGCTTGGCTAATTAAGACATGCGAAGCCATAGCCCACGGTCTAGTCGTGCTGTCATGGCAAGAGCGTTTCCAGCCCTGATGGTCAGAGAAACTGACGAAGACACCTTCCTGCCCATGGCCTCTAGTTTACGCCCCCTTCTTTGTGTGGTGAAGCCGATAAGGGAGATGATGGATTAGCCAATCTTTTCCTGCCTGCCACAGTAATAACTGAATCCTGTTTTGTGTGCCCTCTTAGGCATAGTGGTGCCGTGTCAGGTGCTTTATACTTTTTTTCCAGTCTTGATATAAGTGCAGGAGTGGACGATGGTGTAGCCAGAATCTTAACTCCAGTGTCCCATATTGTCCTCCTACGTTTATCTCTATGTTCATAAAGAACCGATTTCTACTCCTCTGATGTGACTTGCAAATTGAAAAGGTCTGCTGCTTTACTGATAAAGGTGTGAAAAGATACCAGATCGTCGGGTAGTGAAGTCTCTCCTGGGGAGTCCTTTCTAGGTTTTTCTACAATGTAATCGTCCCACTCGCTTTGCGTGTCCGGCTCATGGGTAATCTCCCCTTCTTCAGGGTCTGAAAATCCTCTGAAAGGGTCTTCTTGCCAGTCTGAGACCGATGCGGTGGATGGAACTACTGTAGGGTCCCTTAAGGTGACCTTGGTTTAGGGGATTATCTCAGAGGAGAGACACTTGGTGGCGAGGCACTGAGTGTCCTGCTCCTAGACCTGCAGGGAGGCTCCGTTGAATGTGCCCTTATGAGGTCTGCTCTTGGGGATTGGGGGAGGGCATCTTTGTGTGTTATGAAGAGGTGAAATATCCCTCTGAGGGGGTCTTTCCATCAGTGTAGAAGATAGATGTCTTTGCCTCCGACATCTATTGAATTCGTCAATAATCCTTTGCCTTGAAGCCATGAGTTCTGGATCATATTGATCAGTGGGCTCCTCCGTAGTGGGTTGCCAGGGAGGACTATTCTCCTTGGGAGTGAGAATCGGCTGTTCAGGTAGGAATTCGAAGTCTGAAAATTCTTCCTGGAGGATAATGTCCGGAAGCTCGGTCGATTGTGGTCCTCTGGTGTATGAGGGTCCGTGCCCATTGGCTTGATCAAACCACTTTCATTGGACGGCGTGCCTGTGGTATCCGTGGACAGTGTTTTGGATTTACTTTTCTCTGTCGACGTGGAAAAGATTGGTGTCGTCGACAGCGGCTTCGTTGACGATTGCTTCGTCGGGAAGGGTTTCTTCGTTGACTGTGGTTTCGTGGACGGGTGATGTTCCTTCTCCGTCAACGAGAGTTTCATGGACGAGTGATGGGATTCCTTCATTGACTACTGCTTAGTGGCTGATTTCGACGACGAGGACTTAATAATCGATGTAGTCGATGAGGTTTGGAGAGTTGTTGCAGACGTTTTAGGTTTCGTTGACTGCTTGGTCGTCGACTGGCCTTTATCGCTGGTGCGCTCATAGGCTGCGTTTTCGTAGACTGTCTCCCGGCCCCCCAGAATTTCCTTCAGAATGCCTTTTCTTTTATGCACTGCTCATGAGGATCTTCCATGTAGACCAGCTTCTTCTTGCATCTAATGCAGTCCCTGAAAAGGGAAGGCTTCTTGGCAGTTGGCCCGTCTGACATGTGTGAAGAGAAGTTTCACTCGACGAATTCTGAATGAAAACAAGTGTTTTCTGATCCCAGAAACACTGAGTAGGAAGAGCTTGATCAGGAGATCAAGGTAGAAATATCTTCCTTAGAAAAAGTTGAAGTTAACAAGGAGAAAAAACGAAAAGCTCAGAGAGCTGGAGGATTCTCCTCTAGTCTGCGGTGAAAAATCTGAAGATGGCTGCTTGGGCCAGAGCTTAAACCATGTCACCTCATTGGTTAGGACCATAAAGGACCAAAGTGAGGTGCAGGGACTCAATGGGCAATCTACATCAATTTTCCATTAGATAAATATATATATACGATACATTACTCACCGTAATCGTATTTCTGATGCTTGTATCTGCTTAGATTCACATGCTGTGCATAGGCCGACATCTAGTGGAAGCTGCGGAGTATTACAGTTTGTTTTTCGAATGGGCGTCGACATAGGGCGTGCCAGTAATACTATCCCTAGTGTGTCGTCCACTGTACCCAAGATCCCTCACGCGTCTAGGATCTTCAGATTGTATTTTTTCTGACATGAGGAGTAGCATGAGTACAGATAATCCAAGCAGATAGAAAGGTAAGACTACAAGCAACCATGCGCCTTCTCTCAGAGGGGAGGAAGGGTGGGTCGCATGTGAGTCGCATGTGAATCTAAGCAGATACAAGCATCAGAAATGAGTAATGTATCCCTTCTGAGGCTTGTGGAATCTGCTTAGATCACATGCTGTGCATAGATTAGCGAGCAGTACCTGAAGAAGGAGGTGGGATGTGAGAAGGGTCCTGAGCAAATAAGTGTCTTAGAACCGCTTGTCCCACTTGTGCATCTGCCTTGGAATGGGTGTCAATGCAGTAATGCCGAGTAAAAGTGTGAATAGGCTCCAAGTAGCTGCTTTGCAAATGGTGTCATGGGGTACATTTGCAATGAAAGCCAGAGTGGCCCCAATGCCTCTAGTAGAGTGGGCTCTTGGCGTGAAAGGCAGAGTTCTTTCAGAGAGTGAGTAACACAGCTGGATACAGTTAATAATCCACTTCGAGATGGTACCTTTAGAGACGCGATCCCCCTCTCTGCCTGTAGCTACGGAGACAAACAGTTGATCTGTTTTCCGTAGCGGTCTGGTTTTATTTACATAGTAGAGGACCGCCCTATGCACATCTAGGGTGTGTAGTTTCACCTCAGCCGAGCTTTGAGGGACTTGGAAGAAAGCCAGAAGCTCGATGGACTGATTTACGTGGAATTTAGATATAAACTTAGGTGAGAACCTAGGGTGTGTGCGTAAAACCAGTTTGTCTTTATGGACAGTAAAGAAGGGATCCTGCACTGACAGAGCCTGAATTTCACTGACCCTTCATATAGAAGTAATAGCTACTAAAAAGGCCGTTTTATAAGTCAGGTGTTTGAGACTGCTTTTATGCATGGGCTCGAAAGGGGGGCCCATGAGCTTAGATAGCACCACATTAAGGTCCCACCCTGGTGATGGGTTTGAAATAGGAGGGTGAAGTCTCTTTACTCCTTCCATGAAGGCTTTAACTACTGGTACTTTCCACCACGTGACCTTGCTATGGGAAGTGGTGTATGCCGACAGGGCTGCCAGGTGTACTTTCAGTGAGTTAAAAACCAATCCTGCATCCAGCAGGTGGAGCATGTATGTAACAATAGTGGAAAGAGTGCAATCAACAGGGTTGATTTGTCTACTCTGGCACCAGATAACGAGCCTCTTCCACTTGTCAAAGTAACAGTGCCTTGTGTTTGGTTTCCTAGATTCTTTTAGGATGTCCATACACCTCTGTGGTAAATTGAGATGTCCAAACTCTATGACCTCAGGAGCCATGCTGCCAGGTTCATTGAGTTGGGTTGCTGGTGCACTGTTTGACCTTGGTGCTGGGACAGTAGGTTGTACCAGGCTGGAAGTTTGATGGGCTCGCACACTGCCATCCTGCGTAGGTGTGGGAACCACGGTTGTCTTGCCCACATGGGAGCAACTAGGACGAGCGTCATCGACTCTCTGTTCATCTTGTTCACCACCTTCCTGATGAGAGGAGTTGGTGGAAAAGCGTACGCAAACATCCCTGACCAGTTCATCCACAGGGCATTCCCCTGAGAGTCTGGTTGGGGGAACCTGGATGCAAATCCTGGGCATTGTCTGTTTTCGCTTGTGGCGAATAAGTCTATAGTGGGGAAACCCCACAGAGAAGATATCTTCTACGACCTCTCTGTGTATAACCCATTCATGTTCCTCTGGGAGGGAGTCTCTGCTCAGAGCATCCGCTAGGGAATTGAGCTCCCCTGGAACATGTTGTGATGACAGGAAGATGTTCCGTCTGAGTGCCCATATCCAGATTTTCTGGGCAAGCTTGGACAGATTTGGCGAACGAGTCCCTCCTTGCTTGTTCAGGTAGAACATGGCTGTTGTGCTGTCCGTCCGGATTTGCACTGACAGGTTTAGTAGGTGGGGCTCGAACGCTTGAAGCGCTCTGAATACTGCCAGAAGCTCTAGTAGGTTGATGTGGTTCTTGGCCACTGTGGGAGACCAGAGACCCTGAGCTGTGTGGTGGAGATGGTGAGCTCCCCACCCCGTCAGACATGCATCGGTAGTGACTACTGCCTGTACTTCGGGATCGTAAAAGGGTTTTCCCTGTGCAAGATTCTCTATTGTCCACCAGTGAAGGCTTTGTACTAGTGTTGGCGAAACGACCACTAGATCGTCCCACTGACCACTTGCCTGAGACCACCGTTTCGCCAACCATTCCTGCATGGGACGCAGGCGCGCGTGGGGGACCAGGTAAATACATGACGCCATCATGCCCAGTAAACGCATTGCTTTGCGTACCGTTATTTGGTGACCGGACTGATATTGCGGAATTTGCAGTAGTATATTCCGAATTCTTTCCTCTGAAAGAAAGGTCAACCTCTCTTGAGTATCTAGGATTGCTCCTAGGAACTGTTTGGAGGTGCTTGGCACCAGGCTTGACTTTTTCTCGTTGATTGAGAAACCTAACTCGTGGAGGAGGTCGATAGTCCTTTGAATGTTTGTCCTGCAAATTACTGGGGTTTCCCCCATTATGAGCCAGTCATCCAGAGAAGGGTACACCGGGATTGCCTCCCTGCGTAGGTGTGCAGCCGCCACCGTCAGTAACTTGGTGAATACCCTTGGTGCCGAAGCTATCCAGAAGGGCAGTACCTTGAATTGGTAGTGCCGACTGTCCACCTTGAAGCGCAAGTACCTTCTGTGCGCTGGGAACATAGAAATATGAAAATAGGCATCTTTCATATGCAAGGTTGCCATGTAATCCCACTTTTTTAGGAGGGGGATTACCTCTTGTAGCGTAGTCATACGAAACTTTTGGGGCTTGACATACTTGTTGGCAGGCCGTAAGTCCAATACTGGGCGCATTGTCAAATCTTTTTTTGGCACAAGGAAGTAAGTTGAATAAATACCCTTGTTTACCTGGTGTCCCGGGACGAGTTCTATCGCGTCCTTTTCTAGCAGAATGGCGATCTCCTCGAGGAGAATCTTCTGATGTTCTAAAGAGTGTACTCTTTGTCGTGGAGGATGGTTCCGGGGACGCTGCAGTAGTTCTATACAGTACCCTGGGGATACTGTTGACAGCACCCATCTGTCTGATGTGATCCCTTCCCAAGCCTGGGTGAAGTTGGAAATGCGTCCCCCTACTGGGGTTGCGTGAGAAGGGACCCTGAACTGAGCGTCACTGCTTTGGTGGAGGCGTGCCGCCTCCTTTTCTGGGGCTGCCTCTGCCTTTACCACGTCCTCTCCCATTACCCCTGCCGTAACCCTGGGTAGACTGTTGGCTGTTGTTCCACTGTGTACCCTGCCCCTGGGAATAGTTAGATCCTCTCTGGGAATTTTGGCCGCGTGGGCGACGAAAATTACTATTCCCTCTCTGGTTAGGGGGTTTATTGGTTAACTGGCCAAAGGACTTGAGTGTCTCGTATTAGTCTTTGGCATTCTTCAGTGCGTCCTCGACTGCCTTACCAAACAACAGATCGGCTTCCACCGGTTTGTCCAATAATGATGCCTGGGTTTCTGCCTTAAAACCAGACTGCCGTAACCACGCATGTCTCTTGATAACAGTACCTTCTGCTATCAATCTGCCTGCGTTGGCCGCGGCGTCAAAGGTTGCTTTTAAAATGCAACCAGACACGGCTCTACCCTCAGAGGAAATCCGAGCTAACTGGCCCTTTAAGGGTTCCGGAGCAGAGGCTACGAGTGCCGCGACTTCTTCCCACTGATGGCAGTTGTAGCTGGCCAACAGGGTGGTGGAGTTTGCAATCCTTGCCTGATAGGCGGACGTTGAGGCCACTTTCCTGCCGAAACCATATAGTTTTTTGCTCTCCTTGTCTGGAGGAGCTTCGGACGATGACAAGGGAGTTCCAGCCCTCTTACGAGTGTTAGTGACAACTAGGGAGTCTGGTTTCAGATGTCCTCTTATATAGAGAGGGTCAGACTGGGCTGCCCTGAAAAGTTTTTCAACTCTGGGATTGACTGCTCTGGTGAGGTTTGGGTTCACCAGGGACGGGTCTATTCTCCACTGAATAGACTTGATGATAGGGATGGTCTGGGCAACAGGCCTCCTTTCTCCCACTAACTCTTCTGCGAAGTCCCTCTCCTCCTGGACACTGTGGGTGTCAATATGGAAGTGTTCTGCTGCACGTGCGAGAACCTCGTTCAGGAGGGGTTGGTTATCGACAGGGGAGTCAGTAACCGGGGCTTCCTTCTCTACCGGGGAATCTACTCTGTAGGTTTCAGGGTCTTCCTCTTCTTGGTCCTCATCGTCCCCATAGTAGCCCGTCCCGGTTTGCTCTTCTACCATGCCAAAATCTTGGTCCTCACCAAAGGAAGTCTCTCCTTGTTATAGTGAGTATGGTCACGAGTATGGTTGTACCTCGAAGGGGTCTGTAGACCTCATCGGTGTCTCAAACCGGGGCTTCTTACTCGGGGGGATAGGATCATTAGAGTTTGAGGGTGTAGCCCCTTGTGGATCATATGAAAGGAAATGTTCTGGATTTTTATCGTAAAAGTCTGCCAAAGAAGACATCCTTGACATGACCCTATCTATGTCATCACTGGACCATTTTTTGGAACTGGGAATGACTTTCTCAGAAAGTTTTGGAGATTTATCTTGAGTAGATTTGCTCTTTGAAATATCAGGAGACCTGGTCTTGCCTGCCTGTCTAGGAGGAGTGGAGTGTTTCACAAGTGTGGAAGAGTGCAGAGGCTGCTTCTAATGTTTTCCCCCCTCCCCGTGAGTGGAAAAGTGATTTCCCTGTCCCTTTGTGGCTCCGGAGGTTTTCGACGCCTGGCATTGAGGATCGGGGGTAGAGTCCCTGTCCTTCGAACGTGGGGCCGTGCTGATCTCGTCTGCAGGCTCCGACTCCTGGAGTGCGGCCTGGGGGTGGAAGTCGTCTTCATCTTCCGACGATCCAACTTCCGTTAGCCTAGGGAGCGAGGCACTCTTGGCAAGAGTGGATGATTGCCTGGAGTTATGCGGCGATCTCGATCTCGAACGCACAGAGGACACCGATTCGGACCGTTCTGTTTGTGCCTCTTTCCGAGCACTCGACGTCGTCGAGTCTCGTTTGGACTTCGTGTGTTTATTGTGGGTGGTGTGTGAAGCGCCTGTGTCGCCGGGGGTCTTCCCCATAGCCCCCTGTCGGACGACCTTCCGAGGTCGGGGACCTGCGCTCAGCTGTCTTTCGACGCCATAATGCCCTCGCCGCCCGAAAGCACGGCGTCACTGCCATCGCTGAAGGCGCCCTCCGCTGCCATGGCCGCCTGCCTGGCGTGGTGGGCCCAACGCTTCGTCGAACGGTCCTTAAGTTTGTTTGGTTTAAACCTAGTACACGCTCTGCAGTTCGCTTCGGGGTGGTCCCTGGGCAAGCAGAGATTGCACGTGGCGTGCCTGTCGACCCAAGGGTATTTGCGATTGCACTTGGGGCAGAATTGAAAAGGGGTACCCTCCATACGCACCTTGAGGCAGCGGGCTGTTAAGTGTAGGAAATGTATAAGGTGTACCTATATACCAAGAGTGTAGAGTATGTCCAACCCCCCACTCTCCCTACTTGCAGGGCAGAGGCCTTCCAAGGCCCGGGCCGAGGCCAGAGGCCTTCCGAGGCCCAAATCCGTCGTGCAGCAGCCGACGGTCGATTTCTTCTCCAGCCGGCGTCGAGTGTCGAAGTTCGACGTTGGGGTGGGGAAGGATGTGAATAGATTAATATTTTAAATATTTTAGCAAAAGTATGGCTAAAGCCAGGGGACTCCGCAAAATGCTTCCGACCAGTATGGCGGAAAAAAACAATCTGAGGATCCTAGACGCGTGAGGGATCTTGGGTACAGTGGACGTCACACTAGGGATAGTATTACTGGCACGCCCTGTGTCGACGCCCATTTTCGAGTTTCGAAAAACAAACTAATACTCCGCAGCTTCCACTAGATGTCAGCCTATGCACAGCATGTGATCTAAGCAGATTCCACAAGCCTCAGAAATATATATATATATCTACACAAACATATACATACATACATCTCATTTTTTAATAATATTTAAATCACTGAGGATTCCAGGTCTGATGACAGGGAATAGTCAAGCATCTGAATCTATAAAAGATTCAATGCTGGAGAAACTTCGAGCCACTGCCAAGTCAGCATGTTGCTGCCAGCAGCTGATACCCTACTCTGGGCAATACACAAAGGTATTTGTACTGCGCACCATCACCAACCGAGTTGGTCCCCAGGCGGCTCTGTAAAAGCGAAGGCGGGATGGGTTGGTAAGGTGAAGAGGGAATGGCATAGTGAGAGGATTGGTGTTCTGTTGGCAGCTTCAGTTCGGTATACACTGTGCGCTGAGCTTTGGTGCGAGTAGCGGATTGGGGTCAGTCCTTGTGTGCTGTTGGTGCGGCATATGAGTTTGTTGTTGCGGTGTGGTGAAGTGCATGCGGTTTGCTGTGCAAGAGGTGGTTGTGTGAGTTAAGTATGCAGACATTTTGAGCTTTTTGTTTAGTGGGTTTATAGGTTTTGCAGCTAACCTTCACAGTATAGCCAAAAGCCTAGATTCTGGGAGTCATGTATGGTGGGAGGCCCTGGTCTTACCGTACACTCATTTCCACCACATAGTGGACAGATGTGCAGGCCACCTCTAGATCTGGGTGTTCTGCAAGGTCTTGAAGAGGTCTAGGATTCATAGTAAACTACGTTTCAGCACATAGTAGACAAAGATGGAGGTGATCCCTAGATAGGAGGGTCCTGTATAGAGGGAGAGAGGTCCAGGTTTCACAATAGATAGGTTTCAACATATAATGCACAGAGGTGGAGCTTACATCTAGATTCGAGAGTCCCGCATAGTGGGAGAGAGGCCTAGGCATCCCCATGCATTATGTTTCAACCTACACTAGACCAAGGGGGGGGGGCTATACCTAGGTTTGAGGTCCTTTGAAGTAGGTGCGACGCAGGCTAGTGTATACAATCCTAGTCAGAGGTGGCATTTGCTAATATTCGCAAATCCATCCCGAATGCTCCACAAGGCAATGTTCACAATCCTGCCCAGATGCCACTTGAGTGTGGCACATGCTAACATTCACAATTCTGACCAAGTGTGACGCTTGCTGATATTCAAGACTCATATGGCATAAGCTAACATTCACAGTCGTTCTAAGTGTGGCATAAGATAACTGTTAGGCAGAATCTTGTGCAGTTCCCTTGGGGACCACTGCAAGAAGATTAAGACTACAGGAGTAAGCAGTAAACCCAATTAGTAGCAGTCTGTACCACCCAGATTTACCTGGTAGCTGTGGCTGAGCAGTCAGACTTCTCTCAAGAAAAGTTAGGCAGTATACAGAGGATACACAATAGGGCCAAAAACACAGCAGAACAAGCAAACACTGACCAGAGCTTTGTATCAAAAGTACATCATTTACTTAACACACACTTTAGAAAATACACTAGCACTATAAATCAAAAGCAAGTTCCAACACAACCAGAAAAGTATTTACACCTCCTTTAGCAATTACTCGACAAGTCTAAGTTAAAACACCACTTTTTGTCAAAACAGAGGTGAGCGCGCAACTTAGATGGCACTCCAATAATTAGGTTAAAGGGAGAGAAAAAGGCAGGTCATGAAAAAAAAACAGCTCCCAACATTTTTAAGAGACAAAATCAAGTTACTGAAGGCAGGAAATACTGTGGAGCCAAAGTTCACAAGCCATGCCCACTTTAAATGGAGCAAGGCGAAATGTGCCCAAGATCACACGGTTTAGCAATGCATTCAAGTCTTTGTAGAAATGTTCAAAAGAGGTTGGGGTGGTTCAAAAGACAACGTTAGAAGGTCTTGGGGCCAACCCAGTTGGAAAGCCAAGGATTTAAGGGTCACCTTTAGCAATCCGAAGAAAGGGAGGCCAGGTAGAACACAGTACCTTAAAGAGTGAGGAAGCTACAGCGGTGGCGGCAGTTCCTGGCAGCGGGTGCAGTTCGTCGTTTCGACCAGGGGAAGAGAGGATCTCGTTGAGGAGGAAACTTGGAGTCGTTGAACTGCTCAGGGAAGAAACTAGCCGTGGAGTTAGTCGGTGAAAAGGTGCGTTCCTGGTATTCGCGGTCACAGTGGTGCAGCTTGGCTATCTGGCCGCTGGGATGCTTGGCACGGGCGATTCGACCAAGAGACATCCTGGAAGGCGAAATGGCGCACTGGTTGATACCACCAGCTCAGAGGGAGAAGACTCTTCCAGCAGAAGATGATCTCTTGTCGTCGGGAAAGTGGCGAGGTTGTTGCAGCGGGCTCCACCGGTGGTGTCGTCGTTGCAGATGGCTCAGCTTCTTCCCTCTTCGGATTTCTTAGTTCCTGTGGCGACTTCTGAAGTTCCAGTCCCAAAAGCCCTGCTTTTATGCAGAAAAAAACCCATTCAACAGCCTAGCTGTCACTCAAACAACGGGCGGCTCACCACTGGCCCAATCAGAACAGAGTGTGACTTGAGTTGCTAAGGCAACACAGTACAGGGTGCCAATTCCGCCACCCACACTTCCTGTGGAACCCAGACAGAGTGGCACCAGTTGGAGGGCTTCTGTGGAGAAGCCCGCCAAAAAGTGGAACAAAGGGCCCGACCTTGGTTGGAGTTACAGAGACGGACACAAACGCCATTTTAGAAAAGAGTTCTGGCAAAAAGACCCAACCGGTGATTTAATATTAAACAAATAAACCGGCGGTATCTTTAACATTGCACCAAAAAGTGGTGTGTTTAAAATCAATGGGAAAATCCCATAGGAAATATTCCGGTGGAATATTTTGCGTGGTAACCACTGCCACCAGACAGAAACTTGACAAGGGGGGGGGACTCGACAGTGCCCCCTTGAAAACAGACCCTGGGACAATCGAATTAACCCCTTCCAGTACTTCCACAATATGATGGTTTGTACTGGTTCTGTTCACAATTTTGGACTAGTAAAGTCAATAGTGACTTTACATGCCGTGGGAGACAGTAGTCAGCCCCAGGGTATGGAGTCTATGTTTGGGGGTCACTATGACACCCCTGTGTTACTGCACTGAGGGGGCTGTGTAACACACATACTAAAAACAGATGATACCCTATGGAGTAAAAGACCCCATAGCCCATAAGCACACAAAAAGTCAAAGACATACCTCAAATCATGCCTAAGAGTGGTAGGAAGAGAGTCTCACTCTTAGCAGGAGAAAAAAACAAACCCCAAAAATCCAGCAAAGCTGCTGGGGAACTCACTAGGTTTGGGAAATTAGCATAATAAGAGAATTCTCCCTAACACTAACATTAATAATTCTGTCTAAGTGTGTCGCTTGCTAACTTTCACAATTCTGTTCAAGTGTGGTACAGGCCAGCCTTCAAAATTCCATCTAAGTGTGGCACAAGCTAACTTTCATAGTTTTGAGGTAAGGTAGAGTGACAGGGCTTTCTGGAGTAGAGTAATTTCTCCACTCCCCACCCATGCCACACACACTTTGCCCGGTTGGTTACAGGTCACTAGCTGCACTGGCTTCCCCTGCTGACACCTGCACACACTCTCTGGAGCCGCCTCTGTTGGAGCTGCCCTTTGCCTCGGGGTCCTTTGCCACAGGGGCTGCCGGGCATGGGCTGCCCTGGGGTGTCGTCGAGGGTGTGATGCACCAATCAGGGCAGGAGGGCAGTGTGGGAGGATCAGGAAGTGGGGGAAGGGAGAGGAATCACCCGCCTAGTGCGCTCACTGTGCTATTAAGCACAGGTGGAAGAGATTTTTAAAGGGCACACAATGGCGAGGTCAGGGACTCTTACCTGGTCAGCAGCTCTCAGCTCGATGGATCGGACATCAGCTGCAGGCCGTACTATGGCCACAGATTGGTGAAGCGCTATGCACCAATCAGGACGGGAGGGCCGTGTGGGAGGAGGGCAGAGGGAGGATCAGGAAGCGGGGGGAGAGGGGAGAGGAACCACATGCAGAGTGCGCTCACCGTGCTAATAAGCACAGGTGGAAGCGATTTTTAAGGGGCACAAGATGGCGAGGTCAGGGCCTTTTACCTGGTCAGCAGCTCTTGGCCAGACAAGTGCCCATAGAAACACTTAAGATGTATAAGGGTGTAACCACACTGATGGGTGCCAGAAGGGTATCGCATGGGGGTTGTTCACCAAGAGGAAATCATTAAGAACTGCACTACCAGAGGTCCAGGCGGGACCTCAGTACAGAAAAAGAAAACACACAGAGAAGTGGTAGGCCAAGGACTAGGAGGCCCTGGCCTTCCATAAGGCATTTCCAGCATCACAATGGGCATGTTAATTAGGGCAGCCTGAGTCTCAGACTTAAACCCGAGTCTCTAAGCAAGTAGTGTCTTTTTAGCAGGGTTACCTCAGCAATAACCCTTCCTGAGGTGTCTGCAGAATCCATGACCACCTTTAGGATGTTTTTCGGAGACTGGTTAGCTATCAGTGGGGACTTTGAGGAGTTGTCAACAGATATGTTCCGTTATTGAATCCAGGTGCCTCGTTACCTCATCCCACGGTGTGGTGCTGTAGCTGGCAAGCAAAGTGGTATTGTTTGCTATTCCGGTGAGGTACGCAGCAGAAGTTGTAATACGCTTCCCTAGTGTTTATAGTCTTTTGCACTCCTTGTAGGGAGTTGCTTCAGAGGTTGAGATTGGAACACCAGCTCTCTTTCTGTTAGTCGTCACCACCAGAGAGTCCAGCTTTACATGGCCTCTAATGTAGAGGGGATCGGATGGAGAGGGCCTGAATGATTTCACCACCCGTGAATTGACTGGTAAGGGAGGCGGTAGACAGGGTCCGAGAGACCCTTGTCTTGATAGATTCCACGAGGGGTATAGCCTGGCTGGTGTTTTTTTTTCTCATTGAAGATATCCTCTACGAAGTCGGTTCCTGCAGGACTATTTTCCTCTATGTCTATACCAAAGTTTCCCTGTCTCTATGTGTCTAACACTCTTGACATCCTTGCCCCGGTCATGAAGAGCTGCCTGAAGCCTGCCAAAAAGTGCAATTCTTGGTATGACTCTGACCTGGCTGCCCTGAAACGCAAGTGCAGAGAAGCTGAACGGAAATGGGGAGCTTCAGATTCACCCTCTGGCAAACTGGCCTGTCACCTACTTCAAAGGCAATATAGACAGACACTTTCCTCTCTTAAAAAAAAGTCTACATTCAAGCCCACATCTCTGCACATGCCCAAACCTTTAAAAATCTGCAAGGAGCTGGCCAATCCTATGGCAGTATCTTCCTCTATCACACCCACCCAGGCCATCTGATCTGCTTGGCCTTGTTGTCTCATTTCACCACAAAAACTCACGACATTCTGTCCTCACTGATCTGCTCCCCTCCCTCTACCTCTCTCAGGCCCTCCTTGGCCACCCCTTCTCTACGCCGCTCCTCCTCTCCTCCCCTTTCTCCTGTCACAACTGATGGGGTTTCCAGAAAAGTCTGGTCTATGAAAGTCTCATCCAAACAGGTGTCTCCCTGTCCCTCCAGAACCATCAAGGACAACATTGACTTCTCGCTCCAGCCTTGACTGATCTCTGCAACCACTCCTTTGCCACTGGAGTTTTCCCCTCTCCTCTCAAGCACTTCCTTGTGCAACCCCTGCTCAAAAAGCCTTCTGCCTACGCCTCCATCCAGATAAACTATCGTGCAATTTCTATTATTCTTTTCCTGGGTAAACTCCTGGAGAAATTGGCCATCTCCCAACTAAACCTCCACATTGTATCTGTTGGCTGTCTTCATGACCATCAGTCTGGCTTCAGAGCAGCTAGAGGCACGGAAACTGCTCTCTGAACAATTGTGAACACTTGCTCTCTAACCTTGACTAACTACCTCTGTCCTCATCGACCCTTCTTCTGCCTTTAACATGGTGAACCACAACATCCTGATAACCAGTCTCCAAGATACCCTGAGCATCATGGATCAGGCTCTGGCGTGGCTATCCGCTTTCCTCTTGGACAGTCCTACCCAGGTTTAACTTGGGTCCTTCCTCTCTTCCATCAAACTCTACATGAGGTGTTCCCCAGGGATCTATCCTCTCGCCCTGGTTCTTCAATGTCCATCTGGCTCCCTTGGCCCGACTGATCTCTACCTTTTCCTCTAACTTTCACTGTTATGTGGATCACACACAGCTCTCTTTCAGGCTACCCTCTGCCGCCTCCTCCATGCTCATCCCTGACTGTCTCTGCTATTCAAGCATGGTGCACTTCTAATGAGCTCTGCCTATATGCCAGTAAGACCGAGATTCTTCTCATTGGGACCCCCCCCCCCCTGCTCCCGCCTTTCCCCTCTCTCTGGGTGGCCTCCCTTGGCCCTGCACCCTCACTTGAAGCATAAAACCTTTGGGTCATCTTCGACTCCACTCTCTCGTCCTCTTCACACATCACTGACGTCTCTAAAAAGTCCAATTTCCAACAGCACCTCCTCAGAGGTATTCTACCTTTTCTCACCTTCCCCCAAAAGCTCACCGTCTCCAGCGTCCTGGTTCTCTCAAGGATCGACTATTGCAACAGCCTCTTTCTCAATCTACTCAATTCAACCCTTTGCCCTCTGCAACTCATTCAAAACTGGGCTGCAAGACTTACCCTTAGCCTCAAGGCCAGGGAACGCATCTCTCCGGCTCTGAAATCCCTACACTGGCTCCCGGTGGCTATAAGGATCAAGTTGCCGACTCTCTGCATTGTCCACAAGGCATTCTGGGGCCGGGCCTGCACACTCTCTAACAATCTCTTTGTAAGTACCTTCCTTCCAGAGCCCACCACTTGTCTAACTCCAATTCTCTACGGGCGAGTCACTTCTCCAGGCAGCGATTGGGTGGTAGATCTCTTTCCTCTGCAGGTGACTCCCTCTGAATGGCCTCCCTGCCACTCTCCGCCTTGAGCCGAACCTCCTTAAGTTCCGGAAGCTCCACAATACCTTCCCTTTTCTCCTCTACCTTCTCGGTCTCTCCCCAGCTAAACTTTCCCCACCTTCCTTTTCTCTCTGCCTTCCCTCTGCCATCCCTCCCTTCTGCCGTTAGGTTGACTGGCTGCCTGGTGCTCCTCCGAGTTCATATTGGACACATGCGCCCCCCCCCCTCCACCGCTCAGTCCATAGCACTTGCCTCTGGGCCCTCCTGCACTGTCACCTGGCCTTTCATGCACTTCCTGGGGATGTTTACTTTGGAGACACTGCCTGAACTTATCCCAGGGCACTGTTCCACTGGGTGCACTTCTCCCCCTTCCCCTCCCCTGCACGTCTTGTCTGCACACTTGCATGATCTGAATGATATTAGGCCAAGTAAGATAGTTTGTCTTTTTCTACCCTGTTTTCCACCTCCTTGCCTTGTTGCGCCTTGAAACACTTGTGTTTAGGTGCATTATAAATAACCAATTAAAGTGTTGAGCTTCCTTCTTAAGTAGCTCATTGTAAAGTGGATTGTCAGCAATAGGAGAGGAATGACCGCTCTACTGCAGAGGGGTCAACAAAAATGAGATCTGGGTCGCCCTGGTCCTGTAAATAGGTGTCATCACCGGACTAGCTTGGATCACCCTGATCATCCACCCACATGTCCTGGACAGCCAGAGTGTACTGCAGGTCCCCCTGTTGGGGTCCTTGTGAGGGCTCCCCGGGCATGTAAATTGTCAGGTGTGTGGGCGGAGGAGGGTGGGTCGGACGAGAAGGTGCCACTGGAGGCTGCTCTACAGGCTTTGGAGGATGGGGCACCGTGTTCATAAAGTCCACAAAGAACTAAATATCTCCCATGGTGTCTTCAAATTGTGTTTGGGTCCAGGGGATTGCATAAAGGATAGTCTTTGGTACCTCAGGGGTAACCTTGAGGATTACAGGAGGTGCCTATGCAGGGAAGTCGGCTGTAGGTGTGTCCTTGGGGCTTTCCCTAGGGCGTTTCCTGTTGAGGGCAGAAGCCAGAGCTAATGGTTCCTCCTGATAGTGGTCTGGGGGACCAGTCTACTCCCTGTGGTGTCTTTCTATATGAGGAAAGGATTTGTGCTTTTTCTATATGAGGAATGGATTTGTGCTTTTTTGACGACTGTTTCGGCGTATCCGCCTCAGCCATCGAGAGTTGTTCTTGTGCGCCCTTCGGGGCGTCTGCATTATCAGCTTGTGGGAGACGCGTAGACTACCACAGCAGGCCTGCTCGGTGTCACGTCGGTGGGCCGAGAGGCGTTAATCGCTGGCGCGCAGCCCTCCATTGATGGCAGGCGGGTTTATGAGAGGTGGTGTGTGTGTATGCCGGTGTCGCCAGAGGCCTTCCTCATAGCAGCGCACTGCGACTGCCTTATGAGGCTGGGAACAGGCATGGGGAAACTGGGCAGTTCCATGGTAGTCTCTTCGAGCTCCGAATCGGAGTCTTCAGCCTTCGTGATCCGACTCGAACTCCGCTGACATGGCGTATGCCGCCCACTGTTTGGTTTGGCGCTCCTTCAGGGTCTTGGGCCTAAAGAGCTTGCACGAGGTGCTAAAGGATTCTGAGTGGTCACGTGAAAGGCAGTGGTTAAACATCCTGTGTATCCTTCCACAGGAAGTTTCTGTTGCACTTTGGGCAAAACTTAAAAGGAGTGCGCTCCATAGTAAAAATTGGACAGAGGCAGCGAGACAAAGGCAGTAGGGGCAGGAAATGGGGGTATGCATTCTCTAAACAAAGAAGGATCAGTCCCCCCACTGGTAAAACTGAAGCCAGGTGTAGGCCAATGCCCGTCGTCGGAAGAGACTTCTGTTTCAGAGGCTGGAATCAGTCTTCAAGATGCTCCAGGGATCAGCCGTCGAAGTGCACCCAAAGTAGCTCACTGCTAGGGACTCCTTGAAATGTAAATTCAGCCACAAGGTCGGAAAAAAATTATCTGAGGGATCTCGACGCATGAGGTTTCATGGGTACAGGGTATATCACACTAGGGATAGTATTACAGTCATGCCCAGTCAACGACCCTTTATGAACTTTGAAAACTTCATATGCAATACTTCACAACTTCCCCTAGATGTCAGCCTATGCAAAGCATGTGATTCTAAGCAGATCCACAAGCCTCAAAATAAATAGATGTGGTTATTCTAGTTGGCCTTGCACGTGCACCCTGGATTTGCAATTCTCCATGTATTAGCAGCTTTTTACACAGAAAATCATCTCTTTTCATGAAGACCTCATGGCAGTTTAACATTGTCAGGAAATACTTGCAAAGACTGACCGTAGCAAGATTTAAAAATAATGCAGATGTCGTGTGTTCTCTTAATGTGCTCTGAGATATTTAAAACTAAGAAAACGCACAGCATCCGGGACTGTGGACTGTCTTCCATACATGCAGTAACCAGGACAGACGTTGCATAGGCCATATTGCTCCAAGTGGTCTTGTAACTTGTACTAATTTATTAGGCAACATGGCCTGAGGGTGGAAGCCACGACCTTGCTTTGAAGCCAAGTAGAGTCAACCCAGATTAATGCATGGATGGGAGTCCCAGATATCTACTGCGTCACTGGCCATAGCCAATTTTTCATCCCAGTCACTGTAGTTGTAAAAATATCTATTTTTAAAAAACCTTTTCCTATAGATGCAGGTACAGAACTACAGATAACCTTGGCTATCTGTAGTCATTTTAAATATGGACTACAGATCGATCTGGCCACTTGACGTTTTATAGCGGCAAATATCAGAAAAACAGCCAAAAATAAAATATGCTTTCGTGCCCCACCCAAGAACCTCACCAAGTCACCCCCTCATCTGTGCCTCCACTCCACTCCACAGATGGGAGAAATGATGGTCCTGTGAGTTTTGCCATTCTATCGATGTAGAAACTCGACACCCTTTTTGGATCTAAGCAATGAAGCATCTTCTCTTTGGAAGGATGCAGAGGCAGATAAAAAGTAAGAAGCACAATTTTCTATGCCAAAAGAAATTCAGAGACCATCTTCAGTAAAAAGGGAGGGGAGTATGGTGGAGAGTTGCAGGAGGTCTCCCCCTGCATATAATCGTAAAGACCAGAAAAATAAACCTTTATTTATTTAAAAAAACATTCATTTGCTGGACTTTTTACTTGCATTTATCACACAGATCTTAGCCTTTTGCAGTCGCAACTTGCAACCCCTGATGCGTTAAATGAAGAAAGAATGAAAGCCCCACCGGTGTGGCAGAAGAGAATGGGTCAATATGCTTTGCTCTGCACCAGTGGCAAAACTTACTCAGCGTCTGCGGTTCAGACTCTTTGTTGCTAGGATTCTGGCCGAAAGCAACACCTCCATTACATCTTGCAGGAGGTCCCAATCATTGAAACTTTACCAAGCATGAAGATTCAGAGTCCTGATTTCTGGGTGAAGAATGTCAACTACCTCTTGCAGGTGCAGATCCTCCTTTTGGGGAAGACCAATTGGAGGAAAGATGGACAGGGCCAGAAGGTCCGGGTACTACATTCTCCTCACCCAATCTGGGGCAGTGAGGATCATGTGCTCCCCGAATTTCCTCAACCTCCTGACGACATGAGGAATGACAGACTGGAGGAAACTCGTACAGGAGTGGAAATTCCCATTCCACTACGAACGCGTCTCCCAGAGCTCTGCTCAGAATTAATTATGTGGAGCAGAACAGGTTGCACTTTCTTTTGACACTGTACGTGAACAGATCCACTTGAGGGGTTCCCCAAATGGCAAAGATCCCTTGAAGGACTTCCTGAGCTAGCTCCCACTCGTGAAAGACTGCTTTGCCTTCTCACAGCGTCTGCCGCAGTGTTCACCTCTCTGGCTAGGCAAACAGCCGAAAGATTCCTTCTTGCAGTGCCCGAAAACCAGGGTTGCACTGCCTCTGCAGTGTGGTAGTGACCATACACCACCTCTCTTGCTGAGGTAACGGCCACCATGTTGTCCATCATGAACATTCTTTCCCCATACAAAGAGCAGGAAGGCCATCAGCACTGATTGCCCTCGGGTCCAGAAGGTTGATGTGTAGTTTGCACTCCGATGGAGACCAGTGACTGCCGATTGCCAGATCGTTGGCATGAGCCTCCCCCCCAACCCCAACTTGAGAGGGTGGCGTCCATGACTACTGCCATCTATAGCCATGGTTGCCAAAAGGGTTCACCCTTAAACATGTTCTCCATGCAGGGCCATCACAGGAGATCCTTTGCGAGCTTCCTCGCGACCTGACTGTGACCAGTGGGATCTGAGCGCCCATTGAAGAGACTTCATTCTCAGACGCGCCTCTGGCACCAGAAAAATGCAGGCTGCCATATGAGACGAAGCAACCTTAGAAAGTCAAAGGCCAGCAGATGTTGGGCGTTTTGAAAATGTGTGTCTATTTGCTGAATAGGGTGAAACCAAACATCGGATGGCGAGACTTTCCCCAGAGGAAGCATCCAGGACAACTCCAATTAATTGAAGCTTCTGAGAAGGTATCATGTGGGACTTCTTGAAATTCAGGGAGAAATCATTTTGTGGAGAGTGGGAGGTGATACTGAGATGTTCACAGACCTGTTTGGGAGAACAGGCCCTGATCAGCCAAGATTTGCTTCCACTACCACCATCAACTTGGTGAAAACCCTTGGGGTGTAGGTGAGCCTGAAAGGCAGAAACTGAAATTGATAATGATAACTGCCAATGGCAAACCTCAGGTACTTCCTGTGCTTGTGATGAACAGGCACATGAAAGTAAATATCCTGAAGGTCCAAGGATACCATCCAATCCTCGAAAGATCGCTGTGACTGCCCATCTTTATGCAGAGGCCCTACTGGTCTTTCAGCCTTGAAAAAGACCCTTGTGTCGAAACAAGTCTAAGCTTAAGTGTGTCAATAAATACAAAGTGATGAGGTTTTTTCATTTATTCTTAAGAGTCCAATCTAAATTACACAGTAAACAATAAGATCTGAGCCAGTGCCCGGGTGACTTGGTTCTTAACCAAACCCACTCTAAACCTCGCCAAGATGCAAGAGTATCATCCTTCAAGAACCCCTCACCAGCAGCAGGATCTACTAACTTATTACAATGATCAGCGCAGTGATCTGCCCAGTCTAGGGCTTTACCCAACTCATACAATCCTGGAGCTGGGGGACCTGAGGGATCTGAGAAAAGTGACCATATTATTCTTGTCCTTCCTGAGGAACTTGTTCAAGCGTTTCAAGTCCAAGATGGGCAGCAGTCAAGCGTCCTTCTAGGGTATTAAGAAGGGGAGTACCAACACGGATTCCTCCGAGTTATAGGCATTGGCTCTATAGCGCCCTACTGCAGCAGGTTGCTAATCTCCTGCAAAAAGTGCAAATCCGGATCCTTGAAGGGCAGACTCACTGGTGGACAATCGGGAGGCCTTCTCAAGAAAGCAAGGCAGTAACCTTGGGCTACAGTTTGCATGGCCCAATGATCGGAAGTAATGGCCAGTCATTTTTCCAGATACTGAGATAGCCTGCCCCACCCCCACGGTTCTATGTAATAATGTCGCCACAAAAATCTCGCCATGCAAAAATATTGCCGAAAAATTGCCGTTTTTTGTGGCAACATTATTGCATGGAACATGCGGGGGACACCCGCGCAACCCCCAAACTTTAAAAACCAAAAAAATGTATTTTTTTACATTTTTTTTGCCCCTCTCCCCATATATATGGTCACCCAAATAATATCACGCCACGACATTTTCCCAGCAATATTATTTACGGCGACCATATATATGGGGATATTATTACCTGATACACACACCACCCCGACCCCCCCCCCGCCACTAGGGTCCTGTGGACCAGGGCCTCGGATGATTTTGGTGCAGAGGTGGTGGCTGCTGAGGGCTAGAAGGTTGCAGCTGCTTCGGTGGACTTACCATCTCGTCCAGCACAAGTTAATCTCTGACCCCCCCCCCCCCTGTCCTTCCAACCGATGAAAAATAGCAAAAGGAACATCACCTCCAACTTTGAGAAGCAGTGTGGGTCTGTTGTGGCTGTTGAATAGCTGCACCTAGCAATTTTGCCACTGCTTTTGAGGACCAAAACTTTTCTTAGCTTTCATCAGCCTTGGAGCCCAAAAAGGGGAGCCGTCGAAAGGCATGTTTAATATCCTTGCATGGACATCTGGCGTAACCAGACAAATTTGAGAGATACCGTACTGGCTGCCATTGCTAGGCAATCCAATCCAGACTGGAACAACTAGCACATTGCGGCCTTGCCATCCTTAACAATACTCAAAAATCATTCCCTTTTTTCCCCATCAGGGATGTGTTCAGCAGCCATAGCCGCCACTTCCCACAACATGATTGAATTTGGCTGATGCACACGTGGCATTCATGATTTGAATGCCATACTGCTGGATGAGAAAAGTCTTAGCTAGGGTATCGAACCTGTTATCGTCTCCAGCAAGTAGAATTGTAGGGTGCTCTTGATGAAGTGGCAGCCTGCATCACCAGACTCTGTGGACTGATTTTGATAAGAACTCCGGATCTACACTCCAAGGCCTGCATTTCCTAGTAAAATCTTTATTAACCGCAGGATTTGTATCGAGATTTTCCTAACTTGCCATGAGACTGCTCTTCAGAGCAGTATGGAAAGGGAGAACAGGGTCTTTAGGATGGCCAATGTTGAGATTATCTGTGATTTCAACCTGTTCATAGACCACAGGTGGCCTTCCCCAGCCCAGATATTCAGTCACTTTGCCCAGGACTGCCCTATAGGAAGCATCTGCATGTGCAGAAGCCTCTGGGCTGGAAAATTCAACCACTGGGGAGGTATATAGCCCACTAGCATCTCTTCATTAGTTTACCAGATGCTGCATCCTAGACTCGACAGAAATGAAGGCTTCAAGAACATAGCGAGTTCCAAATTCCAGGCCAAAAGGGAAAGTGTCTTGATCAGCGACTTTCTCCTCCTCAAAAATTGAAGACAGACTTGAAAATGTCTGTTGAAGGCATAGGTTTGAAAACCTTTGGCACCTCCATCGAAAACGCTGACGGCTTTGACAATGGTTTTGACGTTGAGGAACTCAACGGAAGCACCATCGAATGGGTGGAGGTGTGAGGGTTAACCTTTGGCTTATATCAAGACCGAGTTCTCCAGAGTGTCTTGAGGGAGCTTAGGTTTCTTGCCCGAGGGTGAACAGGCAGCAACGTTTGCAGACTCCTTGGCTTTACAAAGCTTAATGGGGTTGGATGCCTTCCTCAACATTTTCGAAGGGGCGGGAGAAGCCGCCTTCTCAAAAACCTTAATCTGGAGGCCAAATGTCCTCCCATTCAGCTTTGGTAGCAGACTTGACAGGGAAACTCAGTCTGCGGTCAGGCGAGTAGTAGTAAGAAGAGCACAAGCAATGGTGGGTTTTTTGCGGGAGGCTGAAGAAGAATGGCGGGAACTACTTCTAGATCGGGAGCGCTTGGAGTGTTTGAAGCACTTGCAAAGAGGCAAAACGCCCCTCAAACTTCTCTCATCTGAAGACTACCACTTGGAGGGAGTGGTCGAAAAGGATATCTAAGGGGGCATATCCAGGACGAGCTTCCCCTTCCTTTCCTTAAAGACCTTTCCCATCAGACTGACGGGAACCACAGTCATCGACCTTATGGTCGATTCCTAGGCAAAGGGAACTATGGTGAGGGTCAGTGATAAACATTTTCAACCCACAATCTGCACACCTTTTGAAGCCTGTTTTTGGAGTAGACATTTTCGATGTCATACTCTAGAGCGGACAGAGGGTGAGGGACACGAGACACATGGCACCCTCTGCTGTGACAATGTGTTCTGAAGCAGCAGACACTGTATGGGAATACACCAAAGATGAGGAATACATGGGAGGACAATCCATTTGAAAGAAGATTAATAGAAGGTAATGCTCGTCTTCCGAGGCTTGTGGATTTGCTTAGAATTACATGCTTTGCATAGACTAACAAGCAGTACCTGATGAAGATGCTGGGTGAACAAACAAGTTTTAATACTGCCTGTCCCACCTATGGACCATTTCTTGCTTGTGAGTCAACAATAGTGTTGTGTGAAAGTGTGTTCTCAACTCCAGGTTTCTGCTTTACAAATAGATTCAAGTGGCACATTAGTGATGAAGGTCATTGTAGCACTTGTACTACATGTAGAATGGGCCCAGAGTGTTTCACTTCAGGCGCTAAAACACTGTTGAATGCACCTCATGATGCATTTAGCAATAGTAGCCACCTTAGAGACTGGTTCCCTTTCTCTTCTGGCTGCCTGCGATACAAAGAAGTGATCAGTATGGCGCAATAAAAAGTCTGATAGTTGTCCTCAGTTACTTTTTCATGTCAAGTTAGTTCATGGCTGTTCTGCGCACATCCAGTGCATGAAGAGCTTGTTCCCCTGTAGTTCTATTGATTGATATGAAAATTAGATGGGTATCTTGGGGGAAAACGTGGGTGTGTTCTTAGGAAAACCTTATTTGTTGTCATGCTGTGACAAATGGCTCAGTTACTGATAAAGCTTACAGCTCACTAATTCTGAGAATGTATGGGATAGCTACAAGGAAAGCAACCTTATAAGTGAGGTATTTTAAGGATGACTTACGCATTGACACGAAAAGAAGAGTTTGCTTAGCACAACATTCACATAAACTGGTTGAAGGTTAGCTACCAGTGGGTGTAAATGTTTAATTCCTTCTATAAAGGCTTCGATTACTGTTATTCTACACCAGAAGACTGTTTTGAGATGTGTACGTTGACGGTGCTGCCAGATGAAGTTTTAAAGAATTAAATACTAGACCCAAGTCAAGTAAATGAAGGAGGTAATAAAGAATACATAAGAAGGTGAGCAGTCAATAGGATTGTTTTTAGACTTTCTACACCACATGAAAAATGCTTCCAATTTGTTAAAGTAGCAACGCCTAGTGTTGGGTTTGCAATCCTTGAAGATTTCCATGCATTTGTTGTGTACATTGAGGTGACCAAACTAGGACTTCAGGAGAAAAGCTGCTAGGTTGGGTGAAGGACTGAGGATGTACGATCTGTTCTGGACCCTGTGTTAATAGGTTGTGAGTGGGTGCAATACTTATCGGTGGGCATAGCGACAATCTGAGAAGAGTACCACCATGTTTGGCATGCCCTCATTGGTGCAATGAACATCATTGTTAATTGTTCCAGGTTCATAGTGCGCACCACCTTGCGTAAGAGGGGGGGGGCTTGAGGAGGTGGCAGAAAGTATAAGCAAACACCCTAGACCAACTGATCCATAGGGATCCCTTCTGCAGTACCTGAATGCGTATATTTTGCCTTTGAAAAGGTCCATTAAGGGATGACCCCACTGAATGAGAACGCGTTTGTGTTTAACTCATGCTTGTGCTCTGCCAAGACTGCCCGCTAGACAGTGGTGTTCCCCTGTTAGGTAAGATTTTCATGTTTATGATAAAATCTTCCTGACCTGTGTCAACCCTAGAACTTTTGCTTGGTGATTATTTTTCCTTGTCCCAAGGCTTGTGGGAATCTTTTTCCCTCTCACCTAGTCTTCTACTCTTTTGGGTGACCTTTTCATGTCTCTGCATATTGTGTGTTTTGATTTATAATTCCTTATAACTTTTGGGCTTGCCCCTTTGGGCTTCCCTTTTTATTTTCTCTTATTACCTCTTGGCTGAACTACTGTTCCCCAGAAGTAAAGTGGGATTTCCATCCTGTTTACATTTTATGTAGTGAGCCTTATGTGGAGTGTTGGGGAGATACCAGGTAAGTGAGAAAGGGGAGACAGTGTAACATGTGTTACAATTACAAGTTATCTTGAATGGCTGGTGGCAGTGAAACTGCTTTCATGACTTTTAGCCATTATTACTCCAAAGCTCTCAAATCAGCTGTAGTAGCGCAAAGGAGGACCACCATTCTGCTAGAATGGTGGGCTCCCTTTTTCACCATTTCTCATTTGCTTGTTCTTTCTTGGGTCTTCTTCCGCCATCCAAGGTGGAAAAGACCCTGGTTGTAGTTTTGCCTTCGGCGGGAATCCTTTGTATTCCCAGACATGGCTCCAGTGTGTCTGAGAAGGCATGAAGCGAGGGATGAGTCCAAAACTCTGCAGCCCTTTGTCTTTCACCTTGCCTGAAAGGAACCAGTTCCCACTGGGGAGCTGGCTGTCCTGATTGGACAGCCAGGCTGACCCTTTCTGTAAACTGCACAGTGTGTTTGTAGAAGTTGTGGAAGATGAAGAAACGACGACTGTAACCATTTCCAGCAACTGGAGAGCCTGCTGTGTACCTGGAGTATGACGCAACCCTTCCTTCCAATCAACTTGGGGGTCCCGAATGCAACAACCACTACCAAGAGGCTGGTGAGATCCACCAGTCTCGAAAAGGCATGCAAAACGACCGATTCCTCAACATGCTGGGACCCGGTGGTCTGCAAACCGCCAATACCAGGGAACCTCTAGCCTGAGTGCAGCGCAACACCTTGCAAAGTCTGATTTCATCCAAAACTTTGGTGGACTCCTGCTGGGCCTCCAGAGACACGATTCAAATCCTTGAAATCCCCTCCCCAGAGTGCAGGACCAGATTAGGGAAGAGAATCTGACGAGCGATATTAGTTCATCAGGTACCTCTAAAAGGGTGCCAAATGCACAGTTTCGCGAGAAGCTGAGAAGAATCCTTTGTTGGAAGCCTCCCCAGTTCACCGCTGCCAGTTTTCCTTCAGTATCCATTTCTGTAGTCTCCAGACCAAGAACCAGATCCTGTGCTGCTGCATCCTGAAAGCATCCACCCAGAAGCTCTTTTCTGCTGAGGCACTCTGTTGACTTGGGGAATACTTACCAAAAATCTTGTGTGAATCCTGTGAAGTTGAGTGGGTGATGTGTGATTGGGATTTTTACAATACCATTCGCCCAGGCCTAATGCTGGAACGCAGATAGGGAGCCTTCTTTGAAGTTCCTAACCACTTTTCAGCTATCTCTAAAGTAAAACGTACTTGTCTCAAGAGATATCCTCTGGAAATCTGACTTACCTGCAACTGAAACCTTTCCTGACCTGCCTACAGCTGGCTCCCAGACCACTACGGTCCCTCTTCTGCCACTGAGAAGACACATGCTCTAGAATAGGGAAGGACTTTGACGAGGCTTCTGTCTTGAAATCTGTAGCAAGTGTTGAAAATACTTACGTGTAAATGAGTTGAGTAACTGGTTCTGTAATAGAATAAGTTACAAATTGTTTAAAAGTTAATACTTAACTAAGTTGCTTATTGCTCCTTAGGAACGTGTAGGCATTATTTTACTAGCTTTGAATTGTGTTTTAATCTTCTAAAAAGTAAGAGAGTTTGTAGTGTTTCTAAAGGGGGTAAGTGCAAAAGCCTTCCAAGAGAATGTACCCACCATGATTAGCTGTGTACTATTCTAAATGTGTGTGACTGGGTTTCGATTTACCCGATCTGCTTTAGTGCATTCCTAAAACAGTCTGGGACTTCATTGACTGAGTTGCTTGTAGCCCCTCTTAAAAGTATAGGAGTTCTTTCTTAACTACGAATTGCTAGATGCCATGTTTAAAAGTATAATTGGTTTTATACTTAACTTGAAATACCAGGTGTCTTAAAGTGTATATTTGGGTTATGCTTTCCCTGAACTGCTTCTAAAATAGTCATAACGTTCTTACTTTGCTTAGAATTGGATCCTTCACTTCTGAAAAGCATCCTTGTTATGACTAGCTATTAGGTAGCGGATAGATCATTTACCAATAGGTTATACTGACCTTGAATAGCTTTTGCCCTTCTTACACTGTAACTGGGTTTTGCTTTCACCGAATTGCTTACTGCCCTTTTAAAATAGTTTACTGAGTTAATACTTGTCTTTGGGTTGCTCATAGCCCCCTCCAGAAAGTATATGAGTATTTTACTAGATCTGAACTGTGTTTTTAAAAGTAATACTGGTAGTCTAACTATATCCATTCTTGATAGAACAAATGTACGTATGTTGCAAGAGAGCCTTGTAACAGTGTTGGCCTAATTAAGTGCGTCTACAACTGAATAACACAGTATATTCTGACCAGTAGGGTGAATAAGTTATTGTAATCTAAAACGTAACTAACCTGGTCTTACCCCCCCCAAAATAGCATAATAATAATCATATTATTGTATTATAATAATAAGCATATTACCTTTCTCAATGTATAACTAGATTTGACTCACCTTGAACTGCTGAACGCTAATAAGGGTATACACTGGTTCGAAAGCCATAGGTATTGTGTTGGTTTTATACAATTGTGTTTTTAACTCACGTGAATAGTACTTACTTCCACAAGATTAATCTTGGCCTACTGTATTTATAATAAGATTTTTACAATACTTAGTGTACCAGTGTTTCTTTGAACTATATGCATGTTACAATTTCTTTGTGCTGACCTACACCCCTCTGTCCCTCCTATAATAAGTCTGGCTGCTCTGTCCATGCTACCCACATTCTCAGGTGACACATCCTTACACTAAGATGGGAGTTTGTTTACTGCCTCAACTATGGTTTTATGAAGCCCTTAGTTGGACCTTTGAAAAACTGTCCTAACACCATGAACATGTTGAGGTTGGAGGTGCATTGTCCTTTCAAGACACCATTTCCAAATTCTTGGGAGTTATTTTGGACAGTGTTTTCCTCCCTATTTGTTGATGTAAAATATGGCTAATGTACCATCTGTTGCAATCGTCACCTTCAGATGTTGTACTGACCTCCTAGCTGTAAATAGGGCCCCATACGCTTTCCAGTGTTTATGTGCTTGTCCATTAGCTGGAATGACCATGTTCCCCTTAGCTGTGAGGAAGGTAATGGGCACCCTAACAGGCGAGAGATGACTGTTGTGATTGTTAGAAGATTTGGCAGGTTGGCAAAAGGTTTTCCTTTTAACATGTTCACTTTTGTCCACCATCTTAGAATCAATAACCGTGTGTGTAAAACCTCCACTAGATTGTCCCAATCCCCCTGTTTGAGGCCACTTTCGCTAACCAATCGTGTACTTGACGCATATTTAGTCTGCCGTGCGGTACAAATAATAAGTTAATCACTGTAGTGACTAGTCCCCTTTCCTCCATACTGCATGGACGGAACCTTTTTAAAAAAAAAAGAAAAAACAAACATCTTACCCTTTAAATATAGTGGCGCGTGGGGCTGCGGCACTGGGAGCATGTGCTGCCCTGACTCCGCCCTCCAGCGCCACACCTCAGTCCCCATAGACGCGTCGCCGACAAAAGTTTAACATTGCCTAATAACACTGGTTTTATTAGGGGGGGGGATGGGACGTATGGAGAAAAGGGGACTACGTTAGTCACTACGGTGAGTAACTTACAATTACTCTTACGTCCTGTCCCCTTTCCTCCATACTGCATGGGCGATTACAACTGAGTGTAGCACCAGGGTGGAAACGAGACCCTGCTTAAGCAAACAGGTTTCTGAGAACCGCCTGTCCGAAAGCCACATCTGATCTAGAGCTGGCATCCAAACAGTAATGGTTGCAGAAATCTGAAGGTGTGGACCAGGTGGCCGGCCTGCTTATGACTTGCCACGGAACCTGCAGTTGGAACGCGATGGCCGTGGCCTTGGCTCTGACCGCATGGGCATGTCCGTTAAGCAGGAGTGGCTTATGCTGCCCCTCATATGCTTCTGTGATGGCCGAGACCATCCATCGTGCTATAGAGGCCTTGGATGCCTGATACATAGGCTTTGACCCGCCGAAAGTGACAAACAGTGCGTCCGACTTGCGGAAGTCCTTGGTGTCGCCCAAGTAGAATTTTAGAGCATGCCCGACATTGAGGCAGTGCAGAACCCTCTGAGCCTCATCCTTAGGTTCGGCATAGAACATAGGCAGCACCATTTCCTCTTTTAAATGAAAAGCGGAGATTACCATAGGTAGGAATGCTGGGTGTGTCTGCAGGACCTTGTGAAACGTAGTATAGGGTTCTGAGGCGACTAGCGTCTGGATTTCGCTGACTCTGCGAGCAGAGGTGAGGCCAACTAGCAAGGCCGTCTTAATGGTGACCAGCCTGATGTCCGCAGACATCAGCTCAAGCGGTTTGTGCGCCAACACTACATTGAGATCCCACACGGGGTGTGGCCTCTTGATGGGCGGGTAGAGTCTGGCGAGGCCCGTCAAATGCCTCTTGACTATCTGGTTGGCAGAGGAAAAGACCTCTTCCTCTGAGTTTCTGTAGGCTCCTATGGCTGCCAAATAAATGCAGCATGTATCCACCTGCACGCCCGAGTGGGCAAGGTGCACCGAGAAGGAGAGCATGTCGTCCAACGTACATGCAAGGGGATCGATCTCCTTAGCGTCTGCCCAGTGACAGAACCTGAGGCTAATTTGCTAGTGAGGGCTAATTTCGGATGTGTGGGATGGATGACCCTGCCCCCCTGTTGCACCAGCAGATGTGCTGGGCCCGTCGGAAGGTGAATGGGTGGTCTCTCTGAGAGGCTGAGCAACTCCCATGGCCTCACTGGCCACCATGGAGCCATCAGAATGACGCTGAGGTGACAAAACTACTTGATCTTGCATATCACCCTGTGGATCAGCGGGGTGGGCGGGAAGGCGTATGCAGTCGTGCCGCTCCACTGAATCTGAAATGCATTGCCCAGGGAGCCGCGGCCCTGTCCCTGCCAGGATGCGAACTGTTGGCACTTCTTGTTGTCCCAAGAGGCAAAGAGGTTCACCTGGGGGTGTCCCCATCTGCTGAAGATCTCTCGCAGCACCTGGTCGTTCAATTGCCACTCGTAATTGTCCGCTCCCAGCATGCTGAGCCTTTCCGCCTCCAGGTTGGATTCCCCTGGAAGGTGGTTGGCCGTGAGGTGGACCTTGTTCTTCAGGGCCCATTCCCACATGCTGACCGCCAATCTGCACAGTTAAGGGGATCTGGTCCCTCCCTGCTTGATGACATAGAACATGTTGGTCGAGTTGTCTGAATGAGGATGACCTTGCCCCCAATGACCGGAAGGCAGGCTCTGAGCGTTAGCCAGATGGCCTTTAGTTCCAGCCAATTGATATGGTACTCCTGTCGGGTGCAGGTTCCATGGACGCTGTGGTTGTCCAGTGTGGCGCCCCATCCCTCGAGGGAGGAGTCTGTAGTGATGGTGACCTGCGCGGTAGGCTGCCGGCAGGGCTTGCAACTTCACAGGTTGCAGTCCCTACACCACGTGAGGTCAGGGTGAAGTGAAGGAGGAACGTTGATCATCTCTGCCTGAGAGCCCTGCTCCCGATTCCATGATGCTGCGAAGTGCAGCTGTATCCTGCTCAACCAGAGTCTGGTGTGGGGAACGGCCAGTACCACCAGGCTGATGTCACTTCTCAGCTGCGGAAGTGAGTGGTGGCCAGCCCGATGGCTGTAATCTTGTCCTCCAAGGGAAAAATTCTCTCGGAGCACGTGTCCCAGATGAGCACCAGGAAGGTCAGTCCCTGCGTAGGCTGCAGCTGGGACTTTGAGTTTGAGCGAAAAGCCAACATCGTGGAGTGTGTTCATGAGAGCTTGTGAAGTGTGGTACACCGCTTCCGGAGATGTAGCCCTGACTAGCGAGTCATCGAGGTACGGGTAGGTGGTGGCCCTGTGGAGGGCCGCCACTGTATTCATAAGCCTGGCAAAGACCCTGGGGGCAGAGTTGAGGCCGGAGGGGAGCACCTTGTATTGGAAATGGTGGCCCATGATTCTGAATTGTAGAAAAGAACGAAGGGGCTGCCAAATCAGGATGTGTAGGTGCGCGTCCTTCAGATCTAGGGAGCACATACAGTCTCTGTTACACAAGGTCTCTGCTATGAGCGCTGGCATAACCATCTTGAATTTTTGCACAGCTAGGGATAATTTGAGGGTGGATAGGTCCAACAACTCTGCCTGCCTGGTTCTTTTTCTGAATGGCGAAAATCCTGCAGTAGGAGCCTAAGCCTCGCTCGGAGGCCGGGACTTCCTCCACTGCCCGGATCTCAACGAGGGACTGGATCTCCACCAGAAGAGTTGCTGTCTCAATCAGTGGGAGTGGAGGGAAGGATGGAGGAGAGGAAGGGATAGGTAGGCGGTACCCTGTGGATACTAAAGAGGATCCAGGGGTCCGTAAAATTCTGGTGCCAGAACTGTGCATGGAGGGCAAACCTGCCCACCACCGGAGACAAGTGGACCCGGAGGGGTGTGTCATGCCTTCTTTCCCTCTGAGGCTGTTCAGGAGGAGGGGGACTGGAAAAAGCCCTTAGTACCCCCCCCCCCCCCCCCAAACTCCTTTTCTGTTGCTTGCGCCGATGTTGAATCGGCAAATGGTCCGGCTGCCGGGACCTCCGCTCCTGGAAGCCACGCAACCCTCTGTATGTACGCCCCTTGTCTGAGCGCTGCTGTGACTGGGTGTACTCCTTGGGCGTGCCCTTTTTGAGGATAAAGACTTCACTGTTTGCAAGCTGTTTTTATTTTTATCTAGCTCTTCGTTCGTGGTGATGTGAAAGAAGTCACCCCCCTCGAAAGGCAGGTCCAAGATGCATTCCTGGACATCCGGGTTAAATTTAGTAGCACAGAGCCAGGCCGCCCTCCTGTCCGTGGCTATACAAATGGCCCGGCCAGAGGCGTCAATGTGGGCCACGATGGACTCCATGATGTCTTGTGCCACCATTTTAGCCACTGCCAGTCCTGCCTTGAAACGTGAATGGCTCTGAGCCAGACGTTCTGGTAGGAAGTCAGCTATTTCCTGCCAAAGCCTCTGGTTAATGGCTGCCAGCATGGCATTCAACGCTGTCTTGACGAAGATGCAGCAAAGCAGAGGAATACAGCTTTTTCCGGTGCGCCTCCAAGATCATCTTCTCCTCCTTGCCTAGCAGCACTGCTGAAGAAGAGGCCGAGGACGACTGAGGCTTGGAGTAGAGTGATGCCCCAGCAATCACCGAAGAGTGTGGCTGATGATGGGCCGACAGCAAGAGTGTATCCCCCTCCATTTGCCTGTACTTGCCGTCCAGGTGTCAATCGATCGGCTGGACGAGTGGGGCTTGAGCCACCCCTTTTTGGCGCAGGGTGTAGCGTGAGGACCTTGGCGAGCACCCCCTCTGGCTGCTCAACCTCAGGTTCAGGAAGGCCCAAGTACTCTGCCAACCCTGCAAGACGTTCGTGGAAGGCCTTGGCTGATGAGGGTGTGTCAGGGTGGTCCTACTCGTCTGTGTCCACCTGGAGGTCCGGAGGTACCGGCACCGGTGGAGGAGAGCTGGGAGCCGAAGGCTGCAGTGTGGGGACCGGAACCGGAGGCTGTTCCGGAGGCTGGTACTGAACCGCCTGCATTATTGGCTGGGGGGCCGGAGCGGGATGCACTGGGGCCTGCGGTGCTGGAGCCATGGGAGGAATGGCTATGGGCGCGGCCGGCGGGAGCAAGTCCCTGATGGCATCCCTGAAGATGGCACCCATTTTTCATGAGCCTGAAGAACCTTTCAAAGTATCTTTCCTCGCAGGACGGAGGGGTGGTAGGTGATAATGACTGGGTAGCGGGCGACTGCAGAGCCGTTGCCTGCCCTGGCTATATGGACACAGCGGGAACCTGCCCAGCTCAAATGATGGATCTGTAGAAGGTCACATGCCTGGTTGACACCAGTCCCATTTTGACACTCGTTCCTCCACCTGCTCCCTACCATGGTGTGGTATGGGACTGGTCCCCATATCGTCTAGCGCGGTGGCCATCTTGTCGAGCTGCCTTCCACGTACCGATGTCGTGTTGCTTGGCTCTCTGGGCCCAGCCTCGTCCAGGATCCTTGAGTGTGGATCATGAGGCCTACCCTGTGTTTCAGGTCGAGACCTGGTAGGCATTTCGCCCTTGGCAGAGTTGCCGGTAGTGTTGCGTATAGGCGCACACTCTGACATATTGCCGGTACAAGGGCATAGCCCCTCGGTTGAACACCCGGTAAAAGGAACTTCTGGTCCCTCAGCGCTGTCACCGGGAGGATCGGTTGATGGCCAGTAGCTGGACTACCCTCTGCGTTCGTGCTGGTATGAGAACCTGAGAGGTTCCTCACGCTCGGGCGAGTCCTTGGTAAGGAGTCTCCCTTGCGCGGTGCGCTAGAAAAGAGCGGCCCTACGTTGGGCCTCGATCAATTAAATTCTTTAGGTCCTCTGGAGACGACCTCTGATAGAGCTCCCTCCACCTAGCCAGTCTGTGCTCCAGAGTCCTCGAGGAAAGTGTGCTGCACGCAGTACAACCTTGCCAGCCGTGGTCAGGACAAGGCAGCAGAGGCAAAGGGCAGGGGGGTCTGACATAGGACAGAACCCTTCGCAGACTGGACACCTGTTGAAGTCGACATGCACCAGGGAGGAGCGCGAGGACCAACTACCTAAATGTAAAAGACAAAGACAGAAGTATCCGTGCGTGAAATTACATGGCCGAAGCCAAACCCAGGAACGCTGGTGAATTCGGCTTCTCCCGTCGATGCGGAAAAGGGGACTGGGGTGTTGCACCGGAGGGCGGAGTCAGGGCAGCACATTCTCCCAGGGCCGCACCCCCACGCGCCTCCAAATTTAAAGAGGAAGAAGGATTTTTCTGGTGAAAAAGGTTCGGTCTCTCGTCGCTAAGAAGGGACTCCCATGCAGTATGGAGGAAAGGGGACGGGACGTAAGAGTATGAAGATGTAAAATGCCACCATGCAGAGCAAGCGCATGACTGGTCTGACTTATTTGTCGACTGGCCACCTAACGGGATGAGTTGTAGTCGGTTTTGAACCTACTCGTTCGAGAGGAAAGACTAGTGCCGACCTTCTGTTAAAGGACCCTAAAAAAAATAAAAAAAAATAAAAAAAAAAAATCAAATAAAAGATTTCTGGCTGGGTACGAGCCAGGATTTATTTTTGTTGATTGAAAACCCAGTCTGCGCAGGAGCCAGATGGTAGTTTGAGTTTTCTTGCAGTATACTGCTGGATTATCCCCCCGTTATTAACCCCTCCTCCAGATAAAGGTACACTGTAATGCCCTCCCTGAGGTGGTGTGCTGCGACTACTGCTAGGACTTATGACCACCCTGAATTGATAATGAACTGACCTACTTTGAATCTTAGGTACTTTCGATGTGCGGGGAGCATTAAAATATGCATCTTTACTATTCAATGTTGCCAGAAAGTTGCGCTCAGATTAGAGGAATGACTTCTTGTGACCTTGTCATTCTGAACTTTTGCTGATCTTTGACCACAAATGGCCTGTTTGTTTTGTCTTTCTTAGTAACAAGGAAGACAAGAGAATAAATACCACTGTTTACCTGCGTTAACGGACTTTCACTATTGCACCTTGTTCAAGTAATGACTGAATTTATGCTGTTGGAAGCTGTAGATCTGGCAGCATTATTCTGTTCCCTGGGAGTAGATAAAGTGGTTTTTCGATGTATTCTATACATTACCCCTGCCAAGGTGGCCAAGACCAACTTGACTCACTTACGGCCTCCCATGAGTGGGTATATGATGTTAACCGACCTTTCTAAAGGGGTAACACGGGAGGGAACGTGAACCAGGGTATCATTGTTGACAGAGGCTGCTCCTCTTAGCAATTGACCTCTTCCACAGCTTCTCTCCAGTCTAAACTGCCTCTGGAAACATGATGGGGTAGGGCTCCATTGGTTTTGGTTTGAAAACTAAGTACTTGTGCTTGGTGTAAAGGTTGACCGCTGTTGGTCCTGAATAACTTTAGGATCAAAAAATGTCAACTGTCTTGAAATTTCCTTGGCGGAAAGGGTATATCCAGAGATATGGCCGATTAGAAGGCTTCATCAACAGCTCTTCCCAAAAGAACATTTTCCTCAACTGTCATGTTGTGGAGAGTGGCCAGAGCTACTGGTCTGAACACTGACCTCGCAACCAAGCATGTCTTTTGACAAGCCTACCCCAACACTGCCACCTACCTTCCTGGACATCCAGCCCATGAAGCGGGTGTCAGAGGCTTTTGCTTCCACCTTCTCCCCACCCCCTCTTCCTCTAGCTGACTCGCACCCTGACACAGCCCTGTCTTCTCTCTATACTTCTATTTCTGATACTCTTGATGTTCTTGCCCCTGTCATGAGGATCCGCCTGAAGTCTAAAGCCAAGTGCAATTCCTGGTATGACCTAGCTACACTTAAACGTAGATGTAGGGCGGCTGAGAGAAAATGGAGGGATTCCTGCTCATCCTCTGACAAACTGGCCTGTCGCCTTCTCCAAAGGCAATACCGTCTCTATGTCCGTACCAAGAAGAGAGTCCACATTCAAGCCTGTGTCTCTGCGGCATCTAACAGCTCGGTTGAACTCTTTAAAATTTGTAAGGAGCTGGCCAACCCTGCTGCAGTCTCTACCCCACCCCTTGTCTCTCAGGCTCTTTGCAATGCCCTGGCCTCACACTATCTCAAAAACCCAGGACATCCTGTCTACACTCTCCTCCACCCCCTCTCCTCTCCCCTCTCCTCTCCCCTCTCCTCTCCCCTCTCCTCTCCTTCGGTACTCACTGACCCTCCTCCAGCCACTCCCCGACCCTCCTTCTCTTCCTTTCCTCTCTTCTCCCCTGATGAGGTCGCTAGACAAGTCCGATCTATGAAAGCCTCGTCAAAACAGGTTCATCCCTGTTCCTCGAAAACTCTCAAGGACCACATTGATACCCTCGCTCCGACCCTTGCCGACTTCTGCAACCACTCCTTTGCCTCAGGATCCTTCCGCTCCCCTCTTAAGCACTCCCTTGTGCATCCTCTCAAGAAACCCAGCGCGGATCCCTCTTGTCCGGCCAACTATCGCCCAATTTCCATTACCCCCTTCTTAAGCAAACTCCTTGAAAAGCTGGCCATCCCTCAGCTAAACCTTCATTCTGATTCGGTTGGCTGTCTCCACGACCATCAGTCTGGCTTCAGATCTGGCAGAAGCATGGAAACTGCTCTCCTGAACATCTGTGAAGATCTGCTTTCCAACCTTGACTCTAGTATTCCCTCTGTTCTCATCCTACTTGATCTCTCCTCTGCCTTCGACACGGTCAACCATACCATCCTGCTCAACCGTCTCTGGGATAACTTGGCAATCACCGATCAGGCTCTGGCCTGGCTGACCTCGTTCCTCTCTGATCGACCCTCCCAGGTCCAACTTGGGTCCTTCCTATCATCTGTCTTCCTCTCCGCCTGTGGTGTTCCCCATGGGTCTAACCTCTCGCCCTGGCTTTTCAACCAATACCTGGCAACTCTCGCCCACTGTATTGCCATTTTCTATTTAAACTTCCAGTGCTACGCAGACAACACGCAACTCATTTTCAGGCTGCCTCCGGCCACCTCCTCCACCTCTCTCATCACTGATTGCCTAACTGCCATCCAAGATTGGTGTACCGCCAACGATCTTTGTCTTAATGCCAGCAAGACAGATCCTCCTCATTGGCACACCATCACCTTCCTTTCCCCTCACTCTCTGGCCAGACTCCCTTGGCCCTCCTCCTATCCCCACCTGCGAGGCCAAGAACCTTGGTGTCACCTTTGATTCCACACTCTCCTTCTCTGCCCACATCGCTGATGAATCAAAAAAGTCAAACCTCCTACTGCACCTCCTCAGAGGTATTCTTCCTTTCCTCTCATTCACCCAGAAGCTCACTGTCTCCCAAGCTCTGGTTCTCTCTAAGCTGGACTATTGCAACAGCCTCTTTCTTAATCTACCTGCCTCTACTCTCCGCCCTTTACAACTTATCCAGAACAGGACTGCGAGACTTGTCCTTGGCCTCAAGCCCTGGGATCGTATCTCTCCAGCTCTGAAATCTCTCCATTGGCTCCCTGTGGATGCAAGGATTAAATTCAAAACCCTCTGCATTGTCCACAAGGCTTTCTGGGGCCTGGGTCCAACATACCTTCAGCTATCCCTCCACAAATATCTTCCATCTCGAGCACTCCGCTCCTCTATCTCCAACTCCCTCAGGGTCCGTCGTTTCTCAAAGAAACGAGCTGGGGGTAGATCTCTGTCTTCGGCTGGGGCCTCCCTCTGGAACAGCCTCCCTGCCACTCTAAAACTTGGAGAACCATCTCCGGTTCTGGAAGCACCTCAAACCTTCCTCTTTGCTTCTGCCTTCTCCTCCCCACTCCCCTGTTGATTATGCTCTCCCTCGGCACCATGCACCTGGCAACCCTCGGTCCTCTGGGCCCAGGTACCTGCTCATCTTGCCACCCTCACGCACTGCCTCCGGGCCACCCCCTACACTGGGATCTGTATGTGTACCCATACAGCCCTCCCCTTTTCTTCCTGCACTTTCAGACCTACACGGCCTGCTGCCATAAACCCAGCACTTGCCTCTTGCTGGCTGCACTCCCTTGTTTGTTGCCTTTTTATTTATTATTTTATTATTATTTTTGTTTTTTTCCTTCTCACTCCGCACTCTCGTTTTGTTCCCCCTTCCATGCACTTCTCCCCCTTCTCCCTCTACCCTGCACTTGCACGTTCTCAATGTCACTGGGCCTAGTAAGATCGTTGTTTTTGTTCTCCCCTGTTCCCTTTCCCTGCCTGGTCGCGCTCTGAAACACTTGTGTATGAGCGCGATAGAAATAAAATATCAATCAAACAGTACACTCTGCTATCAACCTGCCAGCAGTTTGGTTCAGCTGAATCAAGGGCATTTTTAATAAATGCATGTCATGATGCCTACCCCCGGGGATCCAGATCAAGTCCAGCAGCCCCGGAAGCAGGCATCAAGTTATTCAAAGCAAGCCCAACAACCCCTGCTAGCGGCCATTTGGGTGCAGTCCTGGCGTCTATGGCGCCAGGCTCATATGGAGAGTCAGTCCTGGCACCATAGGCGCCAGGCTCAAATAGTAAAACTTACCTGATGCAGACCATGCTGCAAACTTACCTGATGCAGACCATGCTGCAGAGCTCCAAGCCAAAAGAGGCTTGGAAGGGACTACTTTACCTAGGGACTATTTTTTAACTCGGGTGGGGTCGGGGAGGAATACTTACCTGGGACTACTTTGGAGGCTATTTAAACCACGCCCGCAGAGCAGCACACGCTTCGCGTTATTCTGCATGCAGCAGCATAACGCTCACCGTGCCTGCAAGTCTGCATCCAGTCTTCTGCCACGCTCGCCTCTGGAGCTCCTAGAAAAAGGGAGAAAGAAGGAGAAAAGGTTAGAACAAGAGCAATACCTTTAATCCTTGCCCGAATTCCCGTTCCACCGCGCCTTCGAGCTGGAAGAAAGAAGTTATTTTATGCACATCGCCTCGCCTGCTGCAGCGCTGTGCTGAACTCACCGGCCTTCGCAGCATCTTCACTATTCACTGCATCCTTCTGCATGTTCCCGCCGCACTCCGGCACCTAAGGGGAACACAAGAACAGCAAGGTGAGCCAAGGGAATAAACAGAGGCAATATTAGTTACCCCCCATAGACTTACCTGATTTTACCGCCCGGGGTACTATTCCTCTTCACGGGTCGGCACCGCATCTTCGCCGTACCCCGGCCCCTAAGGGGAAACAAAAGGATAGCAAGGAGAAACAAAGAGACAAACAAGGTGAATCCTCTTCACCAGAATATACTTACCTAATTTTAACGCCAGAGGCATTATTCCCCGAGACTTCATGATTTCTCTCAGCACCTGAATAAGGGAGAAAGCAACAGGTTACATACTGACATTATTTTATCGAACTGTGTTGGATAATACAAATCCTTACCTGAATGTTACTGGTTGCCACGAGGAACTCTTTGCTAGGGTCAAGGTGCAACCTGCAAGGAATCGGACAAGAGTGAAAGTCAGACATTTTAACTCTTACAAACTGTATACCTATGGCGTCTTGCCGGAAATCCCAGAGCCAATATTGTTCTGGAACTCACCTATTCCTTCGAACCAGTGAAGCAACTGGTTATCTACGCGCCCCTGCGCTCAATGCAGGATGGAGAGCTCATCTTTCCAAACCATCAGGTGAGACTATAAGAGGGGACATTAAAGGTGATCAGTGGGGAGAACAGCGGGGGTGGGGGTTAACGCTCAACTCCACGGGTGGTTAATTCCCTTTCTCCATTTGCATTAGAATAATCCTACGGGCCAAGCAACCAAAGCAAGTGGGGCAGTCCAGTCTCATCTCGGCACTACGCATCACATTGGTGGAGACCGCAGCTGTCCAGTTCAGATCGACGCCCCTGTGGGAGCCAGGTGAGCGTAACAATGCATTTGAAAAATGTTTGCCCTCCTGCAGAATATTGAGCATTTGTGATTTTATCCTGATCATCCGCGATATCCCACTCTGCCCCCATTATAGCTGCCCATTAGTGATACATGTTTGATATGCCAAAGAGGTTGCTACCTTCTTCCCCACACCTTTTGCTCTCCTGAAAATGTTAAAGGTGTCCCAACTCATTTAAGAGTTGTCAGCACTACAAGTATGGAGGAAGATTCCCTCATATGTAGAGGGTCTACTTGTGCAGGTTTAAACCACTTCACTATATGTGGGTTAACTGCCTTGTTGAGAGCAAGGGTAACCAGTGGAGTGATCCTCTTTTTCTCATTGCCATAGGGGAATATATTGTCACATTTGTTTCTTTTCGTGAAAAAATTGCTCAATTACATCAGTGCTATAAACATATTAACATAATACTGGTCCATAAAAAGATTCATATTTATCTCATTGTGCTTTCTATGAACATGTGTTCAAGTCTTCCAGTGTGAATAATATTGACACTCAATATTGACATTTCACTATTAAATAAAATGGTGCAAAATGCACACTCGTGCTAGCCATTTGCTAGGGACGGACACTTGGAGAATAAGAAATATTGGGTGTGTAAGTGGGTATGTATAGAATTCAGGTGGCAAGTGACATTTATGGCTTGCTAGTGGGTTGCAACTTGAATGTTTTACCCCTGAATAAAATGAACATAAAAATAGTCAATTGTTAAATTATGGAGCGATTATGAATCCAGTATTTAATAGCACTGGAGTGAATGCCTTACCTTTGATGGTCCATTTGAATACATTTGTATCATGTTCTCTGCTCCCTGCTTGACTTTCAATTCTATATCAAGCTGTTTCCTCAATGCCATCAATCGGCCTTTGTTAGTAGAAGATCCAGAGTCAGGACGTGGGGTATCTGGCGTTTTTGGGCAATCTTCATATTAACCAGAAATAAATTTCAAAAAGCAACATCAGAATTTTAATTCCCAGTTATTACAAGCAATAAACTGATAAAACTGTTTTCAATTATTTCTTTGACAAAAATCATACAAAAGTCTTTAAAAAATAAGTGTATCAAACACTTGATACCTCAATCTTTGCTTTGTACATGGGACCATGATTTTTGCATTAACTCATTTAGAAGCATATATGTGACCGCACTTCGTGGCCAAGAAGAGAAAGAAAACCACAAAAAATTTCGAACACCAAATGCTGGTGGCCCTCACCCTCTTCCCTAC
Organism: Ambystoma mexicanum; assembly: GCF_040938575.1. Classification (NCBI taxonomy): domain Eukaryota; kingdom Metazoa; phylum Chordata; class Amphibia; order Caudata; family Ambystomatidae; genus Ambystoma; species Ambystoma mexicanum. The sequence continues at coordinate 1,058,905,416 of NC_090922.1, read as the reverse complement.
TTGCTGTACACCAAAAAAACCTTCATGGTTATAAAGACACTTATTGTAAAATTCATGTATTAAAACAGGTGTTGCAGGGAATGTACCACCACATAAAACCCACTACAAACATCAAAATATATTGTACAAAGACATGTTTCCTCGCACCCCTACAATCCCCACTTTCGTTAAATCCAAATTAACGAACTCCCATACCAACCTCTGCTTCTCTTCTTCCTGTATTCTTTCCCATTCCAATCTTTCAGCTCCCTCATACAGCTGTGTCCCCTTCTTTGTCACCCATGCTTTGCATACTGACGCAAACTCTCTCGCTTGGACATACTGCTGTGTGGTACACATCACTAATGCACACGCCCCCACCCCATCTACTCCAAGATCTACCCAGTGCTCGCCATTTTCAGGGTCTGGTGGGGGAAACTGAGTGGCTTGGAGGTGCGGGGCGGGGGTTGTTCGGTGAAGACACTGCTCTAAACTAACCATGCAGGGTTTAAGGTAATCAGTTTGTTTCTGGCTGTTTTTTGTACAGCGAGATGCGCTATGTGTCACAATTGAAACCATCATTGCACTGCTAGGCATTGCCTTGGCATAGCATCGAAGCCCCATTTGGCATGTGCAGAATATCACTAGCACGACCACCAACACTGGTACCAGTATCTTCACGATAGCCCCCATCCACGATGGTGCCCATGAGAAAAGCTCATCGAACCAGTCACTTCTCTGGATGCCGGCCTCTGTTAGCATGTGGGTGCAGAGGGTTTGCAGAGCCTCTATTATGTGCTTAAGGGAACCCGTTGTCGGAATCATTTGGGGGTACGTATGTACAGCACAAATCCCCAATTTCTTTGCATACCCCATCTTCCATGTCGGTAAGTCCAAGACACATCGATTCTGAAACATCAGCCAGATCACCTGCATATTCATCTTTATGGCATTGAGTCCACGATCCGTGTCATTTGCCAACTGTATCAACTCCCAACGGACAATTTGAAGGCATTGGCAGCTGCTTGTACTCCAGGCAGTAACACTGATGCAAAAAAAGTATTGTCCTTGCTATACAGTCTGGTATTTCATTGAGCAGCTGTGATGAGTCTTGAGACAGATAATTGGATCTTCTCTGCAACTTTTCTTTCTCTGGAAGAACACGAAATACGGGCTGCTGCGGCGGAACTGTGGTAGGGACATTGACCCCAGGTTCTGTTGGTGCAGAGAGCTTGCCTGATCCCACTATCAAGTGCTCTTCCGGGACCACAAGGAGAGCGGAAAGTAAACAGGCCAGCAAGCAGGTGCTCCTCCATAGTGGCAGGCGGTACAGAAAAGCCTGCTGGCTGCAAATCCAATAATTGTCCATTACTGTAGCTGTCCTTTTGTTAATGTCTGGGATGTATAATGGTCTTGTTGCATTTGCTGTTGGCCTTTACAATGACGCTTCCTTTGTTGCAAAAGCACAAATCATTCTTCTTGCTTTTGCGCTTTCACTTGTTTTTCCATTGCCTCAATCCACGTGAATTTTGCCACATGCTCATTCTAGTAGTCTTTACATACCGCATTCACCCTCTGTGCTATGACTTGTCTGAATCCTACAAGGCCTCCTGCCATGCACCTCACTGTAGTGTCTGCCCATCGGTTTACCACAAATTATACAACTTCCAGCTTCATGCATGGCCTTTGGAAAAACACTGAGGGCTTTTAGAATTCTGGGGAAACATGGTTTGTCAGGATCCATCAGGGTGAGTTGTATGTTACGTGTCTAAGTATTTCACAGTCTGCACAATGTAAGATGGACGAGACATTGGGCCTCCAAGAGTGGAACCTCTTGTAGAATGAATAACTTGGGTGTTCTCCCCCCCCCCCGATGCGTGTGGTATCAAGGAACAAATCTCATTAACCCTCTTTTCCCACACCGAGCTCATGTCTGCGTACCAGCTATTACTTAACTCAGGGACTCTACCACATCCAGACCTAGTCCTCTATACTAGTCATTTTTATTTCTTTTGCTTGCATTTTAAAACCTTTAAATATAATTGCATTTGCAATTACATCATGAAATATATTTGGGAATAATTTCAGGGCAAGTTTAGTAAAATGTGTCATTTCTTTTTGAGCTGTATTCACATTAATACCAGTGGTGTCATTTTTCCCTGTATCAAATACTGACATTTACTTTCAGTGATGCTGGAATATTCGTATTCAGTGATGAAATATTGACATTGCCTTGTGCCCTCCCTTTTATGAACTCCCCATATAAAATTATATCCTAAATATATCCCCAATGCAAACAGAATAACTAAATAGTCCTGCTACAAAATGCATATCACACATATTCGGGAAAAAATGTATTTGTAATGTAGCGTTCCCAAAGAGGAGGTTGTGGAGGCGCATCAACAGATATTATCTTTTATTCCGTCATGAAAAACATAGATAAGAGGGGACGGAGGAAAATGGAATCGTGCAGGGGAAGATATAGAAAAATAAAGTGCAGATTGTGTATAGCAGCGTTGAAACAAAAGGTATATACAACAATCCTATAAGCAATATCCTAAACGCAATACCAATAATGCCAAACAAACATGTTATACACAGTAATGCTACACTCCTTTCTTACCACTTGGTATATACATATGTACACCTAATACTTGTCCATTCGAAAATGTTTTATCACATTATTCACACCCCTTTCTTGTGGAGGAGGTGCAGTATTGGGGGCCTTACGGACATCCAAAAGGTGTATCCAAATGTTGGGATGGAAAGGAGCATATCCCCCCTCACCCGCTAAGAGCTTTCAGGTGAGGCGAATCCCCTACGAGATAGTGTAGTATATAAAGGGGGGGTGGGGGGAGAGAACCACGTTATGAAACTGTGCGAAAGCAATTTTGCACAAACAGCAGATGCATGGCATTAGGAGACATAGAAAAAAAGTCATTTTGTAGTTCTGGCGAAAACACATGCTTGTGCGACTGCGCTGCAAAAGCCTGGCTCCAGGGAAAGATTTCTCTGGTTCCAACGATACACACCACCAGCTCCCATGGAAGTACACTTCCCCCATGTCCCTTTAATGTTGCAATCATTTAATATCGTTCAGAAGAATGCCCCCTGCATGAGCGTCGGACACTAGGCTCCGTGCAGCGTCCATTCATCACCACCAAGATGCCAGCAGTACTCCAACCCCTACCCAGCCAGTCCAGAGTCAGCCCCAAACAACTGACCAGAGCCCCACGCCTCTACATTCCATGATAAGCAAGTGACCCTCCTGTCCCAACACAAATAAAGTGTCCATAAAGGATCTAAGCATGCGCAAAGGTTTTTCTCCCAGCATAAAATACATCCTTTGTAACACGAGGTACAGGGAGGTACAAATTAAAGATCCTGACCTTCAACCAGCCTCAAAGATGAGCGCTGCGGACCCACGTGGAGCCTGACTGACTGCGATGGACTAACCAATGACAGCCTGGCATCCCCTATGGAGCAGGCCCATGTATACAGTATTTCCAATCAGTGGCGTTGATTTTTACTCTATGTGATGACGCCACAGGGCCTTTTAAGCTCTTGTTTGTACTAAGACTAACCAGAACGTTCTCCAACAGCTGAGTCCATTGCTGATATTTTGTATTCTGTAATATTAAATCTGGTTATCCTTGCAAAGCTATCTCCTGGCTTATTTCCCTAGAGGGTAATATTCACTCTGGAGTGTACGTAAAAAAAAAAAAGGGAATTGCCTTCATTTGGTGACCATTGCGATATGATTCCTTCATCTTCGTACCTGCGGAGGTATCCAGGCGGCCTCTCCGAAAGGGCCATGCCCACCTACAGTGACCAGTCCCCAAACACATACGCTGAAGTGGCCTTGTGGGTGCGTCTTTGCAGAATCCCGCCTGCTCGGAGCGAGGTGCAGCCCCAAGGAGAGGCCCAGGCCTGTTGTGGAACCCCCATGAACGAGGGCTTTTGGAAAAATGGGAACATGCAACTATATGGGAACATGTGAGTATAGCCTGTAAGGGATAACAAAGGTGTGTAGAGGAGTGTGAATAGGATGAATTAAAACGAGTGTGTTTTGGTTTGTGGTGATTTTTTATTTTTTTGGCCATTTTTATTTACTTGAAGGATATTGAGGATAAGGAAAAAGGAATACAGGAGCCCCTCCACCCCCCTCCTCCCAGTAAGGGGGAGGGTGGTACCACATGCACTGTCTCGACCAGTGCGGGAGAAAAATATAAGGAAAAATAAAGGAGCTCCATATAATTAGAGGGCTCTGTAAAAAGTAGCGGTTGTTTTAGCTTGTTATTTTAGTTTGTGTTTTTCGTGTATTTTAACGTGTAAGGAGGAGGCCCAGGAGGGGCATGTGTGATGTGTGCGAGCATATCAGGAGAGCGTGTAGGGAGTGTATGACAAAGCTCTAGTGCAGATTAGGGGAGGGGGGAATAGCGAACTGATGTCTTTGTGAATTGACAGCATTGATATGTACTAAAGACAAGACCGAGTTGTATGCTTTAGCTGTTTTAAACAAATTCCTGTTCCGACTGAGGCGCAGTAGTATAGGCGTGGCACCAACCCAAGACACCCGCCAGACACGACCATGGGGACAGACACACCCATAGACCATATATTTAAGGCTTTGCCCCTGCATTGGGAGAACATTAAAAAGCACCACAACCTATGGGTGACAGACTAAAGGGGAGGGGAGAGGGTGCCCCATTCCTGGCCAGAACATGGTCTTTTGATAGATGCGTCCTGTACCACATGACCACTTTCTTGACAGCAAAGTACAGCGGGAGACAGTTGCTGAATAGAAGGGAAGCATTGGACCTCTGGAGAATGTTCGAAGAAACAGCGGACCCTAAAGGGGATGGGGCAACAGCCGAAAGTATTAAGAAGAGTACAGAGGAGACTGGGAAAAGTGGGGAGACGAAAAAAGGGAATATACCCATTAGCAACGCGCCCAGCAGAAGGGTACACAAACCAAACTATGGTGGCCACACCAGGTACAGCCTCTCCCCACCATACGTCCCACCCCCACCATACGTCTCACCCCCAGAGGTATCGGCGCACACAGGGGTAAGTGCGAGAGACCTAGAGGCAGCACTAGCCTCAAAACGCATTGACTGGCAAGATTACAAGCAGCATGTGAGGCAAAGAGGGTGGCAGAGACTGCAATATTGCCCACGGGGGCACCCCAACAGCCACCCGGGGACGAGTGTGAGTCAGGTGACTTCCTATTCAGAATAGACATTGCGCCCATAAGAACAGTCCATGTAGAGCTGGACAGGGAAACTGACAGTTTTGGATACAAGAATGTAGGTTCCCAAAGACTGGACGAGGAATACTGGAGTGATTTTGATGACACGGAACACGACGGAGACGGAGGGGCCGAGCAGACACCCCATACTACACCAGAGTTTATGGGACTGAAGATTGAGTGAGAGATTTGGCAAAATAGCGCTATAAAGGAAAAAGTGAAGTGCAACTAAGGGTGGGAAAGGAAAGGTGATGATGCAAATGCCCCTGATACATAAGGGCGCAGGGTGACCACACTGTGTACCCTGGGCACAAATGGACAAAAATAACCTCCTCAAGGGACTCCCGCCACTCACAGAGGGGCCGGGGAAATGGATTTATGCATTTGAGAAAAACACAGGAGGGTATCATTACCAATAGGGGACATTAAGAGTTTGTTGGTGGCAGCAGTAGGAGATCAAGTAGAGACGGTGTGGATTAAAGCTGGGTACCTGGTAGTAACGCTGCGTAACGTTGCCCATGATGGAGCATCAGTCAACAAGATTACAGTATGGCTTGCACTGCGACATGTCTCTCCCCCCCCCGCCAACACCCCAGATTTACAATCAATAATGCAATGCACAATGAGGCATGAGGCAGATGCTGCTAAATGCATTCTTAGGGTTCAAGAGATGTGGAGAGCAGAATTGGGCAGCACCTGGGATCAATCGTCATTTCATTTTATTGTAAAAAGGAGGACTCCCCAAGGAAGTGCAGAAATCGCTTGATAAAATAGCTTGGGTGGAAGCAAAGGGTAGGCCCGAGATCCAAAGCATTATAGTTCACCATTGTAGGAGGATCTAAGAGCGAGAGAAAGGAACTACTCAGAGGCGGCAGGCAGAGGGACCAAAACGAGTTCAAAATAAACTAGTGAAGGTAGCCGCAGTAATAACACGCCCGCCACCAGAGCAGACGGAGAGGAGGGGTGGGGTGGGCTTCTAACGTGACCCAGGCAAGAAACGCAGCATTTAAGCTAAAGGCGGGCAAGGACAGTGGGGACGAAACCAGAACTTTTTGGGACACAGTGGCAAGGTGGACAGCAACGAGGACGAGGTGAATTCCGAGGGCCAAGAGGAGGGGGATTTGGAGGGTCAGGACCCAGAGGTTGGGGGCCAGGCAGTGTTGGACATGTGGGAGGTGGGACCATTTATAGAGAGAATGTTGCAGCAGATGGGAGGGAAGGAATTGTAACTACAATCAGCAACAATATGAGCATCCCCACCCAGGTAGCCCCCAAGGGCCCACCCCGTGAATGACTGATACCCTAAGAGATTCACCAGGCCTACATACAGTTATCCCCTCACATCCCTGTCCCCTACCACCCACCACACCAGCAACAAGCAATGCAACCACACCAGCCCCGCCCTAACCAGCAGCCCTCAGAGAACACACACTTTCGGCACTGCACCCAACCATATCAAGGGGCTACAGTAGTAGTGAGAAACGCTTTCTCGTGCCCTGGGACAGACACGTACCCAGACTATGACAGCCCACAGAGAGTACTTGCTTATCCAGTCTGGTCAATAACCCTAAATCCAGAAGAGGAACCGCTGGTGGGGGCAGAGATAGGACAGACAATTCATCTTTATGGTGGACTCCGGAGCAGAGCAGTCATGCATCAGGCATCCTTGAGACTGTCCAAACTATGCAACACCCTAAAAAGAATTGGGTGTATTGCCTGCCCTGGCCCCATTTGATCTACGCACACAGCCCAGTAAAGACCACCACCTGTCCCCCCACGAAATAGTGACTGGCAGGTGTATGCAGACACCCCTATCGCCTGTGAGGAGAGCATCAGATGCTCATTGAGAAGCAGCAATCCTGAGGAAAAAGTTCAAACAACATCTGTCCCTACGCGCAGGTGCATACGATCAGATGTATCGCAAAACAAATGGGTCCGCCCCCCCATCTCGCTTTCCTTTACCCTCCGTTTTTTTCTAAATTACAGGCGTGCCAATGATGGAAATGACCACGCCCAGATACTCCTCAGCAGTAGATGGATAGTATTAGTAGTCTTGGGAGGATAGCTCGGTGGCAAAATGCTCACCTTGGAAGCAAGACGACACGGAGCAACACAGGTTCGATACCAGTGTCCGCGCTTAGAAACCTATGGGTATTAAGCGTGTTATAAATAACATCATATAATACTACAATGTATAGTTACAACTGTGGACTCCATTTTATGGCCATTTTTTTTGCAGTAATATTTGCATTAGGAATTTATTGGGGAACGACATCTGGGCTAGCCATTTAATAAAAGGAGGTTCGGGGGACTACAGGAACGTGGAACATGAGTACACCTTCCAGTATCACTGAATTACTTCCGAATGGTACTGAATTATCCTCCAATGTCCCCATTCCTTTCGAATGTAACTGGCGCACCGTCCACTGTCGCTAGTTTAACCCCTATATGCTCCACAGTAACTAAACCCATGCCAACCCCCATTTTCTCCTCTGTCATATTGCTAACTTCCAGCCCAAACGAGAGGATGAATGAATCTGTACCATCCAATGTCTCTGAACTAAATACTATAATGGAAGCATGACCAATGTATAATGTGACCACAGCAAATAGTAGCAACTCCCAAGCCACTGTATGCAATAGTAAAATATTTCAAGTGCTAATGCTGCATGTAAAACACTATGTAATGAAGTAGCAATGTAAATAATAGCAGCAGAAGTCCAATTGTAAAAAGGCATAATACGTACTGGAAGAAAGAAAAGACAATTGTGCCAAAGTAAATATGATGCATACCATGGTTTAGGACTCGATGCAGTAGAAGCTACTTGTCATCCTAAACACTCGAACAGTTGGTACTCCAACATGAGTGCAATGGGAAGGTGAACAACTAATGGGAGTTGCTACGTCTGTTCCTTAATACCACACAGATCTGGGGCACCCAAGGTCTTAGTACCGCAAGAAGTAACCATGATGGAGACCCAATGCCCAATTAATCTTGCACTATGTAAAGGGTAATGTTTCTTGCATTGGGTGAATAGTATCAGTCTGTGCCCTCTACCCGTGGTTCGGTTAAGTTTATTGGGTAACTGACCAGTCCACGTTTAGTTGGGGGTCAGTGGCTGCATGGCTCAGTAGGGACCAATATTCACCTGTCGGTCTGATTATTAAGAGATTTTTTTTTTTTTGTTAACCTATGTGAGCCTTTGCTCTTGGTTTTCAGGTGTCCCACAGGTTTCCAAATTATATCATAACTTGTGAGGTACACACTTGTTAGTGTTTTTCATACAGGTTGTACTATGACATATTCTTCATCTCATTAACACAAGTTAATTCACTTAGTGTTTGTTCTATTTTGTGCCACAAACATTATTGCACAAGTTATTTCACTCCGTGCATTACTTTGTGACATCAGTAGTGACTCTTTTAGGTGATAGATGCGTTATTTCTTATATAGAGCATTCATGCCAGTGTGAAACGGGTTCATTAAAAAAAAACATTTGTGCCAACATTTCTTTGCACATGCTACTCTTTCAGCCTTACTTGGTCTTTGTTAAGGCACATTCTTTTACTTTGAGTTGTGTGTCATTTTTGTATTACATTTCACATTTCAGTGCGTACATTTCAAGTTTATGACACGCCAATGTTGCATATATTTGCAGGTATATAAATAAAATTTTCATTTTTTTCTTCTTTCTTTGCTAGAGAGAAAACTTCTGTGGGTCTCGGGTAACAGATGGATACACTGCTATGCTGTTGTGGTTCGGTTCTGTATTTGCTTAGAGTGTTTCATCCGGTCTCTTGGATCAGTATTCTGTTGTCAGTTGCTTATAAAAAAGGAGCCCTGTTGGGTGCCGTATTCCTCCCCGGTCCCGTGCTCAGGTCTTCAGTCGTTCTGGTTCGTTGAGGAGACCGGATGAAGCTCTAAGCGAACACAGAACCTGAAATGTGCGCACTGAAATGTGAAGTGTAATTAAATAACACATTTCACACTGACATGAATGCTCTATATAAGAAATAACGCATATATCAAATAAAGTGTATAACCTGTATGAAAAACACTAACAAGTGTGTACCGCACAAGTTATTATATAATTTGGAAACCTGTGGGGACACCTGAAAACCAAGCGCAAAGGCTCACATGGGTAAAAGAAAACTCTTAATGATCAAAAGGCACTTTGCAGGCACGCAACGTCCACCTAAAGCTTATTGATCCAGACACCCGAAAATGCAAAACCAATTCCACTAACCCTGAAAGAATCACATCTAGTAATCAAGGGGGCGAGATATATCAACGAGTGGCAGAAAACACCACATGCATGAAAGGCCGAACAACTTATCGTCTGAGAAAATTGCAACACTCGTGGATCAGGCATGCGCACAAGCATGGACAGAACAAATCACCAAACTAACGTGGATTGCAGATCTCGAGAAACCAGTAAAGGGGCACCAAGAAAAATCATGAACTTTGCTTTTACAATGAAGGGACTGTTTGTTGGGTCGAGCGAACAATGCAACCGATCGGACATAATACCCGACCTCAAGAAATGTACTGCCGCATTGATGGACTATCATTGGATCTTGGGCAGCAAGCATACTTGCTCCGCCCGCCTTCTTGGAGGGGCAACTGTTAGATTGCCACTCTGCACTCTACCCGGCTAGTGGTACCAAAAGAATACTTGAAGGGGGACCTCTCCTCGAAGCACCAACCGTGCCCCCAACAGTCGAAACACGACCCACAATGCCACCACCCAACTTTTGCATTCTCCTCGAGAAAGGGCCCTATGACCAGCTGCGGAGGGAAAAAAGATCCTTGAATTACATATCCAAAAACTCGTCTGAACTGCCAATTCGGCAGATACATTTTTTTCATCTCTAATACCCAGCATCCAGACATGAGCAAATGCAAAATGTCTCCAAATCATCCGGTGGCAGCAAATCCAGCTGGCTAATGATACGGAACAGGGGTTCAAAGTCATAAAAGTGGAGCAGAGAGCAGTAAGATGCATGACACTGCAGAACCGTTAAGTACTGGATCTTCTGACGGGCATGGAAGAAGGTGTTTGCAAAAAGATCGGGCGCTCATGTTGCACATTCGTACATTCTGAAGATGCTGAAAATGGGACAATGTCACACGTCATTGCAGCCATACATGGAATAGGGGTAAAAATTAAGCAAGAAGTCTAGGTTCAAGAAGATTGGTTCACCAGGACCTTCAGCTGGGTCCCATCATGGCACAGAACATTGGTGAAAATGCTGGTCCCCATCATCGTGGTTATCCTGGTGATCTGTATGTGCCAATTGGGTCTCCAGCCTGGCCCCATGGAAAGATTTCACTAGGCCCAACACCATCATGAAAAGCGAATGCAAACCGCCAGTTCCCACAGAAGTCCATTTCCCCCCATGTCCCTTTAATGTTGCAATTATTTAATATCGTTCAGACGAATGCCCCCTGCAAGAGCGTGAGACAACACTAGGCTCCACACAACATCCATTCACCACCACTAAACCGCCAGCAGGACTTTAACCCCCACGCAGGCAGGCAGGCAGGCAGGCCAGAGTCAGCCCCACACCTATGCATTCCACGATAAGCAAGCAACCCTCCTGTCCCAAAACAAATCAAGTGTCCATAAAAGATCTAAGCATAAAATGCATCCTTTGTATAACAAGGTACAGGGAGGGATAAATTAAAGATCAAACCACGGTGGAGACCTCCAGTGCGGGAGGTGCAGTATCAACGAAGAATTCTTTTTAACTGTACACTTCCTTGGAGTGCGCTTCCAGTATTCCTTTTCTGAACTTTTAAATCATACAAAGATACATCTTTGATTGGTTATGCACATCTTATTTTTTATTTCCTTTCAAACAAACTTTCTTCTTCAAATAACCATATCCTTTTGTCTCTCAACACGTGTTTCTCCACGTTTAACGCACGTGGTTCATCAGGAGAGTTTTCTAATATAAAAGAAAAACATTTTTTTGCTTAGCTATATCAACTCAAATACATTGTTTATGTACAACAATTTAGGTGGCATCAACAAAGCCCTAAATGTGTGGGTCAGCGTGAATGTATTAAATCCCCCCTTCCTCCTGGCACCAATTCCCCAAGCCGCCTAGGTGCATGCAACAGTGACCTAGTAGGTAGGCTTAGTTAACTAGTTTAGAAGCAACATTGTACTTTGTGTGTGCCCTGACCTTCAACCAGCCTCAAAGATGAGCCCAGCTGACAAACGTGGAACCTGACTGACAGCGATGGACTAACCAATGATAGCCTGGCATCCCCTATGGAGCAGGCCCATGTATACAGTATTGCAAATCAGTGGCGTTGCTCTTTACTGTATGTGAGGATGCCATAGGGCCTTGTAAGCTCTTGTTTGCACCAGGACTAACCAGAACATTCTTGTAAAGACTGGAGGGGGGTATTTGTAATCCTGCCCTCTATATGGCAGAGTAGAAGCACAGAGCACCCCGGCCAATGTTCTCTATTTGGTAGCTTGGGCGAGCAACCAATGTTTAAGCTCTCAGGAGGTGATGCAGGCTGGTTCTTAAGTACAGTGTAGTCCGCAAGCACCCCACAAAGGAATGTCCACACACTTATGTGCCAACAGTTCTTTATATAAAAATAAGGAGATATATATATAAAAATAAATGCACCAACTGCTCACAGTTCTAATGGCATAAAAATAAAACCGTAATGTGAATCAGCATAGGACATAGGAAAAAAGACGAGTTAGGTTAAATAATGTCAGAATGGTACTTTAGCTATTAAGACAACTTTCTGTGTGAGGATCCTCCTCCCCCCGGCCCACCTGGACAACCTGTAATAAAGAGCATTGACAAACCCAGTCCATATATGTTTAAATAGTCTTGTTTCCTGGTTAAATTTTCAACTACCCCCAATGTACACAAGTTCAGCAGAGTTTTTTCAACGGTTCATCAACGGATCCCTCAAAGGTGGACTCCCTTTAAAGCAGGAACCACAGGGCGTTGAGTCCAAGAAAAGATTTCAGTGCCACAAAGATGACTAAGAACGTAGGCCGGGCAGCAGGCATCGAGTGTTGGCGTCAGCGATCAGAACTCGACCATGGCTGGACTTTGGACCTTAACTTGTCTGCGTCTTTGTGGACTTCGGGTGGTGTGAAATGCACCGGCGGAATCTCCTTAGTCGTCGACGACCTCTACTTCCTCTGGCGGGACAAAGCAGTCGACGGTGATGGCAAGGAAGACCTTTGTTTAAATGTTCTTAGACAAAAAGGTGGAGCGGTGCGGCTCCGGTCAACTATTAGCACAGCGTCAAGCTGTCCCCGCTTCTGGGCAATACGACTCAACTGGCTTCCAGCCGTTACAGAAATCCTCAGAACCCCGGTCAACGACAATGGACTTCGATGGCCTCAATGTCCTGTTGCTTTACTTCTAGATTCCTCAGTGGACCGTGTCTTCGGTCGACAGTCTTTCAGGACTGACTTCCATGGCGCCTTGAAGATCAGCTTCTGCTCGATATTCCTCGAAGCTCGAGAAGAGGTCTCCTAGCCAGGTCCTCTCTCGGATCAGTCCTCGACAGCTTTTGGATTTGGTCAAAGGAAAACCGCAGCAAACCTTCCAGCTGGGATTCAAGGATAAGCAGTTTCAAGTTTCAACTTCAGCTTCTGAACAATATTGTTAAGTGAGAGGTCCCCAGATATAAAGATCTGTCCCTCATTCACACTGCTAAGCCAAGATCAGCGAATCAGTCAGAAGGGCATTCATGCAGGCAGCCAGCCAATCAGGCTCACAATGCATTCAGGCCATTCACATCCCTCCAGACACCCACAACAAGGAATGTGGATTGTGGCAAGTACCCAGCCTTTCAGCACACCACACAGCCTTCATGTCAGTTTCAGGCAGGGCGGTCTCATTCCGTGTGTGTCACACACACAGATACCAGACACCCATAACATTAAGTGCATACTGGTCACATACTCCATTCACACAGGTCCCACCCCAAAGGTCGCCTACAACATACAATCACTGGGAAGGCTCCAGCCAGTCTGGCCTGGACTTCCCCACAATACCATATATGGTTCTTCCACCCAACATCCAGTCAGGGTAAGGGACAGAGTCAGGGCTTCCCATGACTTTGGGACAACAAGGTAACAGGTAATAAACACCAAGAGGCCGCAGGAGCCACCTCGTCTCATCAGGAATCCACTGATTCCTATTACAGGGCCTGGGTATTCCAAAACGGAGGATACTCCGAGCAGCTATCATTTTCAGCATGGACCTGCCACCTGTCCATACCCCGCTCTGTGGGCCACACACAGGTGCCTAAAAACACACTAGGGGTACAGGATTGTACTCCCACCCATGGGTGCCATAAGGGGATCCCAAGCGTCTCTGTTCACCACAACCAAAAAGAGGAAGAGCTGCACTGCCAGGAGTCCCACATGGACTCCTGTGCAGAGAACACACATAAGGGAGTACAGGACAAGGATGCCCTGTCCCCCCCAATGCATTTCAAGCATCAAAGTGCTCTAATAGCAGAGTCCTTTGCTGATATTTTGTATTCTGTATTATTAAACCCGTTTATCCTGGCAAAGCTATCTCCTGGCATATTTCCCTAGAGGGTTGTATTCACTCTGGAGTGTGCATAAAAAGGGACCTGTTTTACAAAGGTAGCGGGCGCCCCTCTCTCGCAAGAACAGACATGATAACCTGTTCAGTGGTTAACCACTTGAGAGTTTGCAGCCACTGCTTTTACTCACTGTGCCTTTCACAGATGGGAAATATCCATTTGCATATCAGTCTTTGTCCTGCCCAGGGGCAGTCCAGCACCGAAATACAATGGCAACTCCAATCTGAACGAGAGTACCACCAGCAACCCCATACACGTGTTTCACCCTTGTTGGGGATCATCAGTGAGGTGAAGCTGATGCCTCTCTAAGCACAGTGAGAGGGAGACCACGTCTGGTTGCCCCCAGGAGACCTAGGGTTACCAATCCCAGGTTCCTTAAAAAATAGTTTTACAAAGGTAGCGGGCGCCCCTCTCTCGCAAGAACAGACATGATAACCTGTTCAGTGGTTATTAACCACTTGAGAGTTCGCAGCCACTGCTTTTACTCACTGTGCCTTTCACAGATGGGAAATATCCATTTGCATATCAGTCTTTGTCCTGCCGAGGGGCAGTCCAGCACCGAAATACAATGGCAACTCCAATCTGAACGAGAGTACCACCAGCAACCCCATACACGTGTTTCACCCTTGTTGGGGATCATCAGTGAGGTGAAGCTGATGCCTCTCTAAGCACAGTGAGAGGGAGACCACGTCTGGTTGCCCCCAGGAGACCTAGGGTTACCAATCCCAGGTTCCTTAAAAAATAGTTTTACAAAGGTAGCGGGCGCCCCTCTCTCGCAAGAACAGACATGATAACCTGTTCAGTGGTTATTAACCACTTGAGAGTTCGCAGCCACTGCTTTTACTCACTGTGCCTTTCACAGATGGGAAATATCCATTTGCATATCAGTCTTTGTCCTGCCCAGGGGCAGTCCAGCACCGAAATACAATGGCAACTCCAATCTGAACGAGAGTACCACCAGCAACCCCATACACGTGTTTCACCCTTGTTGGGGATCATCAGTGAGGTGAAGCTGATGCCTCTCTAAGCACAGTGAGAGGGAGACCACGTCTGGTTGCCCCCAGGAGACCTAGGGTTACCAATCCCAGGTTCCTTAAAAAATAGTTTTACAAAGGTAGCGGGCGCCCCTCTCTCGCAAGAACAGACATGATAACCTGTTCAGTGGTTATTAACCACTTGAGAGTTCGCAGCCACTGCTTTTAATCACTGTGCCTTTCACAGATGGGAAATATCCATTTGCATATCAGTCTTTGTCCTGCCCAGGGGCAGTCCAGCACCGAAATACAATGGCAACTCCAATCTGAATGAGAGTACCACCAGCAACCCCATACACGTGTTTCACCCTTGTTGGGGATCATCAGTGAGGTGAAGCTGATGCCTCTCTAAGCACAGTGAGAGGGAGACCACGTCTGGTTGCCCCCAGGAGACCTAGGGTTACCAATCCCAGGTTCCTTAAAAAATAGTTTTACAAAGGTAGCGGGCGCCCCTCTCTCGCAAGAACAGACATGATAACCTGTTCAGTGGTTATTAACCACTTGAGAGTTCGCAGCCACTGCTTTTACTCACTGTGCCTTTCACAGATGGGAAATATCCATTTGCATATCAGTCTTTGTCCTGCCCAGGGGCAGTCCAGCACCGAAATACAATGGCAACTCCAATCTGAACGAGAGTACCACCAGCAACCCCATACACGTGTTTCACCCTTGCGAGAGAGGGGCGCCCGCTACCTTTGTTAAACTATTTGTTAAGGAACCTGGGATTGGTAACCCTAGGTCTCCTGGGGGCAACCAGACGTGGTCTCCCTCTCACTGTGCTTAGAGAGGCATCAGCTTCACCTCACTGATGATCCCCAACAAGGGTGAAACACGTGTATGGGGTTGCTGGTGGTACTCTCGTTCAGATTGGAATTGCCATTGTATTTCGGTGCTGGACTGCCCCTGGGCAGGACAAAGACTGATATGCAAATGGATATTTCCCATCTGTGAAAGGCACAGTGAGTAAAAGCAGTGGCTGCGAACTCTCAAGTGGTTAATAACCACTGAACAGGTTATCATGTCTGTTCTTGCGAGAGAGGGGCGCCCGCTACCTTTGTTAAACTAAAAAGGGACCTGCCTTCACAATACCGCAGCTCCTTAACCTTTACAGCAAGAGAAATGGCACAGACAACAGTAAAAAGACGGTTGTATCTAGGCTCACTCCATCACCGTACAAAATTGGTCCCCCAGGAGCAGCTGTTTTGGTGGTGACGTCACTGAGGTAGATGCAGCGCTGGTTGCATCTTCAGACCGCAGTGGTGCTATGTGTTGAGAGATAAACATTACGGCTTTTGTTAAGGCAGAAAGATGATCTCTGAACTCATCCCCACAATGCGGTTATCTCCTTGAGGAGCTCATTTAAGAAATAGGTGCCATTACCAGACCGCAAGACATTGCAAAACACTCTGAGCTAACACCTCCCTCACTAAAGATTTGGTGGCAAATTGACCATTGGGCTATGCACATGGACCAGCCTTGACTCATTGTGTAAAAAGGACACTACAACTATAAAATACCTTGACCCATTACACCACTCTCCCACATCGGAGCTCTTTGAATGGCAAAGTAGGGCGGGGCAAAGTTCCTCATGTGGTTCTTGGAGTGTGACCCGTGCTGTATGTTTTACAGTTTATCATAGTAGAAAGAGCCTTCCGAAGATTGGGAACAAACCATGCCTCCTGTATGTTCTGCAGCAAGGTGTGGTTTTGACAAGCATGCGGGATAGTGTAACTGGTTGAAAACTACATGTGTGGCATAACAACCTTGCCTGCACCATCTTGGTGCCATAACCAATCTGTGGGGGACTGCGTACATGCTCTTCTTCCACACCTCGTTCTCCTCTTGTGGTGCCTCTGTCTGTAGTTCAATTATTTGAGCCAATCGGGAGGCACATGTACGGGGCTGGCAATTGCTCTTGTCTGTGCGTTACCGGATACTCTGAAATGAAAGGCCTGGGAGGTATGCAGCTAGTTTAGCCACTGCATCCACTGTGGCGTTACCAAGGGGAACCACGTCTGTCAATGGTATGGGCAGTGCATTTAACCACTGCCATCAGAGGGTTGAGAGAGTACATTGATCAATTTATCCAATAATGACAAAGTTACTCACCGTCGTGACTACCTTAGTCCTAGTCTATAGTCCCCTTTCCTCCATATTTTTGGGGACATTCCGTCCATCAGGACGGGACCGGAGCACTTTTTAATCATCCAAAAATAACTTTTTTTGTCCTTTTATTTTCACGTGGAGCTCAGGAATTCGGGGCTACGGTCATGTGCGGTGGCCCCGCGTGAAAGAAAAAGCTCTTGAGTGCTTTTCTATCGCCAGGTCAAGGACCATTTAGCAAAATAGAGGCTACTTATTAGAGGGGATGGTGGGCGGGCGTATGCAGGAAAGGGGACTATGGGCTAGGAGTAAGGTAGTCACTACGGTAAGTAACTGTCATACTCCTACATCCCGTCCCCTTTCCTCCACACTTTTGGGAGATTCACAAGCACTGACCAAAGAAAACGGGAGGATGGACATTTGCCTTGTTGGAACACTATTTTAAGAACTGCCTGGCCGACAGCTCAGATCAACATAATGTCTGCAAAAAGCCAAAGGGGAAGCCCACGTAGCAGCTTTGGCTACGGACTCCCAAGTGACATTTCTGGATGGCAACTGCAGCCGCTTTGCCACAGACAAAATGTGCATGAACGCCCTTTGGGGCTGAAGGCCTTGAATTTTGTAGGCCTCAGATGCATGAGGCTATCCAACGTGAGAGGGAAGCTTTCAAAGCAGGTTTAACTTTTGGGTCACCAAACGTAACAGAGTTGTGAAGAACTTCCAAGTTCGCTTGTTCTGTCGCGGTAACCCTTGAGAGCTTGTCTGACGTCTAGGTTGAGTAAAAACCCTCTCAGCATCAGAGACAAGGTTTGGAAAGAAAACCGTTAACAATTCTGACTGGTTGAAGTAGAACTCCGAGACAATTTTGGAAAGGAAAGAAGGAGTGCAAAGCACAACCTTATCCTTGTGGAATGTTAGGAATGGATTTTCGACAGATGGCTTGAAGCTCACTTATTCTTCTCACAGATGTTGCTGCAATCAAGAAGGCCACTTTCCAAGACAGGTACTTGACCTTGGTAATGGCCATAGGTTCAAATGGCATATGACAAAGTGGTGAGGACCACATTCAGATCCCATTATGGATGATGAGGCGTAACCAGAGGAAAAAGATGAAGCCATGCTAAGTGTTTCTTGATGACTGGGCTTGCCAGTGAAAAGGAGTAACTGTGTGGACAAATAGCCGCAATGACGGATAGGTATGTCCTGCATGATAAGAGATGGATGCCAGAGGCTGCAAGGTCTGAGATAAAAGACAGTCAATAGACACTTGTCGAGAAAACAAACTGTTTAGCTAAACAAC